>NC_051253.2:38411734-38711734 GCF_015237465.2 Chelonia mydas | reverse complement strand
TGCCCTGAGTCATTTTTGAAAATGGGAGCAATGTAACATTTTCAAAACACCTGACTGACTTGAGATCCTGAGCGCCAGATTTGTAAAAGTATAGAGACCACTAATGCTCATTGAGTTCAATGCCTTATTGGAGTTAGGGACAGATTTTCTGAAGGTAATTGGGTGCTTAAGTCCCATTTTCAAAAGTGTCTTGGGCATTTGAAACCTTTAATTGAAAAACAATAGAAGTTAAGCTCCTGATTGTCTAAAGGGGCAGATATTTTTAAAATACATGGGTGCATAGTGATGCAGATAGTCACTTAATGGGATTTTCAAAGAACCCAACCCACATTGAAATCCTTTTGAAAGTCCCACTAGGCATGTATATGCATATTTAGTTGCCACATTTTTTTTTAACAATCTGACTCTAAGTCACTTTGAAAAATGGAACTTAGGATCCTAAGTCATTTTGATGCATCTGAATATCCACTTCATTCCTTGGTCTTTGCAAATGATGAATCACCATATAAAGTTTTTCAGACTCTTTTGAAGAGAACCACCCTTTCCCATCTGAGCATGTCTGCGAGGACATCTTTTACTTTCTCATTCCTGAGGCTGTATACGAATGGGTTCAGCAAAGGGGTGACCAATGTGTGAAGAATGGCTGCTGCTTTGTACAACCCCGATGAGTGGCTCTTTTGGGGTAATATGTACATGAAAATGGAACAGCTGTAGAAAATGGACTCCACAGCGACCTGAGTTGAGCAGGTGGAAAATGCCTTTTGCCGACCGGTGGTGGATGGGATGTGTAAGATGGTGGGGATGATACACACGTAGGTCATTGTTGTTAAGAGCAAAGAGCTAAGCACCACCGTGGAAGAGTATAGGAAGCTCCCAGTCAGGTACCAATAATCAACTGGACAGGCAATTACCCATTCATGATGGTGGGGTAATGCAAAGGCTTACAAAGAGCTACGTAGCTATCAAAAGACATTATGGCTGCCAGGATATACTCCGAGGTCCCAAGGAAGCAAGAGAAATAGGTTTGGGTGAAACACCCACTAACGAATCTTATGTCAGCACATCAAGCTATTTCTTTCATTGGTTTGGGAAGGATGGCCGTGGTGAACCACACCCCTGAGAAGGACAAGTTGCAGAGAAACCAGTACATTGGACTGTAGAGGTAGTAATCGCTCCACACCAAGGCTATGATCACCACGTACCCCATACGCTTCAGCACGTAAAAGAGAGCGCTGTTCCTCCGGCCACGCGTTCAGATGAAAGGGATCCAGATTCCTTTACTTCGCCATTGGTCCGAGTGGCAGCGCGGCGGGGACCCGTGCCCAGCGTTGTATCTCGTGATACCCAGGCTGGTAAGAAAATGTCAGGTTCCGACTTGAATAACACAAAGGACCCAAGGGGAGCGCTCGCTAGTCACAGCGGGCAGAACTGGCAAGGCCAGGGCGGTAATGAAGAGCCTGCTTGAAAACACAATCACCTCAACCGGGAGATTTGTTTCCCTGGCCAGGAAATTATCCCTGGTTTTCCCAGGCCGCCACACTAAGCCTCTGGAGTGTAAATGTATCCGGTAAAGACGAGCCTCTACACGAATGCCAGGTTCCCGATCCACCCCTAGGGGTTGATTTGTCTGTCCTTAAAGAAGGGAGCAGATGCGAATGGAGTGACAACATTTCCTGTCACACCCCCGCCGTGTCCCCGGCCCTGCAGGAGACAAAAGCTGCAGCCCCATGTGTCTGCAGTGAACCCCCACAACTCTCACTGGGAAATTCACTCCCAACTTAGCAGAAGATGCTCCTCTGGCTGCACGTTGCTTTCCTGGCAGCACTTCCCCAAGGTGATTCTGGCCTGAAAAGACCCGGGGAGCTCAGTGTTACATGGTGCGTTATTGACCATTCAGTTTTCCCAATCTCAGGTTCAGCTGGTGGAGTCTGGGGGAGGCGTTCAAATGGCAGGAGATTCTACCAACATCTCGTGTAAAGACTCCGGGTTCAACTTTGGTGGCTTCGGGATACACTGGTACTGACAGGCTCCCGGGGAAGGACCCGAGTGGGTCTCCTATATCAGCTGGGGTGGTTCTGCCACAGATTACGGGGACTCAGCCAAGCAGGGCTTCACCATCTCCAGGGACAATCCCAGCAACGGAGAGTCGAGGACAGCGCCCTGTATCACTGTGCGACACACAATGAGGGGAATAGAGTCTGAGCTCAGACAAAAGCCTACCGTTCCTGTCACAGCCCCCCTGAAGTAGCAAGTCACATCCCAAAGTTCAACCACACAGATTTTAACCAAGTAGAAAATGTCCCCAACTCTGCAGTCATCACCTAGGAAACTATAATGTTTGGAGCCCAGTGAGGCTGCAAGGACATGCTAAGGCTGAGGTGCATTAGGAAAATTGCATCCTTAAATTAATTAATTAATATGAGTGGTCTGGGACTTTTCAGCTTGGAAAAGAGAGGACTGAGGAGGGATATGATAGAGGTCTATAAAATCATGACTGGTGTGGAAAAAGTAGATAAGGAAATGTTATTTATGCCTTCTCATAACACAAGAACTAGGGGTCACCAAATGAAATTAATAGGCAGCTGGTTTAAAATAAACAAAAGGAAGTATTTCTTCACACAACACACAGCCAACCTGTAGAACTCTTTGCCAGGGGTTGTTTTTGAAGGCCAAGACTATAACAGGGTTCAAAAAGAACTAGATAAGTTAATGGAGGATAGGTCCGTCAGTGGCTATTAGCCAGGGTGGGCAGGGATGGCGTCCCTAGCCTCTGTTTGCCAGAAGCTGGGAATAGACGACAAGGGATGGATCCCTTGATGATTCCCTGTTCTGTTCATACCTTCTGGGGCACCTGGCACTGTCCTCTCTTGGAAGACAGGATACTGCGCTCCATGAACCTTTCTGTCCCCATAAGCCCTCCTCTATTATATATACCCTCCATATACCCTCTCTCTCTCCCCCTCTCCCCATACACCCCATCTATCTAATCTAATCTATCTATCTATATATCTAAAGGCAAGATGGGTGAGGTAATATCTTTTATTGAATCAACTTTTGTTGGTGGAAAGAACAAGCTTTCGAGCTTCAGATAACTCCTTCTTAGGTCTGCTTTCCTTCTCCAGACTTGAGGAAGAGCCCTGTGAACCTCGAAAGCGTGTCCCTTCTACAAACAGAAGTTGGTCCAATAAAAATATTAACTCACTGTGAGGCTGTAGGGAGCGGGTTGGTGTGACGCAGCAGGGAAGGGGGAGTGTTGACCTGGGAATGTGGCAGGGGAGTTTCACTGGGGATGGGAGACCTGAGAGCCTGTAACCTGAGCCAGGAGGGGGGAGGTAACACTTCTGCAGGGTTCAGAGTAACAGCCGTGTCAGTCTGTATTCGCAAAAAGAAAAGGAGTACTTGTGGCACCTTAGAGACTAACCAATTTATTTGAGCATGAGCTTTCGTGAGCTACAGCTCACTTCATTGCATCCGATGAAGTGAGCTGTAGCTCACGAAAGCTTATGCTCAAATAAATTGGTTATTCTCTAAGGTGCCACAAGTACTCCTTTTCTTTTTACTTCTGCAGGGGAAACTACAGGAGGGAGCCTGCGGGGGGGGGGGGGGGGTTGGTTTCAGTTTGGGGCTGGGTGGTGGAACGCAGGGAACCCCAGGGCTGGGGTCACAGCTCCCTGCCCCGAGAAGGACTTGACTGAGGGGTCCTGGGTGTACCCACAACCTCTGTTTTGGACTGTGTTCCTGTTGTCCAATAAACCTTCTGTTTTACTGGCTGGCTGAGAGTCTCAGTGAATCCCAGGAAGAGGGATGCAGGGCCTGGACTCCCCCACACTCCGTGACACTCACCCACCTTGTCTCTCTCATATCCTGAGACCAAAACGGCTACAACTCTCTGAGTCTGTCTGAAAATAAATACAAGTGTATCTGTCTGTCCATATGACACTTATTTATCACTGAGCTATAGGACAGTAGCCGCTAAAACCTGTTTTTATGGATTATACTCCTCCGGAGAAATGGTAACCTAGTTTATTTGCCTGCAAAAAATAAAAATATAACGAAGTTATACACCTACTCCGAGGAGATCTAGTTTAAGAAAAAACACTCCTTCCCATTGTCGCCGGGTGGCTTCTTGGGCAGAATTTCTCCCTCTGTCTTTTCACAGCCCTCCCACGAGGGGGAGTGGGTCCTTGACTGTGAATAGATTGGACAACACAGCAGAGGAATCATTCTGTGTGTGACGGCGGTAGAGACGAGATGTGGATCGTCGTCTGCCTGCTTCTCCTCAGTGAGTGGTTTAAATTTACTGGCAGTCAGACTGAGTGTTTTCTAACTCACGGGTCTTACTCTGCCTCCACTGTTCTCCTGCTAGGTCCCGTGGCTGGGAACTCCGGGACCCAGATTCCAGCGTCTGCGTCAGCCAGGGAAGGGCGCCCGTGAAACTGTCCTGTCAACGCAGCACCACGTACACGTACTAGGCCCTGGGGTGGTACCAGCAGCTGCCTGGGCAGCAGCCTCTGTTCCTACTGCACAGAAATGAGAGGGGAAATGAATACAAGCCCGGTTCGGTGGCCCCTCGGTTCTCCTCCCAGCTGGACACCGGAGCGAAGTCTCTCACGCTGTCCATAGACGGGGCGCAGCGGGCTGACTCGGCGGTGTATTTCTGCGCTCTCTGGGATCCACCGTGCTACAGAGCGCCCCGGGCTCCCGACACAAACTGCCGGAGGGGGCGGCAGGTGTCTGAAAGGCGGTGAAGTGTAATTCGAGTTCTCAGCCCCAGTAGACCCGTTAGGAGACACACTTCAGACCTCCTGGAAAAACAAAGGTACATTGTGGAGGACGTAGGCTCGCCAGAGGAGATGAGACGCTTTGCCGTCTGAGTAGCTACGACACACAGAAGAAGCAACGCAACCTGAATTTTAGAGATGGGCGGCTGCGGCGCAGACGCGCTGAGTGACTTGGCCTCGGTGACACAGAGAAACGGCTTGAGGGCAGAGGAACTGGGTTGGGAAGGACGTGTCTCGGTTATATTAGCGTCTCTGCAATAGTCCTGGGAGCTCCTCCAGAGAAGGCGGATGAGTCATGTAATCTTACCTTAACTTGGAGACATAAAGAGGTTGATCATTGTTTATAATTAAGGTAATGCTAAAATTATCTAATACACAGGGTAAAGAAAAAAATGTCTCTACATCTGGGTATAAGGCTTAAATGATCCCAAAGTGCAAAGTTTGGTTTAAAAGTGACAAAATACATAGAGTACGTAATCCGCAATATCCCAAATTTAGGTTAATAAATTTAACCATGCCGTTAAAATATTAACATCTAACTACTGGGGTACTTCACTCATAAAAAAGTGATATTAAGACCAGCTTGTGGGAAGCAAACATAGCAGTGAATGTAGCGTGCCCCGCAGTAATTGAGAATTTAGGATGGGTTGTCCCTCAGTAAATACAATCCATCGGAGAAGTATTTCAGTTACTTTCCTCGTTTCGCTTCTCCATGGCAATTTTTTTATAACTCAGCTATAGGACAGTAGCCGCTAGAACCCACAGCACAGACCTTAGCTAGGGCCTCAGGGGCAGCTAGATGAGGTCGGAGCCAGATTTCAGGGGCCTGCAGCTGACATTTCACAACCAACACAGGGATTTGTTCTTGCCTCTCTCACCAGTTTTACTGTAATGGGAACTGGGAATCCCACCGGACGTTTTGAGTGTGTGTAGCGGCCCCGTGTGCGATGAGAGCTCAGTGGAGACACACAGTGAGCGACAGTCTCTGCCCTGAAGAACTTACAAAGAAATTGGAGCAGACAGAGGAAGGGTTCCTCACTGCGCCCTCGTTTTACCCATGGGGAACGAAGTCACAAAGAGAGGAGGGTAAAGTTACTGCTGCTCCGTCTGCTGCTGCCACATAGCGACTACGGTCTATTTCTTTCTCCTTTTGAAGACCGGAGCGGATGCAAATCGAGTGACCACATTTCCTGTGAGTCACCCCCGGCGTCCCTGAGTCTGCAGAGGAGACGGCACAGACACGTGTCTCCGCAGCTCACACCCATCCCCCCTTCTCTGCGCCCTCTCCTGCAGAATTGTCTCCAAAATCGTCAGAAAAGAGATGATGCTGTGGCTACCCCTCGCTTTCATGGCAGCAATTCCCAGAGGTGATTCCTTCTCTGGGTACAGAGGGAAGCTCAGTATTACGGTGGAGATGATTAACACTGTATTTTAATTTTGCAGGAGTCCATTCGCAGATTCAGCTGGTGGAGTCTGGGGGAGGTGTTAAAACCACAGGAGATTCTATCCGCATCTCCTGTAAAGCCTCCGGATTTCCCTTTGGAAACTATTGGATGTTCTGGTACCGCCAGGCTCCCGGGAAAGCGCCAGAGTGGATCTCCTACATTAACCCCGATAGCACTAAAGCGGACTATGGCCATTCAGTGAAAGGGCGATTCACCATCTCCAGAGACAACCCCAGCAACCTGCTCTATTTGCAAATGACCGGCCTGAGATCCGAGGACACGGCGGTGTATCACTGTGTGAGAGACACAGTGACGGGCAGGGAATCTAAGCACGTACAAAAACATCCCCTTTGCAGTCACAGCCCCCTGCGGGGCACAGCCCAAGGGAAGAGTCAGACACACAGAGAACTGAACCAAGGAGAAAATGTCCCCAGCGCTGCCAGCAGCGCGGGACGGACGCGGCTTTTGTGGGGCTGCAGAGTCAGGTCAGGGCTGGGGTAGCAAATATGAGGCAGCCGCTGTCCCAGTCCCTGCCCCTAGGGGGCAGCACCCCCGTGTTCTCTGCTGCACACCCGCCCCTCCGGGCAACCAGCGTGCCACCCCTCCCACACCCTGCCCCTAGGGGGCAGCACCCTGATCTCTCTTCACTCCTTCAAGTCGATGATTGCCAAGCGGCCTCTAGGGGGCGTGAGGGGTCAGCCTTTCTTTGTTGCACCCTGGGTCCCGGGAGACCTTGGTGGACTCCGAGCTGTGGCAGGGGGCAGCCAAAAGGGCACAGGGTCAGATGTCACTAGCTGCTGCCAGATCTGATGCTGCCCCTTTGGCTTCCCCTTGGTGCCCCAGCTAGGAAGGAAACCGTGGTGTCCTGGGACCCAGCCCAATGATTGGACCACTAGGGCAGGGATATGGTTTTTCCAGTGTAGGAAGTTCAAATTAGGCTCCCGGATCCTGATTGGTGGGTTCCCGAAGAAAAGGGCGGGTTTCACAGGCAGCAGCTTCCAATGTCTCCAATGCACCTTTAACTGCAGTAACTGACCGGTGACCGGGCCCTGTCACAGATAACTGGCCAGGTGAAAAGGCAGGTCCCCCTCCCCCCGCCCCGCCCAGTTGAGTGATATTAGCCACCCTCCTCCCTGGGATGTTAACCAATAGCTCAGCAAGGCTGGGGCGGGGTTTCTCCGAGTGCTATCTTAAATGAGGCGGGGCTATGCAAACTATCCCCGTGCAATGACTCTCTTTCCGGGCTGTTTCCACCCGCCCCGACCCTGCGGCTCGTGGAGAAGCTCTGTCCCTGCAGGGAGCAGCTCCGGACCCGTCCCCAGGGCGAGGGCTGGCCGCAGACACGATGCGGTGGTGGCTCCATTTTGCTTTCATCGCAGCAGCGTCCAAAGGTGCTTGGGGTGGCGGGAATCGGGGGTTGTTGATCCGATTATTGCCATTGATTGACCGGAGTGGGGCAGGGGAGATTCCCCGGGAATAAATTGGGACACACGGATTTTGTTTCCGGTTTCATACCATGTATTTGTCTCGTCTGAGAGGCGGTGGCTGAAAACCCCCAAAGGGTTTTGATTTTTCCCATAAATATCGTTGCCAGACCAGAAGTTCCCCCCTTACATTAGACTGTGGCCAAAGCTGCCGCCGTTGCCCAGACCTGGCCCGAGGGGATTGTTCCCACCCGCTCTCACGCCCCCAACCCGGCTTGTTCCCCAGGGGCCGAGGCGCAGGGGCGGCTGGTGGAGTCCGGCGGCGGGGCTGCGACCACCGGCGGCTCCAGGCGGCTCTCCTGCACGGGCTCCGGACTCGCTTTCGGCAGCTACACCATGTTCTGGTACCGGCAGCGCCCCGGGAAGGGGCTGGAATGGGTCTCTTGGATCACCAGCACTGGCGGGAGCAGAGATTACCCTGACTCCGTGAAAGGGCGATTCACCGTCTCCAGGGACAACGCCAAGAGCCAGCTGTATCTGCAGATGAGCCGCCTGGGACCTGAGGACACCGCCCGGTATCACTGCGGTGCTAGAGACACAGTGAGGGGAAGCCGGTGTGAGCTCTGACAAAAACTCGCTGCGTTCAGCCCAGGGGATTCGGGAGCGTCACGTGACCAACATCACCCCCTGAACTCCGGTGTTCCTGAGCCTCTCCCCAGAGCCGGCTGCTCACCCACCCCCCGCAGCCTCTGGGTGGCGTCCTCGTGCAGTGTCGTGCACGCTAGGGGGGCAGGGTGTGTGTCTGTGCCAGGAGCCGTTGCCCTGTGCTCTGAGAACGAGATATGAACCCAGACCCCCGGGTCTCAGAGCAGGGATGTGACCTGAACTCTGCTGGGTTCACGAGCAACACCGCAGGCTTCTGAAATGGAAACCATCTAAGCTGCCCTAAAGTACATGGGAGAATTCAGGGGAACCTTCTGTGACCGGGGGTGACCGGGGAGCCACACTGAAGTTACTCGGTTAGGGTAAACTGCCAAGGATGGCGTAGACAATTCCTAAAACTGCTGGATATTCCAATACTTGGTGACTCTAAGCAAGCACAAAACAGCTTCTATAATTCCTTAGTGGTTTCCCAGAAACCAAAACACAGTTCCCTTAAAGACAGGTTTCAGAGTAGCAGCCATGTTAGTCTGTATCCGCAAAAAGAACAGGAGGACTTGTGGCACCTTACAGACTAACAAATTTATTTGAGCATAAGCTTTCGTGACTCAGGCCTCCACCCAGACAGCCAAGTCAAATATGATGAGGATTTCATTGCTAACCAATTGGTTGGTATATTATTCTCAAGCCTCCCCAGGAAAGGGGGTGAAGGGGCTTGGGGGGATATTGGGGGGGTAGGGATTCCAAGTGACCTGTCCCTAAATTTTTGTGTAAATCACTTGGTGGTGGCAGCAATCCCATTCAAGAACAAGGACAGGAATTTGTGCCTTGGGGAAGTTTTTAACCTAAACTGGTAGAATATAATCTTAGGGGGTTCTTCCATGCCAGTCCCCACATCTGTACCCCAGAGTTCAGAGTGGAGGGGGAACCCTGACAAGTATGTCTAGCGGCGTATCACTGTCAGGCAGACACACAGTGAGCTCCTGTCCCTGGTACACACATTCCAACTTCCGCAACAAATGAGCAGGGCGCCTACAGACAACAGTCCCCTTCATTGCAGGGTCCCACCTCATTCCCCAGCGGGTCCCTTCTAGGCACTGACTGCGGCAGGGGTCCTGTGGAAAAAAGAGTGTGTGAAGTCTTGTGTCATTCCCGACAAGGGGGCAGAGTTAAGATTACATGGGCAACCTTAGCCCTAGCATCTCCTATCTTTTGAGGGCTTGACTTTGCCACCTTAACGTTCTTTTAGAGCACTTTTTAATGTCATTTCCTACCTGTATAAAAAATTGAATAAAAACCCAAACGTTTTACCCTAAAGAACCACTTTGACCCCACCACCTAAGTCTCCAGCAGAGTTGGAATTTTCAGATTTGCGCACTCCTTCTCTCAGCGCCCACCTCCACCTGGGTGACCAGTGTGCACCTGCTGTGCCGATCCCTGCCAGTAGGGGTGTCACGGACCCACAGGTCGTGCCCACTCTTGGCCCCGTGTGGTCTGTGGGGGGAACCCCCTTCAGTGAGACAGCTCTTCTCGGGGGTCCACTCTCTCTCGGGGGTTAAGCCTCTCCACCTCCTGGAACCGCACCTCCCAGAGCCTTAACACACCTGTCTCTGCCGTAGGCCCCCTCAGGGAGTCCACTTGCTCTGGACCGACGGGGCCTCCAGTCCCAAAGGGAATAATGCCACCCTGTTCTCTAGACCGGAGAGGCTCTCAGCCAGTGTAAAACAGGAGGGTTTATTGAGTACCTGAACACAGCATAGGAAACACTCAGGGCCCTCAGGCCTGGCCTCCCCCAACACAGCACATCCAAGTCTCCCTTGCATCCAGGTGGGCTATGCCTGCTCCCTCTCTCCAGTCTCGAGCCCTCCTGCTTCCCAGCTGGACATCTGATATCACCGGCCCCAAGCCCCCCCTCTGTCCATTGTTTTCTCTCCAGGTAAACAGGGTCGCCTGGGCCCCCTCTCCTCTCCTCTGTCCTCTGGCCCCCTCTGGCTGGAACCAGCTGGTTAGGCTACAGGGGTCTTCTCTTCACAGCCCATTGTTCTCCCACTGGCCAGAACCGGCTGGGACTCCTGAGCTGGGCCTCCCGGTTGTAGGGACAGGATTTTATAATTGTACTATAAGAACTGATGTAAACCTTGATTTCATTCTGCCAGCCACCCTTTTTGAATAGCAGGAAGAAATGACCCTCTGGGACATTGGTAGGAATGCATCTGACAGACTGCCAGTGTCTGTACTGATGTTAAGGCAGGGACAGACCAGAACAATCCTTATGACTGATTATGGTCACCCTTTTGTTTTAGGATAAAGTTATAATGTCTACTATGGTTTCCTATATGTATTACAAATTAGGCACTCTCGTTAAATATACATTTCTTTGTTTTAAGGTTTGGTAAGTAAAAGACAGGATCTTGTATTGTGTCTATGTTAAGGAGATTCAAAATAAACTGTCACTGTTTGTATTCTCAGAAGTCTCTGTAAAAAGACTGGTTTCAGAGTAACAGCCATGTTAGTCTGTATTCGCAAAAAGAAAAGGAGTACTTGTGGCACCTTAGAGACTAACCAATTTATTTGAGCATGAGCTTTCGTGAGCTACAGCTCACTTTCCACAGTATGCATCCGATGAAGTGAGCTGTAGCTCACGAACGCTCATGCTCAAATAAACTGGTTAGTCTCTAAGGTGCCACAAGTACTCCTTTTCTTTTTGTAAAAAGACTGTTTGTGTGAATGAGGAATGTATGCATCAGAAAAAGATAAGGTGTGAAGGCCATTGTTATAGCCAGATGGTCAAGGAAAAAGGAGTAAACAGACTTAACGACACCAGGAAATCATCAACAAGCATCCATAATGAAGGAAGGGCAAACTGACAACCCTGAGGTGAAGGCTGGCACCCCTAAAGACAGGACAATTGATTAAATCCGGAACCAGGACAGGATAACCCTCTCGGAGGTGTATTGGAATGTTTACATCAGAAGATACACCAATTAAGAAGTAACCTGTCACAAACTGACACAGCAAAATCCATAGACTTCAACAGAGAAGAGGAACTATAAGAATAGGGTGCTTTGCCACGGGATTTTGGGTTTGTCTTGCCACTACTCCAGGAGCATCGGATCGTGACCGACTGAGCCCAGCTCCCCTCTGTGACCAATCTGGCTGGCCACTAGATTGATCCAGACTCTGGACTGGTAACTATGAAACATCAACTGGCAGGACTGTGTGCTTGATGTGTATGTGTGTGTGACTGAAGAGCATATGGTAACTGTCGTATTCTCAATAAATGCAGCGTACTGCCTTCTCCCCTATAAAGATCCCATGTGCTTTGTATAGCATCACACAGTCACCAGGTCACCAGTCACTGGGTATCCGTTCTCCCGGCCATTGGCTGGGGTCCCAAGTTCCCTCGCTGGTCCTCTGCCAGAACAAACTCCCTCTCCCATCACCTTGTTAAACGAGCAACACCCAGGGAAACTGAGTCCCACCCCCTCTGCATGCAACCTTTAGGAAAAACAAGGAAAAAACACAAAAATCCCCCACTTTGTCACATGGGGCAGCACTCCTTGTCTGTAGTACACATCCCGCCACCTGAGTTATTACTGTGTGTCTTCTATTCTACTACGTACCAGTAGAGGGCAGCACTGGTTCCCTTTGGTGCCCCCCAATCAGCGTGAGACCTACTTTGGCTGCTGGAATATTGGACACTGCCCCCTTCATTGCCCCCTGGTGGTCGAACAGAAGGTTCAGCACTGGGTCATCATGAATAGGCCAGAATATGAACAAGAGGCTGCTCGGCAGCTTCCAACACCACATTCTACAAGCCATTACCCTCTGATCCCACTGAGAGTTACCAAAAGAAACTACACCATCTGCTCAAGAAACTCCCTGAAAAAGCACAAGAGCAAATCCACACAGACACACCCCTGAAACCCTGATCTGCTACCCAAGATCCATAAACCTGGGAATCCTGGATGCCCCATCATCTCAGGCATTGGCAACCTGACAGCAGGATTGTCTGGCTATGTAGACTCCCTCCTCAGGCCCTACGCTACCAGCACTCCCAGCTACCTTCGAGACACCACTGACTTCCTGAGGAAACTACAATCCATCGGTGATCTTCCTGATAACACCATCCTGGCCACTATGGATGTAGAAGCCCTCTACACCAACATTCCACACAAAGATGGACGACAAGCCGTCAGGAACAGTATCCCCGATAATGTCACGGCAAACCTGCTGGCTGAACTATGTGACTTTGTCCTCACCCATAACTATTTCACATTTGGGGACAATGTATACCTTCAAATCAGCAGCACTGCTATGGGTACCCGCATGACCCCACAGTATGCCAACATTTTTATGGCTGACTTAGAACAAACCTTCCTCAGCTCTCGTCCCCTAATGCCCCTACTCTACTTCACTACATTGATGACATCTTCATCATCTGGACCCATGGAAAAGAAGCCCTTGAGGAATTCCACCATGATTTCAACAATTTCTATCCCACCATCAACCTCAGCCTGGACCAGTCCACACAAGACATCCACTTCCTGGACACTATGGTGCTAATAAGCGATGGTCACATAAACATCACCCTATACCGGAAACCTACTGATCGCTATTCCTACCTACATGCCTCCAGCTTTCATCCAGACCACACCACACAATCCACTGTCTACAGCCAAGCTCTACAATACAACTGCATTTGCTCCAACCCCTCAGGCAGAGACAAACACCTACAAGATCTCTATCAAGCATTCTTACAACTACAATACCCACCTGCTGAAGTGAAGAAACAAATTGACAGAGCCAGAAGAGTACCCAGAAGTCACCTACTACAGGACAGGCCCAACAAAGAAAATAACAGAACGCCACTAGCCCTCACCTTCAGTCCCCAACTAAAACCTCTCCAGCGCATCATCAAGGATCTACAACCTATTCTGAAGGACAACCCATCGCTCTCACAAATCTTGGGAGACAGGCCAGCCCTTGCTTACAGACAGCCCCCCAACCTGAAGCAAATACTCACCAGCAACCATACACCACACAATAGAACCACTAACCCAGGAACCTATCTTTGCAACAAAGCCCGTTGCCAACTGTGTCCACATATCTATTCAGGGGACACCATCATAGGACCTAATCACATCAGCCACATTATCAGAGGCTCATTCACCTGCACATACCAATGTGATATATGCCATCATGTGTCAGCAATGCCCCTCTGCCATGTACATTGGGCAAACCGGACAGTCTCCACGTAAAAGAATAAATGGACACAAATCAGACGTCAAGAATTATAACATTCAAAAACCAGTCAGAGAACACTTCAATCTCCCTGGTCACTCGATTACAGACCTAAAGGTGGCAATATTACAACAAAAAGCTTCAAAAACAGACTCCAACGAGAGACTGCTGAATTGGAATTAATTTGCAAACTGGACACCATTAAATTAGGCTTGAATAAAGACTGGGAGTGGATGTGTCATTACACAAATTAAAACTATTTCCCCATGTTTATTCCCTTCCCCCCGACCCCCACTGTTCCTCACACGTTCTTGTCAACTGCTGGAAATGACTCACCTTGATTATCACTACAAAAGGTTTTTTTTTTAGCTCACCTTAAGTGATCACTCTTGTTACAGTGTGTATGGTAACACCCATTGTTTCATGTTCTCTGTGTATATAAATCTCCCAACTGTATTTTCCACTGAATGCATCCGATGAAGTGAGCTGTAGCTCACGAAAGCTTATGCTCAAATAAATTTGCTAGTCTCTAAGGTGCCACAAGTCCTCCTGTTCTTTTTGCAGATACAGACTAACAGGGCTGCTACTCTGAAACCCGTCACTATTAAGGAAATAGGCTTTAGAATGTTTTTTTTTCCTTGCTAGGAGATCTCCAGGTTCACAGCACTGGGTTCTTGGCCATTTACTCAGGAGAACACCTTGTGATGGCGAAAGCAGGACAAGTGGCCTTGTCATTCTGTATCACAAAGCTTTGAAACCGGCCCACTCAGTGGCAGCACAGGCTGCCCAGCGCCGTATTATTGCCTAGGCCGACAAGGCCTAGGCCTAGGGTGGCAAATTTGCAGGGGTGGGAAATTTATAATAAAGAACCAGTTCTCCTTGACGCTCCGCTCCCTGACAGCTGCAGACTCCGCCACCTATTACTGCGCCTGGAGAGACACAGTGACACGGAGACAGGGGGCCTGGGACACAAAGGGGGCCAGCCACACGCGTCCCCTCCCGGAGAGAAGGCACCTGACTTTGCCCTTGCGGTCCGCTCCCTTCCGCTGTCCCTTGAAGGAGACGCTTTGTCAGAGCTCACCAGGAAGCTGGAGAGAAGGAGAGAAAGAGGAAGCACCTGTGCTTGTGAATGGGCAGCAGAGAGTTTGTTACAGGAGTCTGGCATTTTGGAAACCACCAATCCGGGCCTGAGATTGCAACAGACTCTCCTGTCTGCTGAGCAGCTGAACTGGGGAACTGAGGTTCCGGGGTCCCCTCTGACAAATGACCGGCTATTTCCTGGCTGCGCTAGCCCTGGCCAAGCGGGAAGGGGGGTGTGTGTGTGTCAGTTTTTGTGGGTTTCTTTCCACGTGTGTGTGAGGAGCTGTGTTGGTTCCTATCTCCGTGAGAGCATTTAGGTGAAGGCGTCTTTGTGCATGGAGCCAGATCCTTCGCTCCCCGGAGTGGGGATCATTACAGTATTTCTCGGGAAGCTCCTGCCCGTGTTTGCAGGCGTCTTTTCCTGCCTGCAGCAGCTGGTGGGTTCGGGCCCTGGAGTGGGGAAGGTCTCCGAGCCCCTCACGCTGACATGCGATCTCTCCGGGGCATCCCTGGAGACCGGATTTCCCTGGCCAGGGTCCCGAGTGGATCGGACTGATGAACTGTGATGGGGAAACATTCTCCCCTTCCCCAAAACGCAACGAGCATTTCCAGAGACCCCCTCCGAGAGCCGGGTCTCCCTGCAGCTGAGCTCCCCTTACAGCTGCAGACACCGGCACCTATTACTGTGGGACAGTGACAGAGCAAGTGTGACCCATGCACAGTAACACACACACACACACACATACACACACACACACACACACACAGCATCTCACAATCAGCCACCCACCCACAGTCAGCCACAACCACCCTTCCCTCCCTCCCTCCCACCCCCCACTCCCGCCCATCTCAGACCTGCAGACAAAAAGTGACCGGTTGGCTGGGAAAAGGCAGAGAGAGGGGGGCTGAGGTTTTCAAAGGCGCCTAGAGGACTTTAGTGCTTAAACTCCCCTTTTAATTTAATTGGGATGGGGGCACCTAACTCCCTTAGGTTCTTTGGAAAATTTGGCAAGGCGAATAGGCAGCTACTAACCAGAGAGAGAGAGAGATAGTGAGAGAGAGAAAGTCACTGCTGTATGTCAGGTTTCAGAGTAGCAGCCGCCGCAGTCTATATCCGCAAAAAGAAAAGGAGGACTTGTGGCACCTTAGAGACTAACCAATTTATTTGAGCCTGAGCTTTCATGAAGCTCCCTTCATCGGATGCAACTTCTCACTGCTGTATGTGTAAGCAGAGACAGAGACACATCGAGAGAGAGAGAGAGACATGGAGAGGGAGAGGAGACTCTGAGACAGGAGTGGTGGGTGTAGTTTTGCAATCTGGGACCGATATTCCCATAGAAGCTCCTAGATTTGCCTGGTGAGAAGCTGAACTGCAGCTCTGGTTTTGCTCAGAGTTCCTCCTAAAAATGATTAGATGTTTCTTAGCTGCCCCGGTGCTGGCCCCATGTGAGTATTTCTGTGCGCCTCCCTGTGCGTGCATTTGTGCGTGTGTATCTGGGGGTGAATCTCTCTGTGTAACTGTAGAAGTGTACTGTATTTGGGTGTGTGTGTGTATTTGGGTGTGAGTGCACATGTGTTTGTGTATTGGGTGTGTATGTGTGTGAGGGTATCTGGGTGTGAATCTCTCTGTGTAACCGTATAATCATAGATGTGTATTTGTGTACTGTATTTGTGTGTGTACATGTGTGAGTGTATTTTTGTGTGAGTGTACATGTGTTTGTGGACTGTATTTGGGTGTGTACATATGTGAGGGTATTGGGGTGTGAATCTCTCTGTGTCAATGTGTGTGTGGGAGGGGGTGTGTGGCAGGGAGACCTTTGCTCCCTGGGCCCCTCATTAGACGTTTATTCAGGAATCTCCCACCCCTGTTTCCAGATGCCCTTTCCCAGCTGCAGCTGGTGGCGTCCGGCCCAGGGGTGGGGCAGGTCTCCGAGCCCCTCCCGCTCACCTGCGCTGTCTCTGGGTTCTCCATCACTGGTCAGCACTCCTACTGGAACTGGATCCGGCAGCCTCCCGGGAAAGGGCTGGAGTCGCTGGGGTGGATACACCCCTCTACGGGGCAGACATCCTACCCCCCTTCCCTGCAGAGCACGGTCACCATCTCCGCAGATGCCCCCGAGAACCAGGTCTCCCTGCAGCTCGGCGCCCTGACTGCTGCGGACCCCGCCACGTATTACTGTGCCAGGGGACACACAGTGACAGAGACTGGAGGTGGGGGTGGGGGGCTGGCACAAAAAGGAGGTGGCTCGAGACGTCAGCGGGGCCTATTGAGAGTTGCAGGGAGAGAAATGCACAGGGAGGGGCAGTGATTCAGGCAATGCTGGGTAGGCTTCGCTGTTGGGTGGTGCAGACATTTCACAGGATCATTGAACCATAGGGGAGAAGGGACCGCACAGGCCAGGGTGTTAGCTACTCTCGTTACCAGCCAGAGAGAGTAGGACACACACTGACACTTCAGCACCCCACCTTGCCACAGAGTCCTAGCCCTCTCACAGACAGACACAACCCCCAGCTCACCTACAGTCACACTCACTCGCACAGGGCTTAATCTGTGCCAGGGCTGAGCCTGGCTCCTCTGGGTTTGCCGGGTCAGCTATGAAAGTACAGATGTTGCTTGGGCCCCAGCACCTCTTTCATTACAAATTAAGCACTGCACTCACACCCAATTAAAACACAATGTCAACCCCCGCCCCATCCACATATTCACACCCAGACCCAGAATGTGCCCCACCCACAACCTCACACCCACAGTCACATCTACCCACCTGCAAAAATGTCCCACCTGCACCCACTCCCCTCCCTAGTACCACTCAGCTTCTGACTGTCGGATGCCGGGACTGGACAACAGGGGATGGATCACTCCCTCATGGCCCTGTTCTCTTCATTCCCTCTGGGGGCACCTGGCACTGGCCGCTGTCGGAAGACAGGACACTGGCATAGGTGGTCCTTTGCTCTGACCCAGATGGGCCGTTCTTATGCTCACTCTCAGAAACACCCACCAGCACCCGCAGAGTCACATCCGCCTCCCCTGACTCTTCTCAGCCTCTCCCCTGCATTACCGGGCCGTGTCCTGTTTACCGCCATCCCATCTCCCGGAGTGGGGCGCGAAGGGAGTGGTTCAAAGAGAGATGGGGCGTCTCTTTCTCCAAGGCCAACCACAAGTAATTGGGGTTGATGCTGGAGGCCCTGGCTAGACTTCTCCGGTCTGTGTTAAATAAGAGGTGAGAGCAGATGGCCCCTCTAGCCTTAAAATCTATGAGAAATGATTTCTGTCTCGGCTTGGAAGGGTTCGATTTCTGTCCCTAGCTGTTGGTAAATGTCTGATTTCTCTGTACACACACAAACAGATGAAAACACATTGCCATGAATAATCATCAACATTTACAGCTCTTCCGTGCCGGAATCTTCATGTTCCTCCATTCCCACCTCCTCCCATACCAGGTTCGCCCCATATTTGCCTGATCCCACTGGCTCTGTTTGCCCCATTCCCTCCTCTCCCATGCCAGGGTCCCCCATTCTCTCCCCACCCATTCCCCCAGCGTGTGGGCCCCGCCCACGCCCCCCAACCTGGACCCACCTGCCCTTCCCCCCTCCCTAGTGATGCCAAAGGAGCTGCAGCAGGGACAGAAAGGGGGCTCCCGACACAGTCACGCCAGAGCCCCAGGGCCTCTTCAAGAGACAGTGACAGAGGTGAGAACAATCGGCTGGCCGGGACCTGCGCTGGGGAGCCGTGTGGCGCGCAGGGCGCGGCCGGGTGTGACTGTTGTGTGTGTTGCAGACGCTGGAGAGAGGGACTGCGCGCGCACCCACAGATGGGGGGGACACGCGCAGAGGCAGACACAGTAAGACGGGCACACACCCTCGAATCCAGAGGCGGACACACACACGCACACTGACATAGGCGGGCACCCAGATACATACACGAAGGCACGAATAAGCACACACCAATACACACACACACACACACACAGCCTTTCCCACGCCAGCTCCGGATCCCCCGTTCACACAGAAGCTGCCGTCACCCTCCTGGAACTTAGCTCCACCCAGGAGTCGAATCGGTGGCTGCGGTTCATTGGCTTCCCCCGCGGTCACAGACATGCGGGGATCCCTGTGGCCCTGTCTCTGTGCGCTGCCGCTGTTCCCAGGTGAGCTCCGGGCGCAGGGGCCGGGGTCTGTCTAGGGGACTTTCCTCGCCCCGTGACCGCCTCCGAATTCTCCCCCTTCTAGGTTCGGTGGCGGGGAACTCGCTGACCCAGATCCCGGCTTCCCTGTCAGCCACGGAAGGGCGGCGGGTGGAGATAAGGTGTCAATTCAGCACCTCCTACAGCAGCTTCGCCCTGGACTGGTACCAGGAGCGGCCGGGGAAGCAGCCCCTCTTCCTGCTGGGCAGATACTCCTGTGGCTCGGAGCGCAAATCCGATTCTGTGGCCCGTCGGTTCCCCTCGCAGCTGGACACCGGAGCGAAGTCTCTCACGCTGTCCATAGACGGGGCGCAGCGGGCTGACTCGGCGGTGTATTTCTGCGCTCTGAGTTACAGCACAGTGCTACGGGGCGCACCGGGCTCCCTACGCGAAGTGCCGGAGCGGGTGGCCGTGTCTGAAACGCAGGGAGACGAGTTATTGATTTTCTGAGTAGCAGTAGACGTGTTCGGGGCACAATTCAGGGACCATGAGATAAGAACATCGTCTTCCGCCTCCTCTTCCCTCCTCCCCCCCACCCCCACGCTAACGTGCCGGCATCTGTGGGCACCGACAGGCACCCCAGAGCTCAGCATCTCCCCAGACACCTCCCACAAGAGCAGCATCCCTCCCCTTCTCCGCCTCGCCCCCCCATAGACCAGGAGCTGAGGCCTAGGGGGATGAAGTGAGTTTCCCGAGGTCACACGGCCAGTCAGTGGCAGAGCTCAGAATTATTTTCCTGTCTTTTGAGCCCAGGACAAAGCCCTTGACCACCGGGCCACTCTCGGACCCAAAAACACACGGTGTGCGCCGTGCGGGTTCCGTTCGCAGCTCGGGGTTAATGAACCGGAACCAGCACAGCGAGGGGAAGCCAGTCCGAGCTAAGACACAAACCTCCCCTGCTGCCAGTGGGGCCAGGCCCGGCTGATCACAGTCAGCTGCACAGGGAGGCGGGGGGACCCGGCGCTTTCAGCGCTGGAAATGCCGCGATACAGTGTCTCTGTAGCAGGCAGCAGGGAGATGCCAACCCCAGGCGCGACACAGGAAACCCCAGCCCCATGGCGTGCCAGCTGCCCCCATTCCCGCAGCGTGTGAGCCTCGCCCTCCCCCACCCTGGATCCCCCTGCCCTGCTCCCCTCCCGCCAGGCATGTGAAAGGGGCTGGGGCAGTGACAGAAAGAGGGCGCTCCGCACCCTCACTACAGAGCTCTTTGTCTTTAAGCCCTTCTCAGCCTGAGTTCCGCAGCAGGCAGGATCGGAGGACACCGGGGCTTGGGGGCTTGGGTTTGTCTGTTGTGTGTTGTAGACAAGTGAGAGAGAAGGGCGCGCAGACAGACAGTCAGGGACACACACACGGACACAGCCAGACACACAGCCAGACACCGGATAAATGCTCACAACTGCACACACAACCGTCGCACTCTTTCCCACGCGTTACTGGGGTGTGTGAGCGCCACCCGCAGCCCCGCTCCGGATCCCCAGTTCACACAGCAGCTGGTGTCATTCCGCAGTAACGCGCTCTCTCTCCCTGAAGGCCAATCGGTGACTTTGGGGTTCTTTAGCTCCCCCATTACAGACATGCGGGGACCTCTGTGGCTGTTTCTCTGCGCGCTGCCGCTGTTCCCAGGTGAGCTCCAAGAGCGGGGGCCGGGGCCTGTCTATCTGGGGGACTTTCCTCGCCCCTGACTCCCTCCGAATTATCTCTCTTTTAGGTTCGGTGGCTGGGAACTCGCTGACCCAGATCCCGGCTTCTCTGTCAGCCACGGAAGGGCAGCGGGTGGAGATAAGGTGTCGATACAGCACCTCCTACAGCAGCTACGCCCTGGACTGGTACCAGGAGCGGCCGGGGAAGGAACCCGTCTTCCTGCTGGGCAGAAACTCCTACGGCTCGGAGCGCAAATCCAGTTCGGTGGCCCCTCGATTCTCCGCGCAGCTGGACACCCGAGCGAAGTCTCTCACGCTGTCCATAGACGGGGCGCAGCGGGCTGACTCGGCGGTGTATTTCTGCGCTCTCTGGGATCCACTGTGCTACAGAGCGCCCCGGGCTCCCGACACAAACTGCCGGAGGGGGCGGCAGGTGTCTGAAAGGCGGTGAAGTGTAATTCGAGTTCTCAGCCCCAGTAGACACGTTAGGAGGCACACTTCAGACCTCCTGGAAAAACAAAGGTACATTTTGGAGGACGTAGGCTCGCCAGAGGAGATGAGACGCTTTGCCGTCGGAGTAGCTACGACACACAGAAGAAGCAACGCAACCTGAATTTTAGAGATAGGCGGCTGCGGCGCAGACGCGCTGAGTGACTTGGCCTCGGTGACACAGAGAAACGGCTTGAGGGCAGAGGAACTGGGTTGGGAAGGACGTGTCTCGGTTATATTAGCGTCTCTGCAATAGTCCTGGGAGCTCCTCCAGAGAAGGAGGATGAGTCATGTAATGTTACCTTAACTTGGAGACATAAAGAAGTTGATCATTATTTATAATTAAGGTAATGCTAAAATTATCTAATACACAGGGTAAAGCAAAAGTGTCTCTACATCTGGGTATAAGGCTTAAATGATCCCAAAGTGCAAAGTTTGGTTCAAAAGTGACAAAATACGTACAGTACATAATCCGCAATATCCCAAATTTAGGTTAATAAATTTAACCATGTCGTTAAAATATTAACATCCAACTACTGGGGTACTTCACTCATAAAAAAGTGATACTAAGACCAGCTTGTGGGAAGCAAACATAGCAGTGAATGTAGCGTGCCCCGCAGTAATTGAGAATTTAGGATGGGTTGTCCCTCAGTAAATACAATCCATCGGAGAAGTATTTCAGTTACTTTCCTCGTTTCGCTTCTCCAGGCGCCTTTTTATAACTCAGCTATAGGACAGTAGCCGCTAGAACCCACAGCACAGACCTTAGCTAGGGCCTCAGGGGCAGCTAGATGAGGTCGGAGCCAGATTTCAGGGGCCTGCAGCTGACATTTCACAACCAACACAGGGATTTGTTCTTGCCTCTCTCACCAGTTTTACTGTAATGGGAACTGGGAATCCCACCGGCCGTTCTGAGTGTGTGTAGCGGCCCCGTGTGCGATGAGAGCTCAGTGGAGACACACAGTGAGCGACAGTCTCTGCCCTGAAGAACTTACAAAGAAATTGGAGCAGAGGAAGGGTTCCTCACTGCGTCCTCGTTATACCCATGGGGAACAAAGTCACAAAGAGAGGAGGGTAAAGTTACTGCTGCTCCGTCTGCTGCTACCATATAGCGACTACGGTCTATTTCTCTCTCCTTTTGAAGACCGGAGCGGATGCAAATCGAGTGAGCACATTTCCTGTGAAACACCCCCGGCGTCCCTGAGTCTGCAGAGGAGACGGCACAGACACGTGTCTCCGCAGCTCACACCCATCCCCGTTTCTCTGCGTCCTCTCCTGCAGAATTGTCTCCAAAATCGTCAGAAAAGAGATGATGCTGTGGCTACCCCTCGCTTTCATGGCAGCAATTCCCAGAGGTGATTCCTTGCCTGGATACAGAGGGAAGCTCAGTATTAAGGTGGAGATGATTAATACTATATTTTAATTTTGCAGGAGTCCATTCGCAGATTCAGCTGGTGGAGTCTGGGGGAGGTGTTAAAACCACAGGAGATTCTACCCGCATCTCCTGTAAAGCCTCCGAATTTCCCTTTGGAAACTATTGGATTTTCTGGTACCGCCAGCCTCCCGGGAAAGCGCCAGAGTGGATCTCCTACATTAACCCCGGTAGTACTAAAGCGGACTATGGCCATTCAGTGAAAGGGCGATTCACCATCTCCAGAGACAACCCCAGCAACCTGCTCTATTTGCAAATGACCGGCCTGAGACCCGAGGACACGGCGGTGTATCACTGTGTGAGAGACACAGTGACGGGCAGGGAATCTAAGCACGTACAAAAACATCCCCTTTGCAGTTACAGCCCGCCGCGGGGCACAGCCCAGGGGAAGGGTCAGACACACACAGAACTGAACCAAGGAGAAAATGTCCCCAGCGCTGCCAGCAGCGCGGGACGGACAAGACTTTTTTGGGGCTGCAGAGTCAGGTCAGGGCTGGGGTAGCAAATATGAGGCAGCCTCTGTCCCAGTCCCTGCCCCTAGGGGGCAGCACCCCCGTGTTCTCTGCTGCACACCCGCCCCTCCGGGCAACCAGCGTGCCACCCCTCCCACACCCTGCCCCTAGGGGCAGCACCCTGATCTCTCTTCGCTCCTTCACGTCGATGATTCCCAAGCGGCCTCTAGGGGGCGTGAGGGGTCAGCCTTTCTTTGTTGCACCCTGGGTCCCGGGAGACCTTGGTGGATTCCGAGCTGTGGCAGGGGGCAGCCAAAAGGGGACAGGGTCAGATGTCACTAGCTGCTGGCAGATCTGATGCTGCCCCTTTGGCTTACCCTTGGTGCCCCAGCTAGGAATGAAACCGTGGTGTCCTGGGACCCAGCCCAGTGACTGGACCACTAGGGCAGGGATATGGTTTTTCCAATGTATGAAGTTCAAATTAGGCTCCCGAATCCTGATTGGTGGGTTCCCGAAGAAAAGGGCGGTTTTCACAGGCAGCAGCTTCCAATGTCTCCGATGCACCTTTAACTTCAGCAACTGACCGGTGACCGGGCCCTGTCACAGATAACTGGCCAGGTGAAAACGCAGGTCCCTGTCCCCCCGCCCCGCCCAGTTGAGTGATATCAGCCACCCTCCTCCCTGGGATGTTAACCAATAGCTCAGCAAGGCTGGGGCGGGGTTTCTCCGAGTGCTATCTTAAATGAGGAGGGGTTATGCAAACTATCCCCGTGCAGTGACTCTCTTTCCGGGCTGTTCCCCCCCCCCCCCCCCCGCTTGACCCTGCGGCTCGTGGAGAAGCTCTGTCCCTGCAGGGAGCAGCTCCGGACCCGTCCCCAGGGCGACGACTGGACGCAGACGCGCAGAGACGATGCGGTGGTGGCTCCATTTTGCTTTCATCGCAGCAGCGTCCAAAGGTGCTTGGGGTGGCGGGAATCGGGGGGTTGTTGATCCGACTAGTGCCATGGATTGACCGGAGCGGGGGAGGGGAGATTCCCCGGGAATAAATTGGGACACACGGATTTTGTTTCCGGTTTCATACCATGTATTTGTCTCGTCTGAGAGGCGGCGGCTGAAAACCCACAAGGGGTTTTCATTTTTCTCATAAATATTTTGGGGAGAACAGAAGTTCCCCCCTTTCATTAGACTGTGGCCAAAGCTGCCGCCGTTGCCCAGACCTGGCCCGAGGGGATTGTTCCCACCCGCTCTCACGCCCCCAACCCGGCTTGTTCCCCAGGGGCCGAGGCGCAGGGGCGGCTGGTGGAGTCCGGCGGCGGGGCTGCGACCACCGGCGGCTCCAGGCGGCTCTCCTGCACGGGCTCCGGACTCGCTTTCGGCAGCTACGACATGTTCTGGTACCGGCAGCGCCCCGGGAAGGGGCTGGAATGGGTCTCACGCATCACCAGCACTGGTGGGAGCAAAGATTACCCTGACTCCGTGAAAGGGCGATTCACCGTCTCCAGGGACAACCCCAAGAGCCAGCTGTATCTGCAGATGACCGGCCTGAAGCCCGAGGACACCGCCCGGTATCACTGTGCGAGAGACACAGTGAGGGGAAGCCGGTCTGAGTTGACACAAAAACTCGCTTCGTTCACACCAGGGGATTCGTGAGCGTCCCGTGACTAACATCACCCCCGAACTTCGGTGTCCCCTGACCCGCACCACATAGCCGGCCACTCACCCACCCACCGACCCCTGCAGCCCCTGGGTGGCACCCTTGTGCCGTGTAGCGGACGCTACGGGGGCAGGGTGTGTGTCTGTGCACGGAGGGGTTGTTCTCTGAGCACAGGGCAGGGATATGAACCCAGACACCCTGGTCTGAGAGCAGGGGAAAGATCTGAGCTCTGCTGGGTTCACTAGCAAACCTGCGGGCGCCTGAAATGGAAACCCGCCAAGGTGCCCAAAAGTACACCGGAGAATTCAGGTTTCAGAGTAACAGCCGTGTTAGTCTGTATTCGTAAAAAGAAAAGGAGTACTTGTGGCACCTTAGAGACTAATCAGTTTATTTGAGCATGAGCTTTCGTGAGCTACAGCTCACTTCATCGGATGCATAGCATATCGTGGAAACTGCAGAAGACATTATATACACACAGAGACCATGAAACAAAACTTCCTCCCACCTCACTCCCCCGCTGGCAACAGCTTATCTAAAGTGATCCTCAAGTAGAGCCATTTCCAGCACAAATCCAGGTTTCTCACCCTTCCCCCCCCCCCCCCCACACACACATACAAACTCACTCTCCTGCTGGCAACAGCCCATCCCCCTTTGAAACCCCTCTTTATAATGCGCATGATAATCAAGGTGGGTCACCTCCAGCACTAATCCAGGTTTTCTCACCCCCCCCCCCACACCCCCGTTTTCCAAAAACCACACACACAAACTCATTCTCCTGCTGGCAACAGCTCATCTTACAATGTGCACAGCATTATAACATTCATAAACCAGTCGGAGAACACTTCAATCTCTCTGGTCACGCAATCACAGACATGAGGGTCGCTATCTTAAAGCAAAAAAACTTCAAATCCAGACTCCAGCGAGAAACTGCTGAATTGGAATTCATTTGCAAATTGGATACTATTAATTTGGGCTTGAATAGAGACTGGGAGTGGCTAAGTCATTATGCAAGGTAGCCTGTCTCCCCTTGTTTTTTTTCCTGCAAACCCCCCCCCCCCCCCCGCCCCAAGACGTTCTGGTTAAACTTGGATTATTGCTGTGCACATTGTAAGATGAGCTGTTGCCAGCAGGAGAATGAGTTTGTGTGTGTGGTTTTTGGAAAACGGGGGTGTGGGGGGGAGGGTGAGAAAACCTGGATTAGTGCTGGAGGTGACCCACCTTGATTATCATGCGCATTATAAAGAGGGGTTTCAAAGGGGGATGGGCTGTTGCCAGCAGGAGAGTGAATTTGTGTGTGGGGGGGGGGGAAGGGTGAGAAAACCTGGATTTGTGCTGGAAATGGCTCTACTTGAGGATCACTTTAGATAAGCTGTTGCCAGCGGGGGAGTGAGGTGGGAGGAAGTTTTGTTTCATGGTCTCTGTGTGTATATAATGTCTTCTGCAGTTTCCACGATATGCTATGCATCCGATGAAGTGAGCTGTAGCTCACGAAAGCTCATGCTCAAATAAACTGGTTAGTCTCTAAGGTGCCACAAGTACTCCTTTTCTTTTTTCGGAGAATTCAGGGGAACCTTCCCATTGGGCGATCCGTCAGTCTTCCCAATTATTATTATTGAACTGTGTTATCCCAGTGCCTTGCAACCCCATTCATGGACCAGGCCCCCTTTGTGCTGGGCTCTGCACAGACACTGGACCTCCCTTATCTTCCGAGTTTATTCATGAAGTTTCCCTCCAGTTATTTCTCTCTCCTGCTAGCCTAGCTCAGGCGAGATAGACTCCGAGACTGGAAGGCCAGAAGGATCCATCACGATCGTCCAGTCCAGCAATTTCTCAGACTGAGGGTCCTGACCCCAAAGGAGGTCGCAAGGAGATTGCAGGTGGGAGATCACAAAACTACGTCTGGGAGGACTGAGTGGGGGTACAGAAACTGCCACTCTCCGGCCTCCCGGCTCTGAAGGCAGCACAGAAACAAGGTGTGACGAAGTGGGACTGTTCTTAATGTTTCCTCCGAATATTGTGGGGGTGCCTCAGTTTCCCCTATGCAGTTCTTAAGTATCTAGGGGGTGGGGTAAGGGTGTATGATCGTTGCAGAGCCCTAGAGGGCAGGTGTGTGCAGGAGTCTGGACACAGAGAATGGCCGACACCCTGTTTCCTGGCAACTGATGGCCTGGGCCCTTCCCCCCTGCAAGGTGAGAGCTAAAGGGTTGGAGAACAAAGGAATCAGGTGACCTCCTGGCCCGAGAAAGGAACAAAGCCCAGAGGAGAAGGGGCTGGAGGGAGTTTCAGTTTGGGGCTGGCTGGGACATGGAGTGAAGGGCAGACGTGGTTGTCTGGCTCACTGCCCCCCAAAATGGACCCAGCTGAGGGGTCCTGTTCTCTGCACCTGCAAGCTCTGTTTTAGACCATGTTCCTGTCATCTAATAAACCTCTGTTTTACTGGCTGGCTGAGAGTCAAGTCTGACTGCGAAGTTGGGGTGCAGGACCCTCTGGCTTCCCCAGGAGCCCTGCCTGAGCGGACTCGCTGGGGGAAGCGCACGGAGGGGCAGAGGATGCTGAATGCTCCGAGGTCAGACCCAGGAAGGTGGAAGCTGTGTGAGCTGTGTGTCCTGAAGACAGGCTGCTCACAGAAAGGCGACTGCCCCAGAGTTCTGACTGGCTTCATGGGGAGCAGTTCCAGAGTATCGCCCAGGGACTCCGTGACACAAGGGTGGCAATTCCATGAGTGTGCTCCAGTGAGAATGTGCAGTAATTTGCTATCACTTTTTTTTTTTTTTGGGGGGGGGGGGGGGAGTGGGTCCTCACAGCCTGAAATAATTTCAAAGGAGGGCATGGCGAAAAAAATTTGAGAACCCCTGTGTGACCCACTGCACCCTGCAGGCCACAGAACCTCCCCCCCCACCACCACCACCACTTGTAGGTGAGTATTGTAACTTCTCTACCTAGCTCACAGAGATGGTGTTAGGATACCTTGGCTAGTGATTATTCGGCACTGTCTCAATGCTGTCTATGTATTTCTATTTAATACTTCTCTGTGTGTGACAGAGGCATATCTGAAAAAATATTGTAATCGCTCCGGAAGTTTGGGCCCCAGTGGGGATGTTTTCACTTCAGTCAAAGGAAATAAAACCAGCGAGTTCTTAACTGGGATTAGTGAACTTTGGCTGAACCCCAGCTTCTCCTGTGGGTTTTTACTCAAATTGGAAACCGGAGTTTGCAGAACTTCAGGGCTATTTTAACCCCCGTTTAGCGCACACCTCTCCCCCGTCCCCAACTTCTCCTTCAGTGCAGAGAGGTGGGGAACAGCAGCCAAATGGCTGGCTCCACACTGGCACTGTGAGCGCTGGTGCGGGACTGTCCGAGGTCTGGGGAGCAGAGGCCCCGGTTCTTAGCGCGGCACTGGGCCGCGCTGCCCCGGGATTTCTTTCACAGCGCATCGCCAGAGACCGTGTCTGTCCTGCCTTCGCCCGCGGGGGGAAGGGCTATTCAGATGAAAGGGATCCCGATTCCTTTACTCCGCCATTGGTCCGAGTGGCAGCGTGGTGAGGAGCCTAATCCAAGAGAGGACCCGTGCCCAATGTCGGCTCTCGCGCAACCCAGGCTGGTAAGAAAATGCCCATTGCTGACTTGAATTACACAAAGGACCCAAGGGGAGCGCTCACTAGTCACTGCGGGCAGAACTGGCAACTCCAGGGCGCCTCTGAAGAGCCTGCTTGAAAACACAAGCGCCTCCACTTGAGAGATTTGTTTTCCGGTCCAGGAAATTATCCCTGGTTTTCCCAGGCCGCCACACTAAGCCTCTGGAGTGTAAATGTATCCGGTAAAGACGAGCCTCTACACGAATGCCAGGTTCCCGATCCACCCCTAGGGGTTGATTTGTCTGTCCTTAAAGAAGGGAGCAGATGCAAATGAAGTGACAACATTTCCTGTCACAGCCCCGCCGTGTCCGCGACCCTGCAGGAGACAAAAGCTGCAGCCCCATGTGTCTGCAGTGAACACCCACCACTCTCACTGGGAAATTCACTCCCCACTTAGCAGAAGAAGATGCTCCTCTGGCTGCACGTTGCTTTCCTGGCAGCACTTCCCCAAGGTGATTTCTGGCCCTAAAAGATGCGGGCAGGGGAGACCAGTGTTACTGTGCACAAGGCTAAGATCGTTCTCTGTTCTGTCCTCAGGGGCCACTTCGCAGGTTCAGCTGGTGGAGTCTGGGGGAGGCGTGAAAATGGCGGGAGAGTCCATCAGCATCTCCTGTAAAGCCTCCGGGTTCACTTTTGGTGACTACTGGATGCACTGGTACCGACAGTCTCCCGGGAAGGGACCCGAGTGGGTGTCCCGCATTAGCTATTGGGCCGGAACCGACAAGAGATACGCTGAGTCGGTGAAAGGGCGATTCACCATCTCCAGAGACAACCCCAAGAACCTGCTCTATTTGCAAATGACCAGCCTGAGACCCGAGGACACGGCGGTGTATCACTGTGTGAGAGACACAGTGACGGGCAGGGAATCTAACCACGCACAAAAACATCCCCTTTGCAGTCACAGCCCGCCGTGGGGCACAGCCCAGGGGAAGAGTCAGACACACACAGAACTGAACCAAGGAGAAAATGGCCCCAACGCCGCGACCAGCGCGTGAAGGACACGGCTTTTGTGGGGCTGCAGAGACAGGTCAGGGCTGGGGGAGGACACACTGGAGGGTAGCAGGCCCCGTTTTCTTTGCTGCACACCTGCCCATCTGGGCTAGCAGCGAGCTTCCTCTCTCCCTGCCCCTAGGGGGCAGCACCCCCGCTCTCTCTTGCGTTCCCTCACTTAGATGATTCCCAAGCAGCCTCTAGGGAGCGGGCGGGGTGAGCATTTCTTTGGTGGACTCCGAGCTGTGGCAGGGGGCAGCCAAAAGGGGACAGGGTCAGATGTCACTAGCTGCTGGCAGATCTGATGCTGCCCCTTTGGCTTCCCCTTGGTGCCCCAGCTAGGAATGAAACCCAGGTGTCCTGGGACCCAGCCCAGTGATTGGACCACTAGGGCAGGGATATGGTTTTTCCAGTGTAGGAAGTTCAAATTAGTCTCCCGGATCCTGATTGGTGGGTTCCCGAAGAAAAGGGCGGGTTTCACAGGCAGCAGATTCCAATGGCTTCAGTGCACCTTTAACTGCAGTAATTGTCCGGTTTACTGGCCATGGGAGAGGTAATAGCGAAAACTGGCCAGGTGAAAACTCAGCACCCGCAGTGAGTGAGAATAGCCCCCCACCTTCCTGGGATGATATTACCTCCCCCAACTTGTCTTGTTGATCTCCTGGGACACACACACACACACACACACACACACCGCGGCACAACTGCCCTCCATAGAGCAGGGAAGAGAGTGAGACAGCCCAGTCCGGGTCTGCGCTGCTGTGCTGGGTTCAGACATTTGAGGAGGAGAGAGAGGCTTGTATATGGGATGTATGCGCCCCTGTTTGGTGTGTGTAGGCCGGATAGATCAATACAGAGAGAGGTTTGATAGACAGATGGATTAGATGAGTATCAGATAGAGAAAGGGATGTATGACATGGGTAGATAAGTAGTAGAAAGATGCACACTCTCACACAAAGAACAGGAGGACTTGTGGCACCTTAGAGACTAGCAAAATTATTGGAGCATAAGCTTTCGTGAGCTACAGTTCACTAATCGGATGCATTCTGATGAAGTGAGCTGTAGCTCACGAAAGCTTATGCTCCAATAGATTTGTGAGTCTCTAAGGTGCCACAAGTCCTCCTTTTCTTTTTGCGAATACAGACGAACAAGGCTGCTGCTCTGAAACACTCACCCAGATGGAGGGAGAACGGACGAGAGAGGGAGAACCAAACCCCCAGAGAATTTCACACCCTCTCACGACCACAGCCACACTCTGAGAGAGTCGCTGTTCCCCACACACCCTCCTCCCCCGACCTACACACGCACGGAGGCCGCTGCTGTCCTTTCCCAGGCATTTGTCTCCCCCAGAAGCTGCACCGGGGCTGTGGGGCTCATTGGCTTTCCCCCTCCCCCCGTACAGACATGCCAGGGGCTTGGTGGCTGGTGCTTTGGGCGCTCTCTGGCTTTCCAGGTGAGCACTGAGGGGCCCGGTCCCCGGGAACTCTGGGGGGCTCCATGGAAAGTTTAGACTTACCCCTCCCCTCTGTTCCAGGTGCCCTTTCCCAGGTGCAGCTGGTGGAGTCCGCCCCTGGGGTGGGGAAGGTCTCCGAGCCCCTCACTCTGACCTGCGCGGTCTCTGGGGAATCGATAGCGAGCAGCGATTACCTGCGGTAGCGGATCCCGGCGTCTCCAGAGACAGGACTAGAATACCTGGGCGTTATCACCCGCTCCGGGACTCCATTCCCGGCCCAGGCTCTCCGGAACCGCCTCACCCTCTCCAGAGACACCGCCAGGAGCCAGGTCTCCCTGCAGCTGCTGTCCCCGAGAGCTGCGGACCCCGCCACCGGCCACTGAGCCAGGAGAGAGGCCCAGCGACACAGACAAAGGGGGGCCTGGGACAAAAAGGGGGATGGGTACATTTCACAGGGACTTTCAGGGCAGTTGGAGACCGAGGGAGAGACTAGCTGGGAGAGGCGGATCCCTGCGGGTTGAAGAAGGGACCGAGACTCAAACCAGGCGGTGTGTCATCCCAGCCCCCTCTGCCAAACCTGAGCGCGGGTAACAGTGTCTGCAGGAGCGGATCAAAGAGACTCGAGCGCACGGGGGCAGCCTGACCCCCCAGCCCGGATGTGAGACTTTATTCCCCGGCGATGAGCGGCCCCTTGTGTCCCTGGGGGAGATAGTTACCAGGGGAATCCCAAAGCCTCTTCCGACATCGAGAGACCATTGCTCGCGAGCCTGGAGCGGCGTTTGCTTTCCCGGGGAGGTTTTTCTGCAGCAGGCCGGTCTCAGGCTGCGCTGGGGCATTTCTCACAGGGGTCTCGGCTGTGAGGTGCTGGGAGCAGAGCTCTGGGTCTGCGCTTGTGCCCTGCAGCGCCTGACACACTTCAGGTGGGTGTGAGAACCTCACAATAACCCGCCCTGTTCCCGGGGCGCCCTGACACCCATCAACCTGGAGTCTCCGCCCCTCTCCGGGGCAGGGTGTGGGAAGGGGGGTGACTTCGTTTCCTTTCCAAACCAGATAGCAGCGGCTGGGAGGCTGCAATAGACAGAAGCGGCTGCGCCTTGTGTTTGGGCCGTTAAGGGCTGGCGCCGCCCCATTATCCTGACAGGGAGAAGTGACCCTCCAGCTCAGCGAGCAATGCCGGTGTGGGTACAGTTTGTGTTCCTTTTAGCCGCTTGGAAAGGTGAGAAAATGTTTGAAAATACAGGGAACCTAGAAATTATGTCTTTTTAATTGTAGTGTATCTATTTCTGTTTGTCTGTATAAACCTCCTTTGTATCATCTATCTATCTATCTATCTATCTATCTATCTATCTATCTATCTATCTATCTATCTATCACCGCCATGAATTTGCATCCATTCAGGCAACATCATATTTTCTTTTTCTTTCTTTCTTTCTTTCTTTCTTTCTTTCTTTCTTTCTTTCTTTCTTTCACAGTCCAATCTATACAATGTTCCATGCACATCATTATCCCATCTCTTTGTATGTTTCTAATCCCCCAGTAGCTAGTCATCCATCCAGTGTCCCTGCGCTGTACTTATCTCTCTATCCATCCGCATTTCCCCCTCTACTGTCTTCTCTCTCCAGCTATGCTTTCCTCCACTCTATTAGCTTGAAACTTCTCTGTCTATCTCTGTTGCTTAGATGCCCCTTATCACTCTAGTGAGAGTCATCAGGTATGACCGTTTATCATTCTGCTTATTAATGTGCTTTCTCCACCAGGTGCCCAGTCCCAGATGCAGCTGGTGGAGTCCGGGGGGGCTGGTAGAAATGAAGGGGAGTCCATCCGGCTCTCCTGTAAAGGCTCCGGCTTCTCCTTCAGCAGCTACGACATGTTCTGGTACCGGCAGAGTCCCGGGAAAAGCCCGGAGTTTGTCTCACGTATTAACTACTACGGGACAGGCCCAAGTTACGCGGCTTGGGCCCAAGGGCGATTCACCATCTCCAGGGACAACGCCAGGAGCGAGCTGTACCTGGAAATGAGCCGCCTGAGGCGGGAGGACGCCGCCCGGTATCACTGCGCTGATAGAGACGCACAGTGCGCGAAGCCGGTGTCAGCTCAGACCAAAAAACCCTTCCCCGGGCCCCAGGGGGAAAGTCTGTTCTCTGAGGAGCGGAGAGACCTGGTGCGCTCCGTGCAGGGAGCGAAGGGAAAGTGAGTCACTGCAGGGGGTACTAGAGGTGACTGCCGGAGAACACAGGAAACCCCAGCCCCACCGCTTGCCAGTCTGCGGCCAGCTTCCCCCTTCCCGCAGCGTGTGGGCCCCACCCTCGATCCCTAGGCTGGACCCACCTCTCCCCGAGTGATGTGAAGAGGGGAGCTGCAGGGAGAGCATGAGGGCGCTTGTCCTATGCACTCCAGAGCGCTGCGTCCCAGCGCCCCTCCCCGTGAGCCCGGCCCCTGCTCCCTGACAGGGCCGCTGCAGGGAGAGAGAGGAGAAAAACTGACCCTGAATCGCCACGCGTGGGTGTGTCTGTATGTGACTGTGTGAGCCGGGCAGAGAGAGAGAGAGAGAGAACGTGTGTGTCTGTGCGTGTGACAGAGATATGGTATGAATCACGCCCGTCTCAGGCTGCCCTGAGGCATTTCTCACAGGGGTCTCGGCTTTGTGGTCCTAGGAGGAGAGCTCTGGGTTTTCACTTGTCCATTGTAGCGGCGCCCAACACACTTCTGGTTGGTGTAAGAACCTCACAATAACTCACCCTGTTCCCGTGGCGCCCTGACACCCATCAGCCCGGAGTCTCCGCCCTTCTCCAGGGGCAGGGTGTGGGCAGGGGGGTGACTTCGTTTCCTGTTCCAAACCCGGCAGTCGCCTCTGCCTGGGAGGGTGAGACAGAAGCAGTTTGTGCTGTTAAGGGCTAAGCCCCTCCTCGTCTTTACAGGGAGAAGTGACCCTCCAGCTCAGCGAGCAATGCCGGCGTGGGGACAATTTGTGTTCCTTTTAGCAAATTGGAAAGGTGAGAAAATGTTCGAAAATTCAGGGAATGTAAAGATTATGTATATTGAATTGCAGAGTGTATCCAGGTCTTTGTTTGTCTGTATATCCCGCCTTAGTATCCATCCATCTATCTATCATCCACACATTTGCATCCATCTAGGCATCATAGTGTATTTTCTTTTTCTTTCTTTCTTTCTTTCTTTCTTTCTTTCTTTCTTTCTTTCTTTCTTTCTTTCTTTCTTATACAATGTTCCATGCACATCATTATCTCATCTGCATGTTTCTAATCCCCCACTAGCTGTTCATCCATCCACTATTCCTGTGCTGTATTATCTCTCTACCCATCCGGATTTCCCACACTACGGTAGTCTCTCTCCCTGTATGCTTTCCACCACTGTATTAGCTAGTAACATGTATGTCTGTCTCTGTTGCTTATATCCCCTTATCACCCTGGTGAGAGTCCACAGGTATGAACAATGATCATTGTGCTCATTAATGTGTTTTCTCCATCAGGTGCCCAGTCCCAGATGCAGCTGGTGGAGTCCGGGGAGGCTGGTAGAAATGAACGGGAGTGCATCCGGCTCCCCTGTAATTGCACTGGGCTCGCCTTCAACACCTATTGAATACACTGGTATCGGCAGAGTCGCGGGAAAGGACCCCAGTTTGTCGCACGTATTGACTAGGATGGGTCTAGTCCTTGTTAAGTGGATTGGGTTCAAGGGCGATTCACCATCTCCAGAGACAACGCCAAGAGTGAGCTGTACCTGGGAATGAGCAGCCTGAGATGGGAGGACACCGCCTGGTATCACACTGCTCTGTTAAAATCATAGAATATCAGGGTTGGAAGGGACCTCAGGAGATCATTTAGTCCAACCCCCTTCTCAAAGCAGGACCGATCCCCAATTAAATCATCGCAGCCAGGGCTTTGTCAAGCCTGACCTTAAAAACTTCTAAGGAAGGAGATTCCACCACCTCCCTAGGTAACGCATTCCAGTGTTTCACCACCCTCCTAGTGAAAAAGTTTTTCCTAATATCCAACCTAAACCTCCCCTACTGCAACTTGAGACCATTACTCCTTGTTCTGTCATCTGCTACCACTGAGAACAGTCTAGAGCCATCCTCTTTGGAACCCCCTTTCAGGTAGTTGAAAGCAGATATCAAATCCCCCCTCATTCTTCTCTTCCGCAGACTAAAAAATCCCAGTTCTCTCAGCCTCTCCTCATAACTCATGTGTTCCAGTCCCCTAATCATTTTTGTTGCCCTCCGCTGGACGTTTTCCAATTTTTTCCACATCCTTCTTGTAGTGTGGGGCCCAAAACTGGACACAGTACTCCAGATAAGGCCTCACCAATGTCAGATAGAGGGGAACGATCACGTCCCTTGATCTGCTGGCAATGCCCCTACTTATACATCCCAAAATGCCATTGGCCTTCTTGGCAACACGGGCTGTCACGGAGTGTGGGGGAGTCCAGGCCCTGCACCCCTCTTCCTGGGATTCACTGAGACTCTCAGCCAGCCAGTAAAACAGAAGGTTTATTGGACAACAGGAACACAGTCCAAAACAGAGCTTGTGGGTACACCCAGGACCCCTCAGTCAAGTCCTTCTGGGGGAGCAGGGAGCTTAGACCCCAGCCCTGGGGTTCCCTGTGTTCCTCCACCCAGCCCCAAACTGAAACTAAACCCACCCAGCAGGTTCCCTGCTGAAGCCTCCCTCCACATTCCTGGGCAGAGGTGTTACCTCCCCTCCCCCTCCTGGCTCAGGTAACAGGCTCTCAGGTCTCCCGTCCCCAGGGCACATTCCCAGGTCAACACTCCCCCCTCCCTGCTGCGTCACATCGTCACATCTCTCCCCCCTTCGAGACTGAACTGAGCAGGGTCACTGTGACCAGTGACCTGGGGAAGTTCGGGGCCCCCTCTCCGGGACAGCGCATCCGCTATCAGGTTGGCACTTCCCTTCACGTGGACCACGTCCATGTCGTAATCCTGCAAGAGCAGGCTCCACCTCAGGAGCTTGGCGTTGGCTCCTTTCATCTGGTGCAGCCAGGTCAGGGGAGAGTGGTCGGTGTAGACGGTGAAGTGTCGCCCGAAGAGATAGGGCTCTAGTTTCTTGAGGGCCCACACCATGGCCAGGCACTCCTTCTCGATGGCCGCGTAGTGTTGCTCCCGGGGCAGCAACTTCTTGCTCAGATACACAATGGGGTGTCTCTCCCCCTTTTCATCCTCCTGCATTAACACCGCTCCCAGTCCCGTGTCGGAGGCGTCGGTGAACACCACAAAGGGCTTGTCAAAGTCTGGGTTTGCCAGAACTGGGCCACTGACCAGAGCCTCCTTCAGCGCCCGGAAAGCCTCCTGGCACTGCTCGGTCCAGACCACCTTGTCTGGCTTCCCCTTCTTGCATAGCTCAGTGATGGGGGTGGCTATGGCGCTAAAGTGGGGCACAAATCTTCGGTAGTATCCTGCCATCCCAATAAAGGCTTGGACCTGCTTTTTGGTGTGGGGAGCGGGCCAGTCTCTGATCACTTCCACCTTGGCCGGTTCTGGCTTTAGGCGGCCGCTCCCCACCCGATGGCCCAGGTAAGATACTTCAGCCATCCCCACCTTGCACTTCTCCGCTTTTACAGTCAGCCCAGCCCCCTGGAGTCGGTCCAGCACTTGTCTAACCTGGGACACGTGGTCCTCCCAGGTCTGGCTAAAGACACAGATGTCGTCAATATATGGCACGGCAAAACTCTCCATCCCCCTCAGGAGCTGGTCCACCAGGCGCTGGAAGGTGACCAGCGCTCCCTTGAGGCCGAAAGGCAGGGTCAGGAACTCATAGAGCCCCAGAGGGGTGATAAAGGCCGATTTCAGCCGGGCATCTGCATCCAGCGGCACTTGCCAGTAGCCCTTTGTAAGATCCATGGTGGTAAGGTACCGAGCTCCTCCCAGCTTGTCTAGGAGCTCGTCCGGCCTGGGCATGGGGTAGGCATCAGGCACAGTGATGGCATTGAGCTTCCGATAGTCCACACAGAACCGGACCGACCCATCCTTTTTGGGGACCAGCACCACCGGCGAGGCCCAAGGGCTGGCCGATGGCTGGATCACCCCCAAAGCCAGCATGTCCCGGACCTCTCTTTCCAGGTCCTGAGCAGTTTTCCCTGTGACTCGGAAGGGGGAGCATCTTATCGGCGGGTGCGACCCCGTCTGCACCCGGTGGACAGTCAGATTAGTGTGTCCAGGCTGGTTGGAAAACAGCTGTCGGTACGGATGCAGCACCCCCCTGACCTCAGCTTGCTGGGCAGGGGTTAGCTGATCCGAGAGGGGAATTGTTTCCAGGGGGGAACCAGCTCTGGTCCCAGGGAACAGATCTACTGAAGGGTCATCTCCCTGCTCCTCCCACTGTCCACACACGGCCAACACCACATTCCCCCTAGCATAATATGGCTTCATCATATTCACATGGTACACCCGGCGGTGGTGCGCCCGGTTCGACAGCTCCACCACATAGTTTACCTCATTGAGCTGCTTGACGACCTTGAAAGGGCCCTCCCAGGCGGCCTGTAGTTTGTTCTTTCTCACGGGGATGATAACCATCACCTGATCCCCGGTGGCGTAGGCCCGGGCCCGCGCCGTGCGGTCATACCAGACCTTCTGCTTCCTCTGGGCTCTGGCCAGATTCTCCCTGGCCAGGCCCATGAGTTCAGCCAGTCTCTCTCGGAAGATCAGGACATACTCCACCACTGACTCTCCATCGGGAGTGGCCTTCCCCTCCCACTCATCTCTCATCAGGTCCAGGGGGCCCCTCACCCTCCTTCCATATAACAGTTCGAAAGGCGAAAATCCGGTAGACTCCTGGGGCACCTCCCTGTACGCGAACAGCAGGTGAGGTAAGTACTTGTCCCAGTCCTGCGGGTGCTGGTTCATAAAGGTTTTCAGCATCATCTTTAGCGTCCCGTTAAACCTCTCCACCAGCCCATTGGACTGGGGGTGATACGCTGAGGCCCAGTCGTGCCGGACCCCACATTTCTCCCACAAGCACCGGAGCAGGGCCGACATGAAGTTGGAGCCTTGGTCTGTCAAGACTTCCCTGGGGAACCCCACTCGGCTGAAAATGGTCAGGAGTGCATCTGCCACGGTGTCGGCTTCAATGGAAGCTAAGGGTACTGCCTCGGGGTAGCGGGTGGCAAAATCTACCACCACCAGAATGTATTTCTTCCCCGACCGGGTCGTCTTGCTGAGAGGCCCCCGATGTCCATGGCCACCTTCTGGAAAGGCTCCTCTATGATGGGCAAAGGTCTCAAAGCCGCTTTCCCCTTGTCCCGGGCCTTCCCCACCCTCTGACAGGGGTCACAGGATCGGCAATACTGCCGGACCGTGGTAAAGACCCCGGGCCAGTAAAAGTTCTGTAGCAACCTCTGCTGGGTGCGCCGGATTCCCTGGTGCCCTGCGAGGGGGATGTCATGGGCCAGGTACAGGAGCTTGCGGCGATACTTCTGGGGGACCACCAGCTGCCTCCTGATCCCACAGGACTCCCCTTCCCCTGGGGGAGCCCATTCTCGGTACAGGAACCCCTTCTCCCACAGGAACCTCTCCTGGCAGCCTCTCCTCATGGTCCGTCCCACACTGAGATCGGCCAGGTCCCTGAGCTTCTGCAAGGAGGGGTCTTTCCTCAACTCGGCCTGGAACTCAGTGGTTGGGGAAGGGATGGGGCCCGGTTCCCCCTCAGTGGTCAGGTCTGAGGCCTCAGCCTCTCTGAGCCGTGCCCCTCGGCGCTCCCTCCCCACCAGGGTAGGGTCCTGCGCCTCCGGTGTGGTACCCTCCCCAAGGTCAGGGTGCAGTGCCCCTCGCCGGCTCTGGCTATGGGTCACAACCAGGGCGGTCTGGGGGTTGCTTGGCCAGTCCTCTAGGTCTCCCCCCATCAAAACTTCAGTGGGCAAATGGTGGTGCACCCCCACATCCTTGGGGCCCTCCTTGGCCCCCCATTTCAGGTGCACCCTTGCCACGGGCACCTTAAATGGGGTCCCGCCCACCCCCGTCAGGGTCAGGTAGGTGTTGGGCACCACCCGATCTGGGGCCACCACCTCGGGCCGGGCCAGCGTCACCTCCGCCCCCGTATCCCAGTATCCATTGACCTTCCTCCCATCCACCTCCAGGGGAACAAGGCACTCTCTCCGGAGGGACAGCCCCGCGCCCACCCTGTAAACTGAGCACCCTGAGTCCGGAGCATCCGGCCCTCTGGTGGAGCTGGCCGGGGGTACTCTTCCCTCCTGAGCAGGTGGTAAACTGGTAGCCCCCCCTTCCTGGGTCGTCTGCCCCTCGTCCAGCTGAGTCCCTACCCAGTTAACCCTGGGTAGGTTGGGTCTGCTCAGTTTGTCCCTGAGCCCAGGGCACTGGGTCCGTACGTGGCCTCTCTGGCCACAGTGATAGCAGCTCAGGTCACGTTGGTCCCCTCGAGCGGGTCGGAGGGGCCCGACGCCAGGCGTTCCCCTTGGGAGGGGGTTCTCCCTATTTCCCCGCTGGGAGGCCCCATGGTGACTCTCTCTCTGCATCGGGGGGGGGGCCTGTTCTTTTGGGACTCCTCCCGGCTACCCCCTGACCGACTGTTCACAAACTCGTCGGCCAGCTGCCCTGCGTGCTGGGGGTTCGCGAGCTTTTTGTCCACCAGCCACAGCCTCAGGTCGGAAGGGCACTGTTCATACAGTTGCTCCAGTACGATCAGGTCAAGCAGGTCCTCTTTAGTTTGGGCCCCCACTGCCCACTTGCGGGCATATCCCTGCATCCTGTTGACCAGTTGTAGGTAGGTGGCCTCAGGCGTTTTACGCTGACTCCGGAACCTTCTCCAGTACATCTCGGGGGTCAGCCCAAACTCACGGAGCAGGGCCTGTTTGAACAGTTCGTAGTCCCCTGCCTCCGCCCCTGTCATTCGGCTGTACACCTCCACGGCTTTGGGGTCCAGTAAGGGGGTGAGGAACTGGAGCCTGTCTGCAGGGTCAACCCTGTGCATCTCGCAGGCATTCTCAAAGGCCGTCAGGAAGCTATCTATGTCCTCCCCCTCCTTCCGCTGGGCCAGGAGGCACTTATCAAAGCTCCTTGCGGTCTTGGGTCCCCCCTCACTCACCGCAGCGGGGGCCCCACTGCTCCTCAGCCTGGCCAGCTCCAGTTCATGCTGTCTTTGTTTCTCCTTCTCCTCCTGCTCATGTTGACGTTGTTTCTCCTTCTCCTCCTGCTCATGTTGACGTTGTTTCTCCTCATGTTGACGTTGTTTTTCATGATCCTCCAGCTCCCTCATTTTCATCTCCCTCTCCCATTCCAGCCGCATCCGCTCCAGGGATGGGGAGCTCCGCAGGGAGGATCCCCTGCTGGCTGCTGGGGTCAGGGTACCCTCGGTATTCACTGGGCTTCCCCCAACCCCTCCCCCAGGCATAGGTAGGGAGGGTCTTGGGATGTCCTGGGCAGCAGTCTGACCCCTCCCAGCCCGGTCAGGCCCCGGGGCACACGCTGCGTCCCCCGGGCGGCTTCCCTCAGGGACAGGGATCGGGTCATTCAAGCGATCCCTCTCCTCCAGCTGGGCAATCAGCTGTTCCTTGGTGGACCTTCCGATGCGCAGCCCCCTCTGCCTGCACAGCTCCACCAGGTCGCTCTTAAGGCGTTTAGCGTACATCTCCCGGCTGGCCACTCGCAGGCCGGGCAGCTTTCCACGGTTTCCAGGAAAAGCCCCTAGTGTGCCAGTCCTTCTTGAGGTCACCACCTCTTTGCCAGGGTCGAGCTGCAGACTCCTCCGCCCCTGGGACCACTCGCTGCAATCCCCCGGGGGACCCTGTTACTGCAAAAGTCCTTCTCTCTGGTCACACACTCCCAGGGGTTAACCGCCCCCTGGAACCGTCTCTCTCTGAAGCTTCAGCACGCCTGGTCCCCGTCAATCCCCCTTCGTTTTACTGTTCCCCAGTCACTTACTGCAGGAAGCGCCGTTCACGGGGTGCAGTAGATCCCACCGCTACCACCAGTTGTCACGGAGTGTGGGGGAGTCCAGGCCCTGCACCCCTCTTCCTGGGATTCACTGAGACTCTCAGCCAGCCAGTAAAACAGAAGGTTTATTGGACAACAGGAACACAGTCCAAAACAGAGCTTGTGGGTACACCCAGGACCCCTCAGTCAAGTCCTTCTAGGGGAGCAGGGAGCTTAGACCCCAGCCCTGGGGTTCCCTGTGTTCCTCCACCCAGCCCCAAACTGAAACTAAACCCACCCAGCAGGTTCCCTGCTGCAGCCTCCGTCCACATTCCTGGGCAGAGGTGTTACCTCCCCTCCCCCTCCTGGCTCAGGTAACAGGCTCTCAGGTCTCCCGTCCCCAGGGCACATTCCCAGGTCAACACTCCCCCCTCCCTGCTGCGTCACATCCTCACACGGGCGCACTGTTGACTCATATCCAGCTTCTCCTCCACTGTAACCCCTAGGTCCTTTTCTTTAGAACTGCTGCCTAGCCATTCGGTCCCCAGTCTGTAGCCGTGCATGGGATTCTTCCGTCCTAAGTGCAGGACTCTGCACTTGTCCTTGTTCAACCTCATCAGATTTCTTTTGGCCCAATCCTCTAATTTGTCTAGGTCCCTCTGTATCCTATCCCTACCCTCCAGCGTATCTACCTCTCCTCCCAGTTTAGTGTCATCTGCAAACTTGCTGAGGGTGCAATCCACACCATCCTCCAGATCATTTATGAAGATATTGAACAAAACTGGCGGTAGGACTGACCCTTGGGGCACTCTGCTTGATACTGGCTGCCAACTAGACATGGAGCCATTGATCACTACCCATTGAGCCCAACGATCTAGCCAGCTTTCTGTCCACCTTATAGTCCATTCATCCAGCCCATACTTCTTTAACATGCTGGCAAGAATACTGTTAGAGACGCACAGAGCGGGGAAGCCGGTGTGAGCTCGGACAAAAACCTCCTGACCCCCGCTGGAGGCCCAGAGGGGTAAAGTCAGCTCCCTGGGGAGCCTGGGGGGCAGAGACCTAATGTGCTCAGTGTGGAAGGGCCTGGAAACTTAGTCACTGTAGGGGGACCAGGGAGGTGTGAATCCTCGGGGACACAAGAAACCCCAACCCTACCGCTTCCATCAGACTAACAGAGCTGGCCCAGAGGGGGTGTGCCACACTGGGACCTGGCTTGGGTCTGCCTGCTGTTCCGCAGACGGGTGAGACACAGCGAGAGGAGGAAAGACAGACAGACACACAGCACCCTTCCCTCTCCCTTCCCAGCGCATTGCTGGGGGTTTGCAAAGGGGAGGATCTACTCAGCGCCTCATCCCAGCTCCCGTCCCCTGGGCGCTCCGGCTCTCTGAAAGCCACGCGGGGCTGCGAAGCCGTAACCTGAGCCCGGGTTTACGCAGCCTCCCTGAGCGTTCACAGCTGGGCGGGACCAGAGGCGGAGCTGGAGCAGCGATTCTTCTTCACGTCTGGACCGCGATTCAATAGTTCCAAGGCAATCACCGAAGCAGATAACCAATAACCAATGAGAAATAACTGCAAACAAAAACCCCAATGGACAACACACAAATCAATTCCCAACATACAGAAATCTGGTAACCAAAACTTCCCAACAAACACTAACCAATAACAACACAACAGAATCAACATGTGATCTTGAATATTTATTTAAATTCACTTGCGACTCTTTTTAGGGGTACACATTTTATTTTAAAAACTCCAGATACAAAACATGCAACAAACATAGCCAAGTGTAACTCAGTTTTTACCATGAGAAAACCCCTCTGAAAGCCATAGAAGATCTGTTGCGTTAAAGAATCAAGGGAACTCCAAATTTTCAAGTCGGAAAAGGTCCCCGCTGTCTAGGTCAGTAACACGGTGAGAGGAAGAGGTGATAGATGAAGAATTGGTGGGGAACAGAGAAGGAGGGGGACTGGGGATTTCAAAGGAGGTGAAAGGACCTAGGTGTCTGACTCCCTTTGGGGTTTATTGGGATTTGAGTGCCTAACTCCCTTAGGCAGCTTTGGAAGTCCCAACCAAGACCACAAGCGGGGCGTGCGGGGAAAAGAGAAAGAGACACAGACAGACAGAGTCAGGACTCACACTCTCATACTGTGCTGTGTCTGTGTCTCTTTATACAACACAGGGAAACCACACGGTGAGAGCTGAGTTCCGAAGGGCTAGAGGAAGACATGCAGCGTCTGGCTACCCACCGACACGGCTTCTCCGCCGGGGTCTGGCGGCTCCTGCGGCCGAAGATAAGGAAGACCGCGAGACGGCTCCCCGACTATTTAGGTAGGGTTAGTACCCGATCCCTGCGCGTCACAGAGCGCGAACCTTTCTGTGTCTGCCTGCGAGCTAGAATTTGTTACAGGTGCCGGCAGAGGTTTGCAGCCCGAGGCTCACGCTTCAGCCGACTCGCCCGAGCTGTCCGAGCTCGGTTGGGTCAGCGGCTGGACTGGAGAGATTTGATACTTTCCAAATGATTAAATGTGTCTTCCTGGCGCTGGCCCTGGCGCCGTGTGAGTCTCTGTGTGTCTCTGTGTGTGGCTGTTCGCGTTTCTCTGTGTGTGTAACCGGGGGGAGGCAGAGGGAGCCTTTGCTCTCTGGGCATCTGATTAAAGGATTATTTTGGACTCTCCCACCCTTGTTTCTAGGTGCCCTTTCCCAGCTGCAGCTGGTGGCCTCCGGCCCTGGGGTGGGGAAGGTCTCCGAGCCCCTCACACTGACCTGCGCTGTCTCCGGGGTCTCCATCACTTCTCGGGATTACGTATGGCACTGGCTCCGTCAGCCTCCTGGAGAAGGGCCGGAGTCCATGGGACGGGTATATCTATATAGCGGGAGCACACACGCTCCGTCTCTCCAAGGCCAAATCACCATCTCTGCAGACACCGCCAAGAACCAGGTCTCCCTGACGCTCCGCTCCCTGACAGCTGCAGACACCGCCACCTATTACTGCGCCAGGAGAGACATGGTGACACAGAGACCGGGGGCCTGGGACACAAAGGGGGCCAGCCACACTCGTCCCCTCCCAGAGAGAAGGCACCTGACTTTGCCCTTGCGGTCCGCCCCCTTCCGCTGTCCCTTGAAGGAGACGCGTTCTCAGAGGCCACCAGGAAGCTGGAGAGAAGGAGAGAAAGAGGAAACACCTGCGCTGGTGAATGGGCAGCAGAGACTTTGTTACAGGAGTCCGGCAGTTTCGGAATCCCTAATCTAGGCCTGCGATTGCAACAGTCTCTCCTGTCTGCTGAGCAGCTGAACTGGGGAACTGAGGTTCTGGGGTTCTTTCTGACAAATGACCGGCTATTTCCTGGCTGCGCTAGCCCTGGCCACATGGGAGTGTGTGTGTGTGAGAGAGAGAGACAGAGAGAGAGAGAGAGGAGAATCTGAGACAGGTGCCCGGCCCTGAGGTGGGGCAGGTCTCCGAGCCCCTCCCGCTCACCTGCGCTGTCTCTAGGTTCTCCATCACTGGTCAGTGTGACCGGGAAGTGGGACTGTTCTTAATGTTCCCTCTGAATAGTGTGGGGGTGCCTCAGTTTCCCCTAGGCAGTTCTTAAGTATCTAGGGGGTGGGGTAAGGGTGTAGGATCACTGCAGAGCCCTAGAGGGCAGGTGTGTGCAGTGGTCTGGACACAGAGAATGGCCGACACCCTGTTTCGTGGCAAGAGATGGCCTGGGCCTTCCCCTTCCCTCCCTCTCCCCCCCCCCCCACCACAAGGTGAGAGCTAAAGGGTTGGAGAACAAAGGAATCAGGTGACCTCCTGGCCCGGGAAAGGGACAAAGCCCAGGAGAGGAGGGGCTGGAGGGAGTTTCAGTTTGGGGTTGGCTGGAGACATGGAGTGAAGTGCAGACGTGGTTGTCTGGCTCACTGCCCCCCAAAATGGACCCAGCTGAGGGGTCCTGTTCTCTGCACCTGCAAGCTCTGTTTTAGACCATGTTCCTGTCGTCTCATAAACCTCTGTTTTACTGGCTGGCTGAGAGTCACGTCTGACTGCAGAGTTGGGGGTGCAGGACCCTCTGGCTTCCCCAAGGAGCAGAGGATGCTGAATGCATCCCAGGTCAGACCCAGGAAGGTGGAAGCTGTGTGAGCTGTGTGTCCTAAAGACAGGCTGCTCCCAGAGAGGAGACTTCCCCAGAGTCCTGACTGGCTTTGTAGGGAGCAGTTTCAGAGCATCACCCGGGGACTCCGTGACAGTCAGCACTCCTACTGGCACTGGATCTGGCAGCCTCCCGGGAAAGGGCTGGAGTCGCTGGGGTGGATACATCCCTCTACGGGGCAGACATCCTACCCCCCTTCCCTGCAGAGCACGGTCACCATCTACGCAGATGCCCCCGAGAACCAGGTCTCCCTGCAGCTCGGCGCCCTGACTGCTGCGGACCCCACCACGTATTACTGTGCCAGGGGACACACAGTGACAGAGACTGGGGCGGGGGGGGGGCGGTGCTGGCACAAAAAGGAGGTGGCTCGAAACGTCAGCGGGGCCCATTGGGAGTTGCAGGGAGAGAAACACACGGGGAGGGGCAGTGATTCAGGCAATGCTGGGTAGGCTTCGCTGTCGGGTGGTGCAGATGTTTCACAGGATCATTGAACCATAGGGGAGAAGGGACCGCACAGGCCAGGGTGTTAGCTACTCTCGTTACCAGCCAGAGAGAGTAGGACACACACTGAGACTTCAGCACCCCACTTTGCCACAGGGTCCTAGCCCTCTCACAGACAGACACAATCCCCAGCTCACCTACAGTCACACTCACTCGCACAGGGCTTAATCTGTGCCAGGGCTGAGCCTGGCCCCTCTGGGTTTGCCGGGTCAGCTATGAAAGTACAGATGTTGCTTGGGCCCCAGCACCTCTTTCATTACAAATTAAGCACTGCACTCACACCCAATTAAAACACAGTGTCAACCCCTGCCCCCATCCACATATTCACACCCAGACCCAGAATGTGCCCCACCCACAACCTCACACCCACAGTCACATCTACCCACCTGCAAAAATATCCCACCTGCACCCACTCCCCTCCCCAGTACCACTCAGCTTCTGACTGCCGGATGCCGGGACTGGACAACAGGGGATGGATCACTCCCTCATGGCCCTGTTCTCTTCATTCCCTCTGGGGCACCTGGCACTGGCTGCTGTCGGAAGACAGGACACTGGCATGGATGGTCCTTTGCTCTGACCCAGATGGGCCGTTCTTATGCTCACTCTCAGAAACATCCACCAACACCCGCAGAGTCACATCCGCCTCCCCTGACTCTTCTCAGCCTCTCCCCTGCATTACTGGGCCGTGTCCTGTTTACCCCCATCCCATCTCCGGGCGTGGGGCGCAAAGGGAGTGATTCAAAGAGAGATGGGGCGTCTCTTTCTCAAAGGCCAACCACAAGTAATTGGGGTTGATGCTGGAGGCCCTGGCTAGACTTCTCCGGTCTGTGTTAAATAAGAGGTGAGAGCAGATGGCCCCTCTAGCCTTAAAATCTATGAGAAATGATTTCTATCTCGGCTTGGAAGGGTTCGATTTCTGTCCCGAGCTGTTGGTAAATGTCTGATTTCTCTGTACACACACAAACAGATGAAAACACATTTCCATGAATAATCATCAACATTTACAGACAGGCAAAGTAAGAAAAATAGCATTTGAGAATTTATTAGCGTCTTCGTTAAGGCTATTTATTCTGTATCTTTTGACATGTGATGTTGACCATTTGTGTTTTAATGGTTATAAAGTGTAAACTTTTTGAATTGCAACATTTGCTGCCATTAAATAATTATTGTCTGACCCTCATATTTTCCCCAAACTGTGAACATTTAAATAGATAAAAAGACTTAAAACCCATCATTTTGCATAACTGTGAAAATTTAAACAGCTAAATATAAAAAAATGCTTAAAATAAACATTGATATTACCCATGGAAATTATAAAAAAAAATGTATTCCTCCAAGTCTGTTTGCAAACAGTTTAAAAGCTTTTGATTCAAAAAATCACTCACAAACCTGATTGTATACTCTAGCCACTAGGCAGAGACAAGCCACATTGTGGGAATGTGTGTTAGTTGTGTTAGGCTGCTTTTCTGGGATAAGAAAGGTGTTCCATCTGGAAAGAAACCCCCATCATCATCATCATCAATCTTTCCTTTTAGTAAAGCAGAGAGTAGCAGTGGTTTCCACCATGCATTGGAGGCCTATGTAGAGTATTCACTAATGAGTCCATTTTTTAGCATCCCTCTTGGGAAGATGTTATGTAGGCAGACTTCATACATGGCTCTGTGTGTGTACACACACACACACACACAAAACAGCAAGATAACTACCACCGTAAAATCATAGTTGAAACAAGCGTCTGTGATTTTTCTGGAGCTGTAGCTATCTGGGGTTTAATGTGAGTGCTTTGAAGCAGACAGATACACACAAAAGTGTGATAGACACAGAGATAGGCAAGACGCTTCTTGTGAGCTTTCCCCCCATTGGCTGAACCTTCAGTCACCACCCCGGATTTCCTGTCTAGAAGCTCCCAGATCTGCAGAAATTTTCTCCACCCAGAATCTCAGGTGGCCACCTCGTGCTGCTCTCCAGTGGCAGAAATGGGAGTATCTTTGCTCCTTCTGAGTTTTCTGGGCGCCGCAGTGTTGTGTGAGTTTTTTTTACAGAGGATGCACTTGCAGGGTGTGTGTCGGGGGAGCCAATCTGGCAGCGTGGGTCTATTAATTTTGCACCCCTTCTCCATTTTTCTAGGTGACCTTCCCCCGTTTAGACTGGTGGAGTTTGGCCCAGCAGTGGTGCGGCCCTCAGAGACTCTGCAACTGAATTGTGCTGTCTATGGTTCCTACATCACGGGTGGAGGGACCTTCTGGTATTGGTTCAAGCAGAGTCCCGGGAACGGGCTGGAATGGATGGGGCTGCTTGAGTCCAAGGGGGATACTGCATATGGCCCATCATTGAAGAGCCGAATAATAATCTCCAGGGACACTTCCAAGAACCAGTTTTATTTCCAGCTGAGGGCCCTGACAAGTGCTGACAGTGCCAGCTATCACTGTGCCAGACGATAGGAGACACAGTGATTGGGAGCAAAGCAGGAGCGAGGCAAAAATCTGAAAGATCTCTCTGAGGGGCGTGAGGAGTGCAGAGTGTCTGAGGGTGGGCTTCATGCCAGAGGGAAATAAAGACAGAAGTAGGATTAAAGAGACTTCAGAGGAAACCACATGGGAACGTTACACGCTCAGACCAAAGAGAGTTTTAAAACTGGAGTTTTATTAAACTTATTATCCAGAACCAAACAAACCCAAGTTGCACTAGCCGCATTGCTGCTGAGTCCTTTCAGAGCCCCTTTGACTTCCTTCGCAGGCCCTCGATCCTTAAAGGGCCAGGGTGCAGACAAATCTAACCCTGAGATTCCCTTCTGAATGCTGCCTAAACTCTTAACTGGACCTCTGCCTCTGTCTCTTTCCTCCCCTCTGAACTCTCACACGCAGAAACTCTCACACTCTCTCTTTCTCTCCTACCACACTTACCATCACGGTACGTGAGCGCCTCCTGCCAAGTTTTTGTTGTGAAACAAATTGAAAGGAGCATATTTTGCAAAGACCCGTCAGCACAGCAATGGGAGAAACACTGCAATTGTTAATCGTCAGCAGCTTTCCCTGCAGTTTCAGAGAAATCAAAAGACTTGCGGTTTTGTGGGAAGGGTGGCCCAGAGTGACAGAGTCCCTGAGTTCTCCGAACCAAACCACGACACACAGCATGGGAACGTGCTCTCCAGGCAAGTCCCAGGTGTGTGGCCAGCCCAGACAAACATCCACTGCCCTGTGGGGGTTGGGAGTCAGGGGAAGAGGGCTCTGTGCAGGTAGAGGTGAGAAAACCCGCAGAACTTCCTCTTTTCACTGGAAGGGATTTAAAGACAGTCTGGAGAGAGATTGTTGGGGCTGGGTGATTTTATCCCCTTCATTTATGAAAAGGACAAAACAGAAACAAATCCATATAATAAAAAGGAAAGAAGAATTTAATAATGTTGTATAAACACACACAATAGCAACAGCACTGCGTTACAGTAACAATAGCAATGGGAATAAAAACAACACTATCAGTGACAACAGCCATAACAATGTAATTGGCAACCCCCAGAGCAATACAATGCCTTTAACAATAGCAACAATAATCCGTCATAATGTAATACAACCCAGCAAAACAGCAACCTAAACATCAGCCCCCAAGCCAACCAAATTCTCAGTCAAGAAACCGAAGAAATAACCAGACAAACAAATAACCCACTAAGTTAGCAATCAAGTATTAAAAATGAATGAATAATAAATTAAACCAATCCAGTATATAACCCAAATCAACTAAACAAATGAAACCAAGCAGCAAATCAAGCAAGGAACCCGATGGTCAAAGGAATAATGAACCAAGGAAACACAAAGAACGAAGCCCTGTGAAGCTGGCAGACCAGGCCAAAGCCCCAGGCCTTACCGCAGACTTACAAGTTCACAGCTGGAAGCCCGGCCGGTTCACCTGTGTACTACTACACACCAAAGCGATTGTTAGATATATTATAATGTAGTTGGTGTTTAAACGTCATGAAAACCGATAGGATGCTGCATGCATTGTTTTCACGTACCTGTGTCCTGCTATAATGTAATAGCAAACATGCACTTTGCACATACCCCCCCGCACCCAGCGATTAAATAAGCCACCAAATGAGAACGAAGCCTTGTGCAATGCAAATGCAGAACTTTAACAGGAAAGTGCTAATTTCAAAGCAAGGAGTGTTCTGTAGGTGGTGACTGGAACTCAAAGGCTCTAAACGCAGAGACTGCTCTCCAAGAAAGAGCCCACGTGGGTGGTGACCCCCTTACTCTGTGAGCAGAAGCTGTAAGCATGGACACAAGGCAAAAATCTTCACCTCTGGACTGTTTCAATTCTAATGAGAAGATGGAGATCCCCAGCGTTATTCTGGGTAGCCCCAAGAGACTTTGGAAAACTGGCAGATTATTACATCTCTGCTACCATTGGGAGTCATAGATCGTGACTCACCTGTACATATATTTTAACCTGCTTTAACCTCTCAGTAACTCTCATTCCTTTGTCCTAGATAATAAACCTTTAGTTAGTTTACTATAGAATTAGTGTCCAGCATTGTCTTTGGTGTGCGATCTCGGATGCTAATCAACCTCACTGAGTGACTGGTCTCTGGGCCTGGGTGTAACCTGATGATTTATGATTTTTGGTGTAACCATTGATCACACAATCCAGCTTGGCTGGGTGCAAGAGAGACTGGAGTGTCTCGGGGATTGTCTGCGACCTTGTACTTCAGGAGTTCACATTTATTACTGGGTTGCTGAAATCTAAGGATAGAATATACCACCAGTCGGACTGCCCGCCCTGCTTCTGGCTGTCTGCGCTGAGGTGGGCACTCATGGTTGTGCGTCACCACAGACAGCGTGACACCCCCTAACATGTAACTAATCAAATAAAAAAGTGATTGAGCAACCACATGAAAACCCATCTGGTCAATCAGCCAAACTCTCCAACACCACGCAAATAATGAATCAAACAAACAACCACCAACCCAGCAAGAGTCATGTCCTTATCTGTTTCTCAGCTTCCCCATCTGTAAAATGGGTATGATATACTGACCTCCTTGTTCAATAATTTTGAGATCTACACAAGAAAAAAGCATTATATAAGAGGTAGGTTTTACTATTAATTGTATTATTATTAATTATTATTATTATTAGACACAAATAACCACATTTTTAACTTTAAACTCTCAAAAGAATTCTTGTGTCACAGACTCATTCTTTGTGCTGCCCTAGAAGAGAGCTGGTAAAAGTTGGTTTTATGGCTCCCAAATGTCCCTGACAACTCTGAAAATATGAGCCCCAAATTAAGATTTTCAAAGGATCATAAAGGATTTCAATGAGGTCAGGGTCTCTGCTTTTCAAAAGATACCTACGGGTGGAGAGAGAGATCAGACTATTTTAAAGAAAATTCCCAGGATATTAAGGGTTAAACTTCCAAAGCAGCTAAAGGAACTCGTGGACAAACCTTTCATTGAAAGTCAATGTAATTTGGGTGCTTAACTCCCCTCGTCTCCTTTGAAAATCCCAGCCTCGTTCTCTATAAATGCCTCTTTAAAATAACAAAGGAAACTTAGGGTCAGATCCCCAGCCAATGTGAATTGCCAGGGATCCACTGACCTGAATGGCGCAACGTTGATTTTCACCTGCTGGGGCCAGGCTCTTAATCTTTCAAAAAAGTAATTATGGAACCTCTATTTTCAGATGATAAGCACGGTGTTTTGGCAGGGCAATTACAGACTAGCTGGGGGTTGGTAAACCCGGTACTTGAGAATGCATGATTGTGTCATGTGGTGGTAGAGTGAAGTCTGGGAGGTTTTTGTAGCGCTGTTTATCACTGTGTATACTACCTACCACAGTGATTGAAGATAACTGAGTTACTGTACATAAACCAACCGCTGTAGTTTCTGAAGGTGGAGTGTACTGTATCTTTAGGTGCACCGAAGGAAGGAGGTTAAAAAGATAATGGAAGGGCAGCTGCTTTTAATCTAAACCACAGAAAGTGATACATTCGTGCAGAGGTTGTTCCACTTATTATAGTCAAGGCAGCGTTCCTGGTGAAGGAGGATCAGGCTGGGAAGCAAACTTGCAGAAGGGATTTGTCTACCGCACTGCGATGCCCCTTACTTCGTGTCGCAATGCCTCCTTTAATAAATCTTTCACACCAGGACCAGAGTGACAGCCACAACAGCAAACCCCACAATAAAAAACAAACAGAAAAACAAACAAACAAAAAATGAACAGAAAACTAATAAATAAAAACAAAACAACCCCCCCCCCCCCCACAAAACCAACCCCTTCCAATCTCCCCAAAGCCAAACCAAACCTACCAACCAACCAATCAAAAGAATGGAACAAAAGGAACAATCCCCTGACATACTCCATGCAAAGGCTCCCCTGGTTAAAAAAGGCAGAGAACTCCTGGAAATCTCTTGGGGACCTTGCTATGCTGTGGTGAATAACCTGATCACAGCTAGCTAGATAACAGGGTGTGACACGGGGGCCAAAATGACAAAGGGTTACCTGTTCTTTACAGACAACTTGCCTCAGACTGGACACATTCACTACTCCTAATACACCGCTTTCACAGTATTTATCCATAAATGCTAGCATCCGAGCATGAAAGCTTGTAAATCATAGCGATCCATAGTCATGGTGAGATGTGTTATGGGTTCTATTTAGGGAATAATGTAATGATATTGAAAATTATGCCTTTATGGTCTTGGAGGGAAAGTGAGTCACCAGGAAATCCTATGTCTTGGTGATGGGTCATTCAAGCGGTCAGGAGTTTACACCCCTCCCTGGCTAGCCATTTATGGAATGTATTGCTCAATTGTCTACTTTGCGGCAACCCAGAAAAGTCAATGGACAACCATCAAAGACAAATTGTAAATATCAAAACCACTTGGGAGTGAGAAGTGAAAGCAATGCCGTGATGGCACGGCCCTGTCTGTGAACAAACACAAGAGACCCATTCAATAGATCACAGGGCAGAGAAAGACACTCTGTACTCACTGCTGAGGACTTAACTTGATGAAAGACTGGGGGCTAGCAAGCGCTGCAAAAGACTGACTTTCGGAGAGAGAATCTACTTGATTATCTAGGGAAAGTAACTATTAATAAATGTAGGCCCTAATTCACATTTTATGATTTTCTTTTGCATGTAGCTATCACTCACACTAGTTTCTATTTCAGTCTCTGTTCTTTCTTAAATAATTTTTCTTTTGTTTTACTAGCATCCAACTCAGGTGCTGTGTGTGGGACAGGACCAGTGCTCTAAGGTAAAACTGGTAAACTGGGGTACGCTGCTTCTTTGGGAACAGAGGATCGGGACTTTCTGTGGGTATCCAATGATCAGGGGCTAGACACCAGAAGGAGACATATTGAAGGGACTCAGGGGCCGGGGTGCAGCTATTGTCAACCTGCAGGGCAAAGGAACAGCTGGAATAGCCCAGAGGAGAGGCGGGTTTTCTTCGGGAACTGACACCCTGCCAGGAGCAGGCAAGACTCCCCCACACTGAAGGCAGGTGGCAAGAAGGTGACTCCCATCCCTTGGTGTCCCAAGAATGGTCACAAGGGGTGTGTGTGGGAATAGATAGATTATAACATTTCAGGGATGGAAATATATTCTTTCATCTAGCCCATCTCTGTGGGGCCCAACGGAGGAAGAAGTCTTTGGCTAGTATTTTTATCCAGGCTTAATTTTTAAAGTCCCAAAAGATGGGAGTGGCACCACCTCAGGAAATATTCATAGAATCATAGAACTGGAAGGGATCTTGAGAGGTCATCTAGTCCAGTCCCCTGCACTCATGGCAGGAGTAATTATCTCGACCATCCCTGACAGGTGTTTGTCCAACCTGTTCTTAAACATCTCCAATGATGGAGATTCCACATCCTCCCTGGGCAATTTATTCCAATGCTTAACCAATTAAAAAGTTTTTTCCTAATGTCCAACCTAAACCTCCCTTGCTGCAATTTTAGCCCATTGTTTCTTATCCTATCATCAGAGTTTAAGAAAAACAATTTTTCTTCCTCCTCCTTGTAACAACCTTTTACATACTTGAAAATAAAGGAGTACTTGTGGCACCTTAGAGACTAACCAATTTATTTGAGCATAAGCTTTCGTGAGCTACAGCTCACTTCATCAGATGCATACTGATGAAGTGAGCTGTAGCTCACGAAAGCTTATGTACAAATAAATTGGTTAGTCTCTAAGGTGCCACAAGTACTCCTTTTCTTTTTGCGAATACAGACTAACATGGCTGTTACTCTGATACTTGAAAATGGTTATCATGTCCCCTCTCAGTCTTCTCTTTTCCAGACTAAACAAACCCAATTTTTCAATCTTCCCTCATAGGTCAGGTTTTCTAGACCTTCAATCATTTTTGTTGCTCTTCTCTGGAGTTTTTCCAATTTGTCCACATCTTTCCTGAAATGTGGCACCCAGAACTGGACACAATACCCGAGGTGAGGCCTAATCAGCATGGAGGAGAGCAGAAGAATTACTTCTTGTGTCTTTAGAGTAACAGCCGTGTTAGTCTGTATTCGCAAAAAGAAAAGGAGTACTTGTGGCACCTTAGAGACTAACCAATTTATTTGAGCGTGAGCTAAGCTCCCTTCACGGATGCATAAAGTGGAAAATACAATGAGGATGTTTTTATACACACAGACTATGAAAAAGGGGTGTTTATCACTACAAAAGGTTTTCTCTCCCCCCACCCCACTCTCCTGCTGGTAATAACTTATCTAAAGTGATCACTCTCCTTACAATGTGTATGATAATCAAGGCTGGTTATTTCCAGCACAAATCCAGGGTTTAACAAAAACCTCTGAGGAACAGTGGGGGGGTGGGGGGGAGGAATAAATGATGAAGGGTTCATGTTTAGTCCATCCACCTGGAAACAGTCAGGGCACACCCTGACCGTTGTGTAGGAGCAACACATTGCTCCGTCCAAGGACGAGGACCAGATATGAACCCTGGGAAGTTAATTAAAGGACAGTAATCGTGGGAAGCTTCCTTGGCCTGGCCTCAAGGCCTGAGAATTAGGATTGTAGTAGATAGAGGCTGAAAAATAAGAATATTAATCAAAGTCATGTATTCCTTTGTTGTGTCTCTTTGCAGTGGAAGTAGGTAATGCGCAGGGGGGAGAAATATAATAAAAGGGAAGGTGGAAAGCTGACAGGCAGAAGCCCATTTCAGCTGACCAGCTTGCTTGCTTGGATAAATCTGTGTTCTGTCTCATTATTGAACCGCCACAAATAAACAAGGGGAAATAGGCTTGAATAGAGACTGGGAGTGGTTGAGTCATGATAAAAAGCAACCTATTTCCACTTGTTTATTCCTCCCCCCCACTGTTCCTCAGAGGTTTTTGTTAAACCCTGGATTTGTGCTGGAAATAGCCCGCCTTGATTATCATACACATTGTAAGGAGAGTGATTACTTTAGATAAGCTATTACCAGCAGGAGAGTGGGGTGGGGGGAGAGAAAACCTTTTGTAGTGATAAACACCCCTTTTTCATAGTCTGTGTGTATAAAAACATCCTCATTGTATTTTCCACTTTATGCATCTGATGAAGTGAGCTGTAGCTCATGAAAGCTTATGTTCAAATAAATTGGTTAGTCTCTAAGGTGCCACAAGTACTCCTTTTCTTCTTGTATCTTGCTTACAAGACTCCTCCTAATACATCCCAGAAGGATGTTTGCTTTTTTTGCAACAGCGTTACGCTGTTGACTCATATTTAGCTTGTGGTCCACTGTGACCCCCAGAGCCCTTTCTGCAGTTCTCCTTCCGAAGCCGTCATTTCCCATTTTGTATGTGCGCAACTGATTGTTCCTTCCTAAGTAGAGTACTTTGCATTTGTCCTTATTGAATTTCATCCTATTTACTTCAGACCATTTCTCCAGTTTCTCCAAATCATTTTGAATTTTAATTCTGTTCGCCAAAGCACTTGCAAACCCTCCCAGCTTGGTACCATCTGCAAACTTTATAAGTGTACTCTGTATGCCAGTATCTAAATCATTGATGAAGATATTGACCAGAACCAGACCCAGAACTGATCCCTGTGGGACCCCACTCTTTTTGCCCTTCCAGCATGACTCTGAACCACTGATAACTACTCTCTGGGAATGGTTTTCCAACCAGTTTTGCACCCACCTTTTAGTAGCTCCATTTAGGTTGCATTTCCCTAGTTTATTTATGAGATGGTCCTGTGGAACAGTATCAAAAGCTTTACTAAAATCAAGATATACCATGTCTACTGCTTCCCACCATCCACAAGGTTTGTTACCTTGTCAAAGAAAGCTATCAGATTGGTTTGACATGATTAGTTTTCGAGAAATCCATGCTCACTGTTACATATCACCTTATTATCTTCTAGATGTTTGGAAATTGATTGCTTAATTCTTTGCTCCAATAGCTTTCCGGATACAGAAATTAAGATGACTGGTCTGTAACTCCCTGGTTTGTCCTTATTTCCCTTTTTATAGATGGGCACTAGATTTGCCCTTTTCCAGTCTTCTAGAATCTCTCCCATCTTCCATGATTTCTCAAAATAATTGCTGTATCTTTAGGCAATAATTCTGTAAAGAAGTCCATGAGGACTATTCTCATGCTTAAAATTAAGCACATACACAAATCTTTGCTGGCTCACGGTTTAAAATAACTAATATGAAGATAGAAAAGTGAGACTGATGCCACTGCAGTAGGATTGGTTGAAAATTTTCCAACCAAACTCTTCTGTGATAGAAAAGTGGGGTTTTGATTAAATGAAAATTTTCATCCAAAAAGGAAATGCTCCCCAAAGTTAAATATTTTTGGTGAAAGTGAAATATTTTGGTTGAAACCAAAATATTGCAATTTAGATATCCTGTCTTTGTGCCTCATGTGAGTTGTAATTTAGTTGTTTCATGTCCCCATTCCCTTCTATGGACTGGGCTCCCCAGAAGACTACATTCCCCATGAGGCACCAGGGCAAAGACTCCCATGATGGAGCCATCTCCCCTCACCATGGGGGGGTACAGCATCATGGGAGATGTAGTCCAATCAAGTAGTCCAGCCCTTAAAGAAGGGGAGCATGAGGCAGCCAAACGACAACTCCGTTGAGGCACCACATCTGAATTTCTGAGTGAAAATGTTTGTTTTTTGGTGGGGGACAAAATACTCCATTTTTTGATATTTTCACTGAAAAGTCAATTTTGTCAGTTTTTAAAAAACTGTTGGGTTTTTTTGGGGGGGGGGGAGGGGGAAATCCCATTTCCCAGCCATCGGCACTCTGCAGGTGGAGTCTTGGTTTGACTCTGGAAAAGTTATGGCTGAGGCTTTTAAAAATGATGGAGTAAAGCTAGGCTTTTAAATTTGCATGGGGTACATTTTTCAATAGTACTTGAGTGAATTAGGAGCTTAAGTCCCATTTTCAAAAGTCATTTTGGGACATGGGAGCCTGAGGCTTGGCCTACACTAGAGAGTTAGGTCAATGTAAGGCAGCTTATGTCGACCTAATTATGTCAGTGTCCACACTACAGCCTTCCTGCTGCAGATGTAAGAGCTCTTCTACACTGACATAATAACTCCACCTCCATGTGCGTAATTCCCATTGAAAATCAATGCGCTTTAGGCACGTAGATGCTTTTGAAAATCTCTCCAGGCACCTAAATACCTTTACAAATGTGGCCCTGAATCCCTAACTCCCATGGATTCCAACGAGAGTTAGGCTCCTAAACTACTTAGCTCCTTTTAAGAATCCCACTAGGTGTCTAAATACCTCTATTAATCTGTCCTCAAATACCTTAGGTAGCTTTGAAAATCTCTGTGTCTAACTTCCTTATGCTCCTTTGAAAGTGCCAGTCTTGAACTCAAGCTTTGGCTTGCCCAAGTCTGAAAATCTTGGCCCGTCTTCATGTTGCCGAGGCTGGAATGAAGCTGTGGTCAGCAACTGCTTTCATTTCCTTGGAACAGTCTGTTGAGAAGTCACATGGCTGCATGCACTCTCACAGCTCTGTACAGTAAGAAAGAAGAGGTGTTTTTTGTAAAGAGGTGTAGCACTGTGGGGGGGTGGGGTACTACCACAGTGACACAAACTCCATAGAGTGCTGTACAAAAACCTGCAGATGCAAGAAAAGCAATATTTCATGGCAAAAAATACACTAACCCAAAATTTCAGAGGAGTTAACTACAGTACATTTTATTCTTTTTCTCGCTATTTCCATGTAACCCCCAAGAAACAGTTTGAGCAGTATCCTAAGAGCTGGAAAGAAGGTTTAGCTGAGAAGCAACTTCTGGCACAAAGTCTTTGGAATCATTCAACTACAGAATGATTTTTTTCTAATTTTTAGCAGAAATAGGACATGATACACACTTCCTGGCTTTGAATAATGTGTCTTGTAAGGATAAAGTCCTGTTTTTAGTCCTCTGTCTTGGCATGTCTATGGAGCTCCTCTAGAGACCTATTCTTCTGCAGGCTGCAAACAACGTGGATACAGATAAACTCATCTTCGGAAAAGGGACCACTGTCAAAGTAAAACCAGGTAAGTACAAAGCTTTGTATGTTTAAAATTACACTAGAAGGGAAGGGGAGCATTGCTACGTGGTTCCACAAAGAAATGATTTTGCTTTCTGGGGTTTGAGAGGATTTTCTTGCCAGCTGAAGACTCAGTTCTGGATGCTCAGATGCATTGCACAGCTCCATTGGACCGAATGGCCCATAATCCCAACAGGTGTAAACCAGCTTCACGCCATAGGAGTCAAAGGGCCAGATGCCTCCCCGGTGTACATTGGGTGTGGCTCTATTGGAGTAAGTGGGCCCGATCCCGAGCTGGTGCATATCTGCATAGCCGCAGTGGAGCCAGTGGTCTAGATCCTTGGCTCGTATCTATTGGTGTAGCTCTACTGAAGTCGATGGCGTTACACCGGCACACACTAGCTCAGGGTCTGGTAATCTGGGCCAGATTTGGTGTAAAAATGCCTCAGCGCCACTGAAGTTCCGTGGATTTGCACGGTTTTAGGTCAGTCTCAGAACGCAGGCCCCAGGGTTCAATGCTGATGTGCGAGGTGGGTTTTGCGATGACTCTCTAACTCTGTGGAGTATGCACAACTGATTTTCGGGAAAGGCACCAAAGTGACCGTGGAACCAAGTAAGTAATTCATCCACAAAAGGAAGCGTGAGTGTTTTTCATGTTCCTGAAATAATGGCTCAATAACCTCAGGGTGAAGTTTTGAAAACTGCCTAAGCAACTGGGATGTCCAAGTTCCTTCAGAATGGATGGGAATTGGATGTCCAAATTGCCCAGCCGATGGGGAAAATGTCACCCAGGAAATTTAAGGTTGTTTTAGAAAAGTAATTAAAACTTTCAGAGAGGGTTGAAATATGGAGTGAGTCAAAGGAACCACTTTACAGCTGGTTGCTGGATTTCTTTGTCTGGAGTTTCTTGGGTGTAAACTGAAGAAGTTGGATTAGGTGGTGGTTTTTGCTTTTTGTTTTGGAAAGTGGGGCTCTAATTTAAAGGGAAAAGATCTGGGGTTTGTGAGTCAGTTCATGGAGTTCCAGCATTCCTCTGAGAGAGATGGAACACGTAAGTTTTTGTAGGGACCATTTGAAGTGTGTTAACACATGGCCCATGATCTTTGGGAAAGGCACTCAGCTGAAAGTTGAACCACGTAAGTATTTATCAAGTGTATTTTTGAGCTTTTGGGGAAGGGTAAAGTGGTGGAAAGGTTGATTTTATTGCTCAGAAATATCCAGCTGTGTATAGAAACTGACAGCAGAACAATCCTTGGTTGATTATGGGTAAAATTTTCAAAAGCAGCCAAGGCTTAGATGCTCAAAAGTCTTATGTGCCTAACTTCCCCTGAAATCACGTAGATACTTAATGATTTTCAGTCAGTCCCATCGACTTTCAATGAGGCTTCAGCTCCTATGATACAGATTTAAATGTATTTAGGTGATAAAGGCTGTTGAAAGGTGCCTAGTAAGATTTTTCAAAAGCACCTACATATCTAACTCCCATTGAAAGCAATGCATCTCGACAGGTTTGAAATCCCCACCAAGTGCCTATCTACATCTTGAAATACCTATAAAACCAGCCTAAATTAACCTAAATACCTTTACAAATCTAGCTTGTGGGTGCTTTTGAAACTGTTACCCTTGAAAACCCAATTCCCATTAAAATGACAGGATTTGGGTGTCCAAATCCCCTAGGCAACGTGGTATGTTTTCAACCTTTTGCATGCTCCATGAAGGAGATTTCCAAAAAATGCTGAAGAAAGCTAGGAGCACAGTTCCCTTGGCACTTTGAAAAACCTCTCCTCCATGAACACAGCACAGAAAGCGTCCAGTCAGACATACAGCTGTATATTTAAAACCTTGTTTGGTGGGGTGGGTTAAGGAATAGTTGGATATAGGGAGAAGCCTAATATTCTGACTGAATGTTTGTATTTTTTAACAATCTTGTTTCATCTTGATTTTTTTCCCCCGAGAACACCGTTAAAAAAAGTGATAAAACATTGCCTTGAGGTGGCAGGTACAAGCAATTGCGTTCATTAGTGAATCTAGGAAACGTGTATACCATTTGTGTCCTTGTTGCTGTTAAAACCCAGTCGAGTGAATTCCTAGCATGAAAATATCTGCTTGTCCACTTTCATTACAATCAGACTGGCCAGCTCTCCAGCTGGTGTCAATCAAGAGAAATCCGTGAGGCCAAATGCTCACCTGGTGTAAATGGATGTAGCTCATTTGAAGTCAGTGGGAGAAGATCCCCAGCTCCTCAGTCACTGGGCCAGATCAGCAGCTGGTGTAAATTGACATAACTACAGAGAAGTCAATCGGACAGGAATCTCGGGTGGTGTAAATTGCCAAAGCCCTGTCGATTTTACAGAGCCTCAGATTACAAATCCAGAAGGGGCCACTGTGATCATTTAATCTGACATCCTGAATATCACCCGCCACAGAACTTCCCCAAAATAATTCCCATAGAATATCTTTTAAAGAAACATCCCTTCTTGACTTAAAAATTGGCAGTGCTGGAAAATCCCTTGGTAAACTGCTCCACTGGTTAATTGCCCTCAGTGTTAAACTATACACCTCATTTCCAATCTGCATTTATCAACTTCCAGCCATTGGATCATGTTAAACCGCTTTCTGCTACATTGAAAAACCCATGATCAGATGTTTGTTTCCTATGTAGATACCTAGAAACGGTGATCAGACACCCCTTAGCCATCTCTTTGTTGCGATGAACAGGTTGAGGTCCCTTATTCTATCGCTATAAACGTGTTTTCTAATCCGTTCATCATTCCCCTGGCTCGTCTCCGATCCCTCTCCAATTTATCAACCTCTTTCTTGAATTGGGAACACCAGAGCTGGACACAGGATTCCAGCAGAGGGTAAAATAAACTTTCTCTCCCCCCTTTTATGCACCCAAGGGCTGCTTTAGCCCTTCTGATCTCTTTGACACAGCGGTGCCAACCTGCCCCCCCCGAGCATCTGTCCCAGTTCCGTTGCGCCCGCAGCGCAGCTGGCCCGCGGCTCAGCGCCTTGGCCGCGCGGAGCTCAGAAAACGCCCCCAAGGGGCTCCCCGCGGAGAAAGCGGCGCCGCTCTCGGGGTCTGGAGCCGAGCTGTGATCCTGCACCGAGAACCGCACACAGAAGAGGGCTAGCGAGGCAACCCGGGTTTGTACTGCCGCGTGTAACGGTGTCCAACAGCTCTCCTCTTCGGCGGCGGGGCCCGGCTCACAGTGGGACCCAGTGTGTATTTGTTGTGTTTTAAGGTCTCGGAATCATCATCTCCCGGGGCTAAGAATTTTTTCGCATTCAGGTGACTGAAGTTAGGGGCCCAGGCATCTGCTTTGCCCCCTCGTTAAACGGGGTGACTTTTAACAGCGCTGCGCGTCCGGCCGCGGCCCTGGAGCTCGGCGCTGCTCAGGGCCGTCTCCAAGGCGGAGAACTGGGGCAGGGGCCGTTGTGCGCTCAGGGGAGAAGCCGCTTATCCAGCCATCCAAATAAGGGTTCTGGAGCCTCGGGCTCGGCACCCGAACCTTGGCCTGTGTGGCTATGCCGGGGCTTTGTAAAAGAGCCTAGGTGAGTTAGGCGCACAAGTCCCACTGTTTTCAGCACCTAGTTCTCTGAGGCACCTTTGAAAATCCCCTCCTTAGACCTAATCCTGAGCCCTCACCTTAAGGTAACAAGTGTCTGTGGGGTGAGTTTGGGCAAGTCCTAAATGCGATTCCGTTTCTCCATCTGTGAACTGAGGATAATGAGACCTTATCTCCATTGCAAAGCTCTCCGAGATTCGTGTATGGGAAGCATTGTAGGAGAGCCAGGCATTATCTGTTACCATTATTGGTTGAGAATTCACCCCGGAGACGACCAGAGTGTGTTGTGGGGGTGGAGTTTCAAAAGCTTTTCCTTGCAAATAACTTAAGACCAAAAGGATGCTGGAAACTTCTCTCAGTTGGCAGAGATTGTTCTTTAGGGCTGACACTTTCAAAGCCTCTTAGTGGATTTGGATGCTAAATGGTCATTAATATGAACAGGAATTAGGTGCCCAAATCTTTGAGACCCTCAACGTGGCGGTGTAGTGTATGCTTCATTTCCCATCAAGTGTTTTAGCCAGGTGTAAAATATTAGGGAGTATTTGTCAACCTTCAAAATACCTCCCTAGATGATCGCCACGCCTCAGTAGAGCTGGAAGGTTCGTACCCAGCCATTTCCCCTTTGTTAGGAGAGGAATTAACCCTTTTCCGTGGGAATGGAAGAGCAGTTGGTCCGGGCTAGGTGCGTGCCAGAGACAAGCTGCAGGTGCCCGACACGGGGCTGGGACTCGGGGTGAGAATTTAGCAGTGTGTTTACCACCGTGAAGCTCACGTTTGGAAATGGGACTAAACTCACAGTCCAGCCAGGTGAGCGGGGGCAAAAAAAAGTTTGAAGGCTTTTCTTAAACTGAGAGTGAAGGCTGGGGTCTTGCAAGGAGCCTAAGGGACCTTGGCGCCCAGATCTAATTTACTATCAATGGGAATCGGACACCTAAATCCTTACAGTTCCTTTGAAAATTCCAGCTTTGGGCCAAGACAGTGACACCCTGATGTTCCTGAATCCCTTACTCTGCAAATCACTGCCTTGATTTTAGCAGGGCCATGCACACACTAAGATGCTACTCAATGTGAGTAAAGTTCTCAGAATTTGGCCCTTAGATTCCAGAATGTAATCCAGAAATTCACAGATTTCAGAGCACTTTCCAATCTGTTTTTCTTTTTGAAGAGCCTTGTCACACAGTGTGCGAAGTGCTGATTATTTAATATTTGGGAAAGGCACGACTTTGACTGTGGAACCAAGTAAGTGTTCATCTCTCTCACCCTTTAGTCTCCACCTTTTCCCAGCATTACATTCATTTTTCCTTTCAAAAAAGAGAGAGAAATAAAGGAACTGTTCCCTCCCTGGCTGTTCTGGGGCTACAAAGAGGTACAAAGAGAACGTTTATATATATATAACACCCCCCCCCCCCTCCCCGTTTTCATTCCCACTGTTAATACCGTTTTTTCATTGCACTGGAGAAGAATGCTCTCCGGGCTGAATGGAAAGCAGGCCCACTAATAAATATAGCTGGCTGGAAATTTTTGACCAACTTTTTAAAAAATTGAAAATAAACATTTCCCCCCCAACCCCATTAGGTTCAAATCTATCAGCTGCTTTGAAAACATTCAGGGTTCTTTTTTGTAATTTTGAACGATACATTGAATCATGTTTTAAATTGAGATTTTGACTGACATTTTTCCTTTCCTGAAACCTTCATGTTTTGAGGCTATGAGACATTTGTATAGCCCTTTTGATAATGTTATTGCTAAAAGTTAAGAGAATTCTTCCTGGGAAAGAAAAGGGAGGGCATTTCCAAGCCAGGAAAATGGAGACACAGTTGAAACAGATGTCCCTGTTTCTACTGGTTCGATGTGAGGCCGAGAAGTAGTTACAATCAGCTGAATTTTCAGACTGAAGTGATGTGAGAGGCTTCCTGTTCAGTAGGGTTTAGGACAAACTCTGCAGTGATATGACTGGCGAGAAAGCGCTGGGTTTGCAAGGCTGCCGGTGGGACATTTGGACGTGGCGTTAAGCTTTTGGTTGAGCCCAGTAAGGAACAGCTAGGTTGTATTGTAGATAATGTTTGATTCCCATTGCCTCAGGCCAATGCATATGTAGCGTCTCCATTACACGGGTGCAAATCAGGCTGCCTCTGAAGTCACTCTGAGAGCAGGCGCTGGAGTTGTGTGTCTGGCCCTGCAGCACTGTGCATGGGAGACCAGAGCCCTGACTTTTGGCAAAGGCACGAGGCTTTCTGTTGAGCCCAGTAAGTGTCAGTTTTGTTCTCTTCTCCATGTCGGTTGGCGGCGTTGCTCCGGGTCCTCAGCTGGTGCAAACCGGCCCAGCTCTGCCTTCAGTGCAGCCACGCTGGCTCTAGATCATCCAGGAGTCTGACCCGTTGTTTCCAGTGCCTAGATAATGGGGCATGCTGAGCCAGATTATCCCCTCCTAAATCCGGAGTGACACCATTCCAATGAATCGTGTTCCCACTGGGGAAGTGTGGGGAGAGTCCGGCTTTGATGATTTTTATGACTATAAGTGGATAGGAGGCTGGTCTGACGAGCTCTTAGATGGCATTTCGCACGACGGTTCTGAGGGCTCCGTTTGCACAGTCGGGCTTGTTCACACACAGGGCTGCCAGTCAGTCTGCACTAGACCGAGATCACGGAGTCGGGCTGTCAGGAGAACAGGATAGGCCCGAGAGCAGAGAAGAGCTGTGGCATGTACCTGGTTTTTTTATAGTAAGGTAAATTAACAGAATATCCTGGAGACACAAATGGAAAAGCAGCACAATTAGTGTGGAAATCCATCGCTGTTGGGGCTATTACTGCGCTCTAGCTGGTGTAAACGGAAAGGCTTCCCACTGAACTGAGTGCCGGGGCTGATTGACACCGGGGGGGATTTGGCCCATGGATAGACTAGCGCTATTAGGTCACTTCACACCACCCCACTGAATCCCATTGCCCTATGGCTGATTGACACCGGCTGGTGTTTGGTCCCACTGACTTCAGTGCAGCAGTGTGGGTTTATACCAGATGCAACTTGGTTTTCCTTCATATTTACAAAATTGTCAACATCTACTTCCCACCTCAGACAACCCTGGCCATGAGCAGATTGCAGGCACTGACAGGGCCCCTGCACCCCTCATGCCATTCCACGTTCCCTAGGTTTCCTGGATAGTCACCTTCATGAAACATTTTGAGACACCAGCATGAAGTGGTCTGAGGAAATCAGATTTGCTTGCTTTTAAGGTGCCCATAATAACACGTCTCCAGAGAGGGTTGTGTTCCCTCATCCACTCGCACATGGGAAACGCCTTTAAAAGGTGCCCTGAGAGTTGCAAAATATCGTTATAACTCTTAGCAGAGTTGCAAAAGCCCCTGTTGAACTCGGTAACTGTGAATTACTAAAGGATTTTGGGGTTTTGCCACCGTTCCTAGGAGTGGTACTTTACTCCTGAAGTAGAGTCATGACTCCTTGTAGAGCCAGGAGTAAAGAGAGCAGAATCGGTCACCCACTGGCATAACTTTCTTTCTTACCGTTATTGCGATCCTGATGTGGTTTGGCCACATCAAAAAGCGGCGGAACATGAGGGACCTTCCCGCGTGGGCATTTATAATTTCAGACCAGGTGCCAAGATGACGCCAATGCAGGATTAAATTATACTGTTGAGTTTTATGCTACAGGTGTACGGAGTTTGCTAATGTTAAGGCCCACTTGTTAAAGACTGAAGCTCTTACTCAGACAGGAGAGGCTAGTGATGCATGTGAGTTCTCACCAATATAAGTAGGTGTTACGGACCTAGGGAACATGGGGGTTGTTTTTGATATTCATATAAATGTCCACTCTTGAGTTTTCAGGCTGGGCTTTTGAGTGCACAACTCCTTTAGTGTCCTTTGAAAATCACAGCCTTCCTTCCCATCTCTCTCCCCGTCTCTGTCTTCTGTGGTCCCTTCCGCCTTCAGCACCTCTGGCTGATATTTTCAGCAAGGATTCCAGCGAGTGAAAGTTGCACCTAGAATTACGGTCTTTAAAAAATACCTCAGGTGATATTTTCGCCAATTACCATCAGCAGGGCTTGTATCCAAACCCGCAATTTGGAGATGTAGCGCTCTATATCCCATCACCATACCCGAAACTTTCCATTGCTATATCTGACCCAGAGGCGAGAGACTCCATAGTCCATAACTTTATTCTATGATCCTTAACCTAACTCTCCCTCCCTTTAGAGTTTAATCTAACTAAATTATAACCCTCAATTATTTGTTTTCAGAACATCCAGAGATTTCCTCTCCATCTGTCTTTGTTGTGAAATCGACAAAGCCAAGAGAAAACGATGGCAACAAGTTGACGGCGGCTTGTTTAGTTAAGGATTTCTACCCCAGGAACATAAGCGTAAGCATGAGTCAAGAGAAAGAGGTTGTATACAAATCGAAAGAAGGCATTCTCTCTTCCAATGGGAAATACAGCATGATCCAGGTGGTCAAGGTTGAACCTAATGAAGAAGTGAAGTGCTTTGTTGAACACGAAAAAGTCTATATTAACCAGACAGAGCCTCAATCAGGTACAGTTATATGGTCCAAATGTGAAAGTTATCATCGCTTTCCAGATGCACCCTATTTCACGGGGCGTCGTAGTCCTAAATTCAAGGATACCCACCCCTCCCCAGGAATGCTGGAGAGAATTTCTAATGGGAGCTAGGAGGCAGATGTCCAGTGGTGTTTCGGTGCCCAAACACACAGAGAGGTGCACAGAAGGGCTTTCAAAAGCACCTAAGCAGTTCCTTCCTAACTCATTTAGGGCCAGATTTTTAACGGTACCTAGGCTCCCAGTGGGTGTTAGGAACTTAGATGTTTTTAAAAAGTCCAACTAGGTGCCTAAATCCCTTAAAAAAATCTCACCCCCCTGTGACATTTCAAACAGCGTCTAGACACCTAACGCCCACATAAGGCGTTACATAAGGCACCTGACTGCATCTTTAGTCACCTTTGTAAATCTAACCCTAGGTGGGAAATGTGTCAAACTCAATGTTTCTGTGTTGAAAAGTGACCTTTTAAGAACATGAAAAAAATTCCCCATTTAGTCTTTCATGAATAATTGTGTGTCATTTTAATCAAAGTTTTTAAGGAAAACATTCTCGACAATATTATTGAAACTGTGATTGGAATTTTCAGAAATGTAAAGTGGAGTTTAGCTAAACAAAACTTTTGATAACTATTTGGATTATATTTTTGATTTTTTTTAAAAAAGAAAGACCATGATAAAGTTTTAAAAAATAAAGCCTGGCTCGGTTTTGAACTTAGAAATGAAACTAACTTCAAAATGTAACTTTTTCTTGGTAAAAGTGTCTTTACATTTTTCAGCCGGTGCTAGTTGAAAATATTTCTCTTATGGCTTAGATTTTCACAGCCACCTCATGGATTTGGATGTTGAACTCTCATTTACTTAAATGGGAATTGGGACTCCAAATCTCAACTTTAACTTGTGATCCAACGCCATGTAAAGTCTCCTATTGACACGAGTGAGAGTTGGATTCGGAGTTTAATGGAAAAAGCACTTTGTTCCGTCAAATTAATGAGGGCTTTTCAAGTATTTTGTTTCAAAACCTTTCCTTGGTGGAAAATAGGATTTTTTGAAGCATGGATTTTTACAGAAAGTGTCGGCATTTTGAGAATATTTTTTATTTTTAGTCAGGAAAGAAAAAGAGATGTTTTCCCCCCAAAAGGCTTTTGTTCTGGGCTGGTTTTAGCTGATTTTTTTTTTTTTTTTTTCAGTTTTCAGCTAGACTTTTGGGCCAGAATTGTTTGGGTTTTGGTCGCTGAACACCAAAACACAATGTTGTGTTGTTTTGACAAAATGTCGACTTTTTCTGTGGGGAAAAATCAAAAAAATGTGTGACCAGTTCAAAAGTTAATTTCAGCCTGATTTTCAGGCATTTCCATTCACTCATTACTGGGGAGGTTGTATTTATCATTTGTTTCATAATTGTTTTAATTGAGCTCTATTTTCATTTCTCTCTCTTTCGACAGCTCCCATTCAGGCCCCAATCAATAACACTCAGTGGTGTGAACCTTCAAATTCCACTTCCGAAGGTTAGTTACGAAAAATAAAAGGAAATATAATAAAGGGCCAGTGGAATGATGTTTGTTTGAGGGTGTGGATTCAATGCAGATATTTGAGAATGGAATTTCTCAGTTGAAAAATAATGTTTAACTTTTGACTCTTTATGGAACACTGTCAGTTTGTAGTTGCTCTTTCCACGCAGCAGCGCTGGTGACCCACAAACGTTATTCATAGGGCCCGACCAAATTCAGGGCCAAAAACACATCAGGGACTGTGAAATCTGCTCTCTCCCCCGTGAACTCTGGTCTCACCCGTGACATCTGCTTAGTGTAGGGGAGGGGCAGGGCAGGGAGCTCTTGCCATGTGCCCAGCTCCAGCTGCTAGCCCGGACCGGGCTGGGGAGGGATAGGACTTCCTTTTCCCCAAGAGGGACCGCTCCCAGGGCAGAGTCAGACCCACCTCCGAGAACCTCCCAGGGCGGTAGGACGCTCTGTGGCTGCTGGCTGGGAGCCCAGCTCTGAAGGCAGCCCTGCCATCACCAGCAGCACAGCCATGGAGGTGGTAATACCATGACCCCCCCGCCCCCGCAGCAATTGCCTTGCAACCGCCCCCCCCCCAGCCCACTTTTGGGTCGGGAGCCCTTCCGCTACAACACAACGAAATTTCAGGTTTTTAAAATTCTATGACTGTGAAATTGACCAAAATGGACTGTGAATTTGGGAGGGCCCCAGTTATTCACGGAGTCACGCTGTCCGGGGTGGCTCGTGACCATGAGGACCTACTTCAGGGCAGACTGTCAAAAACAGGGCAGACACCCCAGACTGGTGGTGGGTTGTATAATAAGATTTCACCAACTCAGTACCAAATGTGAACTCCTGGATCACTGTACCAGTCTCACCATGGAGTCACAGACAGTCCCTTTTGATGCTCCAATCTATCTTGCCACCCAGACAAATGGGACTGAGTGATAAATGGTCACTTACACCAAAAGTCGCACCACACTCAGGTTGCTTCGAGTCCCAAGAGACCAGCCACTTACACCTAGAACAATTGGTACCCTGGATCTTACAGCAAAGACAACGCCTGTAGCCAATCCTGTAATAAACTATTGAAAGGTTTGTTAAGGAGGAAAAAGGAATAAGAGAGTTATCTCCAGGCTAAAGCAAGCAAACATAGACACACCAGTTAATTACCGGCTAATCCTAAGAGTGGCAGAGTTGCACTGATCTGTCAATTCAAAGTGTTTTCAGGGCAGACCAAGGAGGCAGAACTCTCTGCCCTTCAGTGTTCAAACAGCTAAAAAGAGGGCAAATTTTCTGGTGGACTTGTTTTATTTCCTTCATTCAGCTTCCAAGCCCACAGGACCAGCTTCCTTGCAAGTAGAATTTCTCGGGTGCGATGGGGCCACTACACAATCATTTGTATTGCAAAGGTTCTTGGTGGCCCATCTGAGTGTGATGGTGCATCTGAATGGGCAGAGGTTGTAAATTCAAGGCAAACATTTTTCAAGTTATAAAGCAAAACTTACATCTTTTCTTACAGCCATGGCAAGTGAGACTGATGCATTCAGCACCTTACAAGCATCTCCTAAACTCTAAATCCTGGAGACATTCTGAGAAGACTAATACCTATTTTGAGCAAAACTAACAAAGAGGTGACCTGGTCTGGTCTCCAGCTATGAGTTTGTCAGTTCTTAGCTAATGCCTGCAGCCTGGGCAAGAACTGGCATCTGGCCTGCCAGCGTCACACATGGGCTGAATACAAATGAAAAGCATAGTCTGAATAAAATAAAGAAATGCTACTTTACCTATCTGTACAAAGTCTTTCTTTCTTCCTTTCATATAATTTTTATTGAGGTGTTTCCCACTTTCTGCTGATATAAAGCATTTGATCCAAGAAGGTCCCTCCCTCCTTTTTTTCCCCACAGAGCCAAACATGGAAAAAGTGAACATGCTGTCAGTGACTGTGCTGGGCCTGCGAGTTCTGCTTGCCAAAAGCATCGCCTTCAACATGCTTATGACGGTCAAGTTGTTCATTTTCTGAGGTAGGAACTCTTACTATTATTGTGTCCATTCAGGGACTTGGGGGGGTCACTGTTAGGGATTTTCAAAGGACTTATGGGAGTTTTGGGATACAAAATCCCATTGAAAGCCAATGGGAGTCACTGGGCCGATCTCCAGCTGGTATAATTCAGCTGTAACTCCACTGGAAGCGATGGACCAGATCCCCAACTGGTATAAATTGTCTGCACACCCACTGATTCCATTTGCGGATGCAGATTCTCAGTAGCCTTCAGAAAGCAGGGCCATGGGGTCAGGCACCCAGAATGAGAGGCTGCTTTTGGAAATGTTGGCCTACGGTGCCCAAAGTCACACAGAAAGCCTGGGAATCCAGCACAGATCTCCTGAGTCAGAATCTGGGACATCAGCCATTACAGATCATCACCAGAGTGTAGACCCCAGGGTGATGGTCCTAGTGAAATGAACAGTGTCCAGAATGTCTAAGCACAGATCTGTCATTTTCATAGGTTGTGAGGAGTGAACTAGCAACGGGCTGAAGACAGGAGACTGGGACCAGTGCCAGCGACTTCAGTTGGGGCGGATTCCCAACTGGTATAAACCAATGTAATGCTATTGGAGGGAGTTGGAACAAATCCCCAGCTGGTGTAAATGGCCTGTCGTGCCCTCCGAGTCAATGGGCCGCATCCCCAGCTGCTGTCAATCGGCGACTTTAATACATCTATACCAATTATCACCTTCTTGGGATTTGTCCCTAGATCTTCTTTTCCATGTTTTAAATTATTCATTTCTTTCTGTTCCCCATTCCCTTCATTGCTAGTTAGTTCTGACTCTTAACTGACGTATAACAAGATAGTAAGTACTTGTATTCTTCTTCAGTCTTCTGTTTAATAGGAATATTTAGCAGGAAGTTTCCCTACCACAGTATTACATTGAGGCTTCCAAATCCCTTAGGCAGCTTTGCAGAATCTCAGTTTGATTTTTTTCACTATATAAAAATACTGGTTTATTGCTTAGGAAATCCATTCATAGCTGAAGCATTTATCATTTTAGTGTAGAAAATTTGCACCAGGTCTGTCACTGGTATAAATTGGTGCAACTCAGTTGACTTCAACAGAGCTGTGCTGACATACACCAGGTGGGGGTGTGGCGACACATGTACTCACGTTATTTGTGATAGCTGGTCATTTCACCTTGGAGATCTGTGCATTTATATGAAACTGGTGGTTGCAGCTTTCTGTGCTTATTACGGAAATAATAAAGGTGATTGTGCAAAGGGAAAGAAAGACCCTTTATTTTACCCTCTGTCTTCGGCGATTCTGAATTCATTCTAGTTATGGGTGAGTGGTTGGGTCTGAGCTCATCACCAAGGATTTTATTCAATGGCCACTGAAGTCCAGGGGTTACAGCCATGAATTTCTGTAACTTGAGTTCATCTGCCTGTGGACTTTTTGCAAGGAAAACACTGCACAAAACTGTTCCCACTTTCATCACCAAGGGTGGGATTTTGAAAATTGCATTTTGTAGTTAGGCAAACAAAGTCCACTGAAGTCAATGGGGGCTGTGCTCCTAATCCACGTAAGTGCTTTTCACAGTCCAACCATAGAGGTGGTATGAAGAAAAAGTAATATTGTTAAAAGTTTGGATTTTTCAAAGGGGCCTCAAGGAGTAAGGCATGTAGCCCCCACCCCTGTAGCTTTCAATAAGATTTGGGCATCTAACTCCTTTGGCCCCTTGGAAAATTCCAACCAAAATATTCTGGATATTCTTCCATCCTACCAAAAGAGACACAGAGATGCACACAAAAATACATGTGGGCATACGCACACGGGTGTGCAGGGGATAGTGTGTGTGTGTGTGTGTGAGAGAGAGATGGGGGTGTAGGGGGATAGGTAGACAGAGATAGAGAGACGGGTGTGTATGGGGATAGAGAGATTGAAAATACAAAGTTTAGAAGAGAACATTTGTTATTTTTGCTGTTCAGTGCTAACAGGAAGGCACTAGGAGGAAATAACTTTTGGTGGTTTGCTGGATGATACAGTTACTACAGCAACCTGGACCAGAGGGTTATTTGTAGTCATAATACATCCCCTCCCCCACCGTCCTTCCCCTGCTTTATGTCAGTTACTAGCAGGCGCCCAAACGAGGCAGGATGCTGCGGTGACAGCCGCTCAGCTAGTCACGCCATGCAAAACAACAGCCTCATGCTCATTTCAGAAAAACATTTTAACCGCCACCGTCTTTGATGTGATGTTTTTCTGATGCTGACTCTGAGTCAGGGCTGACCCCAGTGCCCCAGTTGGAGGCTAAGAGGGGATGGGCTGTAGGATGAGCTCTGGGGCAGGGTCAAGTTCAAGGTCTCGGTCGTTAGCTCCATGGGGCTTCGTGGCCCAGGATACCTGAAGGAGCCTACAGCTCTGGAATGAGGACCGTGGTCCTCCGGCAAAGTGGAACCATCTGTCATAAGGATGATCACTTCTGTAACATGGACACAGAGCAGCATGAGACATTTTAAAAATATCTCCCTCCCCCCAAAGCCCTTCCAAAACAGCACTCCACCGCAGACACAGCTCTCCTTGGAGCGAGGAGGAGAGAGAGAAAAGAAAGCGCGTGTAACAGATGTTAGTCCCATTGTGCTAGGGGGTGCTGTGCTGCCGGGAATGATGTGGGGTTCAGTGGAGGGGGTCTCCCCCAGAGTCAGTGCTGACCCCAGTGCGCCAGTGTGGCAATAAAGGGTGCTGAGCTGCAGAAAACTAGCAGGTGACAGGGTGCTGGAGCAGCCGTTTTTGAAAAAGAAAACAGAGACACAGACCACAGACCACGTTGGCTCATGTAAGATGCTGCAGCAGAGCGCGGCAGGGCCCCCCTTAGCTCCTGCCTCTGCTAGTTTCACAAAGTCACCCTGAGACCCTGGCGTTAGTCAGCACTGGTGCAGTTTATTCACAAGCTTGTTCCCACCTCCGTTTCACCCTATACAGTTGGCCCTTCACCGTCTACAGGCAAGAATGATAGAATACCAGGGGTGGATGAGACCTCATCTAGTCCAACCCCCTGCTCAAAGCAGGACCAACACCAACTAAATTATCCCAGCCAGGGCTTTGTCAAGCCAGGCCTTAAAAACCTCTAAGGAAGGAGATTCCACCACCTCCCTAGGGAACCCATTCCAGTGCTTCACCACCCTCCAAGTGAAAAAGTTTTTCCTAACATCCAACCTAGACCTCCCCTACTGCAACTTGAGACCATTGCTCCTTGTTCTGTCATCTGCTACCACTGAGAACAGCCTAGCTCCATCCTCTTTGGAACCCCCTTTCAGGTAGTTGAAACCAGCTATCAAATCCCCCCTCATTCTTCTCTTCTGCAGACTAAACAATCCCAGTTTCCTCAGCCTCTCCTCATAAGTCATGTGCCCCAGCTCCCTAATGATTTTCATTGCCCTCCACTGGACTCCCTCCAATTTGCCACATCCTTTCTGTAGTCAGGGGTCCAGTACTCCAGATGTAGCCTCACCAGTGCTGAATCGAGGGGAATAATCACTTCCCTTGATCTGCTGGCAAAGCTCCTACTAATACAGCCCAAGATGCCGCTGGCTTTTTTGAGAGGGAAGAGCTGCCTCCCTGCTTCCAATCCCTGTCTTTTCCCTTTCTTTCTGCTCCCCCCCCCCCCCTTGGCTTTCTGCCTCGGAGGCTTTTATACAGTCCCAGGCTAATTAGGTGGCAGCTCTCTCTGTCTCCCCAATTAGGGCCAGGTTACCTCCAGCCAGCTCTAATTTATTCCTCTAAATGGGAGCTGGCCTGACAGAGGGCTGAATCAGCAACTCTTTGCCCAGCCCTCTGTCACAAATACTATTTATAAAATTGCTTATGGTGTATTAAAGGCAATTCCTTTAGGGTAGTGAGTAAAGGTTGGATGCTCAGAGAGATCCCTTTTAGGTATCTCAGCCTTGGTTTATTATTTTTCACTTATTTATTAGGCAAGAACATCCCCTTCCACTGCAGTAATAGATGGGTGAAAATCTGTGTCCTATGTCAGGCAGGAGGTTTCACTAGGAAATACTTTGCCACACTGTGCACAATCGGCCTGTGGAACTCCTTGCCACAAGATTTCACTGAGGTCAAGAAATTAGCAGGGCTGAAAAAAGCCCTGGGCATGTAAATGGATAATGAGAACACCCAGCGTTGCCAGAACAAAGATTACAGAAAGGACAAGAGCTTTGGAAGGATTAGAACCCTTCCTTCTTCAGGACATAGGCTGAATTCTAAGGGCTGGTCAACAGACAGGGTTTTGTTCCTCTATAAATATATTTGTTCTAAAATCCTTGTAAATGTATGGGAATAACCTATACTGAGAAAAGCATCTTTACTCTGATATAACTGCATGCTCGGAAGCGGGTTGTACTCCCTTAGCTCTGTCAGTGTCTGGTGACAGAGGTACAAAAACCACCGGCAAACTGCGTGTAAAGACAGGGTGGCCCAAAGGTTAGGACACTGGCCTAGGCCTGGGGAAACCTTGGCGAAGGTCCCTGTTCTGTCACAGACTTCCCGTGCGAGACCTTGGGAAGCCACTTAGCGCTAGAGTTTCACAGGCATTTAGGCGCCTAACGCCCATTGAAACGTGAGGGTGGAGGAGACATATTGCAAAGGCAGGGCCCTTCCCGGCGGTTTTTGTCCAGCGCTGCAGTCAGGCTGTGTCATCGTGGCTCTGATGGCACAGTGATAGGAAGCAGCGTCCTCACTTCCCACGGGAGATATAAGCAAGTGGAAGGTTTTTCCTGCTAAATCATGCTCCACAGCGAAGCGTCCCTTGGCAAAATCAGCATCCCGGGACCGGGAGTTATCCCTGTATAGGATGAACTGCAGGGTGTTGTCAGAGAGCTGACGGTACCAGTACAAATCAGGGTTTGCAGAGGTAGTAGCATAAATGCAAAATATTTTCGCTTGGTTCCCCATCTCCACCGTAAGAGCCGAGGGTGTCTGTGTTACTTGATTGCACAGAACATCTTTGCCTGTGAATATCAAGAAAGAAAACATGCATTACAAGGACCTGTTTAGTTATAAGGAATAAATGCCAGCTTAACACTGCAATGATGTCTGAAGAAGGCAGCCTTTTTGCCACATTGCTACAACCACTGGGAGGTGTGAACTCACTGATTAAAAAACACACATGAACTTCTGTGTATAAAGTGTGGCTCGAAAGCTTGTCCCTCTCCCCCACAGAAGTTGGGCCAATAAAAGATATTACCTCACCCACCCTTGTCTCTCTCTAATGAACTTCTTTGTTCATCAGAGTTCTGATTAACAATCAGATTGGAAAGAAAGGGTGAGAAATAAACAACTAGGAGGTAAAAAGAAAGAAAGAAAGAAAAGCAATACTTACACAATAATATCAGTAAAAGTTTAATTAACACACGGGTTTGAGTAATTTTTTCAGCCATCAGTCAGAAAGATGATGCAACCAAAGTGACTCTCAGTGACTCCGAATGCTTCTTACAGACGGCAGTGGATTCAGGAGGACGCTTCACAAAGGAAGTCACAATAGGGGTGTGTGTGCAGGTGCCATGTTTGCGCGCGTGCCGTGAGTGAACTCCGAAACGGCAAATATGGTGGTCGGTTGGTTAGGTTAGGGGAAAAGCTCAGAGCAAGAATTTCAGCTGCGGTAAATCAGTCAGTTCTTATCAGCGGAGGATGTGGCCTGCAATTCTTTACGCAGTGCTGACACTTATACTAGCAGAGTCCCTCTATGTAGGACTGGTGTTTCTTGGGGGGGAAATAAAATAAAATAATAAGATACATCTTGGCTTCGGGCTGGGTTCCTAGCATGAGGTACACACGATAACGTCCGGCTAGTGCAGATGTGACATATGCTGAGGATGTGAAAGGCCCACATGTTGCCCGTGTTTTAGGGTTCGGTTTCTGTGGGCCAAGTTCTGCTCTCAGTCTACATTTGTGTCGTGATTCTGGGGAGTCTCAATTTTTGGATGCCCATATTTAGGCACCTTAAAGGGGGCAGAGGCTCAGCACGTTCTGCAAATCAGGCACCTTTTTAGGCATTTCAAGAGGGGCACCCAAAAAGCGAAGCATCCAAAATCCCCAGTCCCTTTTGAAAATGTGAACACTAGCCGTGACATCAATGAGAGTGCCCAGGGCTGGTGGGGAAGGATGGATTCTCCGTGATCTGAAGTCGTTGAATCAAGAGTAAATGTGTCTCTCAAAGTTATGCTGTGTAGCTCACACAGAAGTGAATAGCTTGATGCAGAAAATGTGAAGTGAGATTCCATAGCCAGTGTTATGCAAGAGGTCAGACTCGATTAGCCTCCTGGCCTTAAAATCCATGAATCTTCGGGGAACACGTGTTTCTGTGTGTGTCTTTAGCCAATAGATCGGTTGTGTTTATTGCCAGACTTCAAGTGGATGTAAAGGATCATTCTCATTGTAAGGTCTGCAAAAAATACCCGCCTTTATATGTCTTTGAGGGATACCCATGTTTATATCTTTTTGACAGAGATTTTGTGGGACCGTTTTTTTTTCTCAGTGTCTAGGCGAGGTTTGTGGCCGTAGCTCCGCTGGAGTCAATGGCCCAGATCAGCACGTCACGGAGCTGTGTCTGTGTAAACCAGCTGAGAGTCCGGAACAAGATTTTTTGCTCTGTCCTCACCGGTGTTGTCGTCTCTGGAGGACCGGAGTGGAGAAGAGAGTTTTTTTTTCTTTTTGAAGTCTGGTTAACTGTTTTGTACAGGCCAATCGCCCCCTCTGCTGGAGAAACACCAATTTTCCTCTCTCACTCAGACAGCTCCGGAAAATAGGTCAGACAGAGGCACCCGGACACTCTTCTGTTCACACCACAAGCTACCGCAGATGTTTTGTTGTTCTGCAGTTGACAAATGTTGCCCTAAGCAAAGCAAGCTATTTTTTGTTTGAAGAAGTGAGTCTCTCACCCGTGGAAGGAGACGGGATAACTCATGGGCAATTGGCGGACTTGAGGGACATATTCACATTGGGAGAGGTGCTAAGTCACAGAGTTACCCTTATGACCATCAGTAATGGTGGTGGCGAGTCGGAAAGAGATGGCGATGGAAGAGGCAGAAGGAAGGCAAGCAGCAGGTGCCAGTATATAGCCTTGTTTGCAACAGAACTTCGGGTTTGACTTTTTGATACTTTTATACCGTACAGGAGTATGTTTGAACAAAGGGCAAAGACACTGTGTGTGTTCTTTCTTTTCAGCTTGGAAAGGGGATGACTGCGTGGGGGTGGGGGGGGGAGGATATGATAGAGGTTTAGGAAATCATGAGTGGTGTGGAAAAAGTACATAAGGAAGTGTTATTTACTCCTTCTCATAACACAAGAACTAGGAGTCACTCAATGAAATGAATAGGCAGCAGGTTTAAATCAAACCGAAGGAATTATTTCTTCACACAACGCACAGTCAACCTGTGGAACTCCTTGCCAGAGGATGTTGTGAAGGCCAAGACTATAACAGGGTTCAAAAGAGAACTAGATAAATTCATGGAGGATAGGTCCATCAATGGCTATGAGCCAGGATGGGCAGGGATGGTGTCCCTAGCCTCTGTTTGCCAGAAGCTGGGAATGGGCGACAGGGGATGACTCACTTGGTGATTCCCTGTTCTGTTCACTCCCTCTGGGGCACCTGGCACAGGCCACTGTCAGAAGACAGGATACTGGGCTAGATGGACCTTTGGTCTGGCCATTCTTATATATGTTCTTATGGAAGGGCTGGAGGTTTGAAAGGAGTATAAGGGGATTTTAGATACCCGGCTGTGACTGAATTTTAATGGGGCTTGGGCACCTGTCCATTAAGCACTTTTCAAACTTCCTGCCTGAAGCCAAATCTCCAAAGGCCACTTCCCAGGCTTTAAGCCCAAGAATCTGGGGGTTGGGGTGGGGGAGAAGGAAGACAGATCGGAGAAAGGACAATTCTGAAATGCACAATGATTTGCCTGCCTTGAGAGATATAAAAACATGGGATGATACATGCCCTGTCAGTCAGCCGCAATATCTGACACCAACCTGTTGTGTTAACGCAAAGGTCAGCAGCAGTCATGCTGTAGCTAAGTTGTCTTTGGGTTGTGGCCTGGTGCATCCTGTCAGGTGAGCAGTGAGGTGCAGCCTCTTGTAAGGCTGGTTTTTTTTTTTCATCTCCCCAAGGGTTTGATGGTGTCAGTGGGTCAATGCTTTTCTGCTTACACCAAACTCTGACAGGTTTATTTTGTAACAGCCCACATCCAAGGTGTCTTGCACCATCCTCTGAGAGGTCTGTTGGAGATTAGCTGGCTCACTGGTGTGATGGGATAGGCCAGTTTCTCCATTTGTGTTTCTTTAACAGGCTCTGTGGCCACGGCCACTTTAACCCAGCCAAGTCCTGCCCGTGCAGAGCCAGGGAGTCCCATTACTCTGGACTGTGTCGTGTCTGGGTATAACACGAATAAGCACCATCTCCAGTGGCTCCATCAGGCCCCTGGGAAAGGTCTGGTCGGGGTTACAGTCTTCAGAACAGAGTTGTGCTCCTAAATGCAAGGGCGTGAGAAAATCCCCTGTACAAGTCATCCTGCGTGGAAAGACAGTGAGATCCGGGGAGTCACGCGAGGGGCTTATTAGACCAATATCTTTCTAGAGACCGAGGCGTCTCCTTCCCGCTATCGTATCTATCTCGCTAACTTACTTGATCTTTTTAAACATTACTTTTAACAGCCCGCTTTGTTTCTCCCCAGGGGCCCGGGCACAGGTGGTTCTGACCCAGGCCAGCCCGGAGATTAAGAAATCCGGGGAATCCACTAAGCTGACCTGTACCGTGAGGGGCTTTGCTCTCAGCAGCCATGGGATGAGCTGGGTCCCACAGGCTCCGGGAAAGGGGCTGGACTGGCTGATCTACTCTTATTCCTCGTCCAGCAACAGCTACTCGCCGGCAGCCCAGGGGCGATTCACAGCCTCCAAGGACAGCTCCAGCGTCTACCTACACAGGGGCAGCCTGAGCCCCGAGGACACCGCGGTGTATCCCTGGGCGAGGGACACGGTGAGGGGAAGCCGGTCTGAGTCTGAACTCGGACACAAACCTCCCCCGGTGTTAATTTAATGAAAAGAAGCCCCCAGCAGGAGGCGCCCTGCAGCTACACACAGCAGGAGACCGGCTGGTCTCCCTCCGTTGTCCTCCTTCCCCTGCATCCGCAAGACTGACAACCGGAGAAGAAACGCCTGCAAAAGGAGACGGGTTGTCTGTCCTGCGGCTTGTCTTCCTTTCCCAGCCTGTGAGTGAGGCAAAGGAAAACACTTAAGCACTAACTCGTAGGTGTATTTTACTTGCTCCTCTCAGGCATGGGGGACGAGCTCCTCCTACTGCTCCAAGTGAAGTCAATTATTGGTTTATTATTTTGTGTGTGGCCCCTAGGAACCAGAGCCATGGATCGGAGCTCTGTTGTGCGAGGCGCTGCACAAACACAGATCAAACCGCCGGAGCCCCAGGCAGCTTAGGAACTCAATGTAAGACAACAGATGGGAACCTACAGAGAGACGCGGGGGAAGGAACCAATGTGACAATATTGACCAGCATTATGGGCAGTGACCTCAGCAAAAGAGCAGCCTACCAGTCGTCAAGTATTTTTCTTCGCTTCAAAGCTCTCCTAAAATCCTCCTCTGCTAGGAAGGGAAACACTGAAGTAGCTTTACCCAAGTTCCCCCCTCCCAAGGCAAGGGGCAGCCGCGGGGGAAAGCAGAACTGTCCTTGTTTAAAAGGTTGTGACGGCCCGCAGCGTGTGATTACAAACATTCTCTAACGAAGGGGCATACCCACAGGGCTTGTAGTAAGAGCGGAATAGCTGAAAGAGAAACAGCTGCCAAATCCAGGTGCGTGTCAATATCCACTGTTGCCACGCGATTAATTTAATCTAGGACAGGTGTTTTAAGGGCCGCATCACTTCAGTATCTCTGCGTCTCACATTCATCAGCGAATCTTAAAGTAGAGAAATAAAATTCCCATTGGACAAACGGGGAAACAATTTCAATGACCTGAGAGCCTAAATCCTATTTTTAGAAGTGGCTTAAATTTCACAGCCTAAATGCCAGAGACAGTGATGAGGGTTTAGGTTCCAAAATAATGTAATTACCCGAAACCCGACTCCCTGAGGCTCCTTTGATTTCAGGGGGATTTGGGCCAGGGCGCTACCCCTCCCCCTCCCTCGTCCTTCTCTCAGAACCGGAGGGCAACTAATGAGATCACTAAGGGAAGGCGTTTCACGTGTTTTATGAGGAGCGGGGCATGCAAATCAGGGAGACAGTTTCCTGTTTAAATCTGCCCCATTCTCTGCCCAGGCTGCACCCGGAGACACAATCCGCAGCCCCCTGGGTCTGTGCAGTCACCAGCCAGTCCCCTGAGAACTTTCCCCTCCAGCACCCGGGAAAATGAGGTTTTGGCTCCATTTAGGGTTCCTTGCAGCCGCGTTGGAAGGTAATTTCAGCCCCTCACACCATTGGCCTGGCAGGGGAACAGTCTATTCATTGCTCTTAATATTAATGCGCATTACAATGTGTTTCTATTCCCAGGTGTCCGGTCCCAGACGCTGGTGGAGTCCGGAGGGGATGTGAAAAAGCCCGGAGACTCTCTTCGCCTCACCTGCAAAGCCTCCGGGTTCAAAGTTGGGGACTACGGGATGTACTGGGTCCGGCAGGCTCCCGGGAAGGGGCTGGAGTGGGTCTCAAGCATTTATTGGGCATTATGGAACCGCTATTATTACGCAGACTCAGTGAAAGGCCGATTCACCATCTCCAGGGACGATTCCAACAACCTGCTGCATTTGGACATAACCGACCTGAAGCCCGAGGACACCGCCTGGTATTACTGTGCGAGAGACACAGTGCGGGGAAGCCGGGCTGGGCTCCGACGAAAACCTGCCCAAGGACAAACTCTGAGCTGGGGGCGCTGCAGTTCTGTATCTCGCAGCGGGGAGAGCGGTGACCATGATAACTCTGTCCTTAGCCTCCTTTCTGCGACTCGCACAGACACCGGTGCGCACAGAGACTAACCGCAGCGTTAGAAGAGACGCGCCCACAACTCTCTCCCCGCCCCCACACTCCGTGACCCTCACTCCGCTCCTCCCCCTCCTTCCCCTCCCCGCCCCCCCCCCCCCCCCCCCAATATCCCAGGCTGATAGAAGCGAGAGGAAAGTGTACGAACACGCGGTATTTTAAACCCCTCTCTCACAGCCAGGCTGAGGGTTTTCCAAGCTGCCCAATCCATATGGGCACCTCATTCCTATTATAACCTCTCGGGAGCTTTACATACCCTCAGCCCGGGCAGACAGGTTTGAATTCTGGACGAAGCCCAGGAGCGCTCGACAGGGGCTTTCAATACGTGTTCAGGGCTAGATCCACAAAGGGAATTCAGCACCTAACTGCCGCCTTATGTGCCTAAATCTGACATGCCACCGAGACTCTCAAAGCCTGCACCCTGTAGGCACCGAAATCCCCGAGGTGTCCAGCTGGTGATATGTACTGGGCCTGAAGGAACAAGAAAGCGACTCACTCTACAGCCCAGGGATTAGGACACCCAGGGGACTCAAGTCCCTGCCCTAATGAGCCTTAATTACTTATAGCAAGTGCAACAGCCATGTCCCCTTGTGAGCTGATCCCTTAATGTATCAATTCCTAGCCAACCCCCCCCCCCGAAAATTCCATCTTGAATAACTTCGCTCACGCCTCAGAAAACATACAGGGAGGGGAAAGAAAGAGAGAGAGCAGCAGGCAAGGAGAAAAATAAAACCGAGTTTCCTATTGTGGCTGGCAGTGACCATTCCAGCCAGAAGAAGGGAACAGACGGTGATACCCTTATGTTGACTGGTACATTACACTGTGAATAACGCGTCTGGCAGAAGCAAATATTAGCCGGTGTTTAAGTATTTCTCTCTGATTCAGTAACGTGGGACAAATCTTATCCCGGCCTCATATACACCCCCCGGCGCTACACAGAGACCCGGTGAGCTGCTATCTCTCGACCTTAAGGATCCTTCAATATCCCAACCTCACCTCTCAGGGCTTGGCTACACTGGGAAGTTTTGTCACCAAAACCTGCCTTTTGGCGACAACACAGCAAGAGCGTACACGCTACAATGGGACTTTTGTAGGAAAAAAACATCTAGTTTTGCGACCAAAAACTTCCAGCCCTGCGAAAGACATTTGTCTTTTCCCCTCCCTTTATTGTCAACAAACAGCAACTGCAGACACCATGCATTTTATTATATTGGCCTCCAGAAAGTGTCCCACAATTCCCATGCTGCTGCTCTGGTCAGCAGTTTGAACTCTGCTGCCCTGCCCTGCCAACCCGCCCCTCCCCCTTGCAAGCCCAGGGAATTTTAAATCTCATTTCCTGCTTGCTGGCTTCCCAGGTGAGCATGGCTGGCTATCGCACCTAACACGCTCCCACCTGGACCACCGCGGAGCTGTTGGAGCTGATCAGTATATGGGGAGAGGAGTCAGTTCCGTCTCAGCTTCGATTGACCCATAGGAATTGGGACACATATGGGCAAATTTCTATAGGCTTGTGTGAAAAGGGCTATGATTGGGGGACACAGCAGTGCAGAGCGAAGACAAAGGAGCTGAGGCAGGTGGACCACAAGGCGAGGGAGGTGAACGATCACTCCAGTGGTGCACCTAAGATCTGCCGCTTCTATAAGGAGCTGAATGCCATCCTTGATGGTGACCCCACTTTCATTGCCGATTGCCCTGTGGAAAGAGGGGTTATCCAGAGGCTGAAATTCTCGATGAAGAAGTGGAGGTAGAAGAGGATGTGGTGCTCCCAGCGGGGTTGCCCGGTGGGGCATGCAGCCAGGAACTTTTCTCCAGAAGTGCTCAACAAGGAGCAGGAAGCAGATGAGATGCCGGGTAAGTTGCTGTGGCTTGTGTAGGGAACCAGAAAGTGGGAGGCAGGTTGTGTTTTATGTTAGCTGGACATTGCCGTCTGTAGATAATCTGCATGGCCAAGCAGGGTATCAATGGACATTGAGACCTGCAGGGAATCCTCTAGAGGGAGGCCCTGGAAAGTTTCCAAGAGGTACTTGTTAATCCTCTGCCACAGATTCCAAGGGATTGCAGCCTTGTTAGTTTCCCCATTGTAGGGAACTGTCCCCTGCCGTTTAGCAATCGCTGGTGCTGGGACCAAAGCGTCACAAAGCTGAGCTGCACATAGACCGGGGTGAAAACCGCAAGCATGCAGCAGCTGTGCCCTGGTTTTCCTGCTTACCCGCAGCAGTGAGATGTCAACCAGCAGGTTGCCCACCTGTGAAAAAGTGTGGGATAATTTTAGAATGAGTTCCCTGCAAAGCTGCCCTGCAAGCAGTGACCATTTTGTCCATATGCACAACTGCCCTCCCTCCATTCCCAACACTCCCCATGATTGGGGTGCTCGCGGACCTGTGTGCCTGCCTAGAGTCAGTGAGAAAGTCATAGCTACTAGTTGCAAAAGGCCCTTGTTACTGAAATGTTTCAATCGTTTGCTGGAACGTAACAGTCCCTCTTCTGTGAATTATCCACAGCAGCCGAGACCTTGAAGAATACACCACGCACCCCTGCTGACCGGCTTCAGCAGATACGGAAGAAGCCGAGACGCAGCAAAGACGACATGTTCATGGACGTGCTGCAGCGCGATAAGAGACAGACGAGGGACAGAAAAGAGAATGCACGAGGCAAGCGACAGAGCAGATGATACAAGTGATGGAGGGTCAGGCCGGGATGCTCAAGTCTTTGATCCAGCTGCAGACTGAGCAGGTCTGGGGTCAACCTCCACTGCAGCACGTGCACAAGTCTTTGCCACCCCCCCCCCACGCCCACACATTCCTCTTCACTCCACAGCCCTCCTGGGTTCCCCCATCGCTCCACCCCCTCTCACAGCTTGGACAATGATCGCTGGAGCTACACACACTTGGGAGGTTTTACCCTTTTTAACAATAAATAAAGGCTAAGATATTTAAAGCATTTTTATTCTGTGTTCTACAAAAGCCAATAGCAATCAATCCACTCTCAGGAACAGGCTTCTAAAGCATTTTGTTGCATGGATCTTGGGCCCCAAAATACCACATGGATGCACCAGGGAAGTAACTCCAAAGCAGACAAGTGTTAGTGCCCCTCATTGTCAAAGTGGCTCCTCAGAGCCTCTCTGATGTTAATAGCAGCCCTCTGGGCTCCTCTGACAGCCCTAAAATCATAGAATCATAGAATATCAGGGTTGGAAGGGACCTCAGGAGGTCATCTAGTCCAACCCCCTGCTCAAAGCAGGACCAATCCCCAATTAAATCATCCCAGCCAGGGCTTTGTCAAGCCTGACCTTAAAAACATCTAAGGAAGGAGATTCTACCACTTCCCTAGGTAACGCATTCCAGTGTTTCACCACCCTCCTAGTGAAAAAGTTTTTCCTAATATCCAACCTAAACCTCCCCCACTGCAACTTGAGACCATTACTCCTTGTCCTGTCCTCTTCTACCACTGAGAATAGTCTAGAACCATCCTCTTTGGAACCACCTCTCAGGTAGTTGAAAGCAGCTATCAAATCCCCCCTCATTCTTCTCTTCTGCAGACTAAACAATCCCAGTTCCCTCAGCCTCTCCTCATAAGTCATGTGTTCCAGACCCCTAATCATTTTTGTTGCCCTTCGCTGGACTCTCTCCAATTTATCCACATCCTTCTTGTAGTGCGGAGCCCCAAACTGAACACAGTACTCCAGATGAGGCCTCACCAATGTCAAATAGAGGGGAACGATCACGTCCCTCGATCTGCCGGCAATGCCCCTACTTATACATCCCAAAATGCCATTGGCTGCCTTGGCAACAAGGGCACACTGTTGACTCATATCCAGCTTCTCGTCCACTGTCACCCCTAGGTCCTTTTCCGCAGAACTGCTGCCTAGCCATTCGGTCCCTAGTCTGTAGCGGTGCATTGGGTTCTTCCGTCCTAAGTGCAGGACCCTGCACTTATTCTTGTTGAACCTCATCAGATTTCTTTTGGCCCAATCCTCCAATTTGTCTAGGTCCCTCTGTATCCTATCCCTGCCCTCCAGCGTATCTACCACTCCTCCTAGTTTAGTATCATCCGCAAATTTGCTGAGGGTGCAATCCACACCATCCTCCAGATCATTTATGAAGATATTGAACAAAACCAGCCCCAGGACCGACCCTTGGGGCACTCCACTTGATACCGGCTGCCAACTAGACATGGAGCCACTGATCACTACCCGTTGAGCCCGACAATCTAGCTAACTTTCTACCCACCTTATTGTGCATTCATCCAGCCCATACTTCTTTAACTTGCTGACAAGAATACTGTGGGAGACCGTGTCAAAAGCTTTGCTAAAGTCAAGAAACAATACATCCACTGCTTTCCCTTCATCCACAGAACCAGTAATCTCATCATAGAAGGCGATTAGATTAGTCAGGCATGACCTTCCCTTGGTGAATCCATGCTGACTGTTCCTGATCACTTTCCTCTCATGAAAGTGCTTCAGGACTGATTCCTTGAGGACCTGCTCCATGATTTTTCCGGGGACTGGGGTGAGACTGACTGGCCTGTAGTTCCCAGGATCCTCCTTCTTCCCTTTTTTAAAGATTGGCACTACATTAGCCTTTTTCCAGTCGTCCGGGACTTCCCCCGTTCGCCACGAGTTTTCAAAGATAATGGCCAGTGGCTCTGCAATCACAGCCGCCAACTCCTTTAGCACTCTCGGATGCAACGCGTCTGGCCCCATGGACTTGTGCATGTCTAGCTTTTCTAAATAGTCCCGAACCACCTCTTTCTCCACAGAGGGCTGGCTACCTACTCCCCATGCTGTGATGCCCATCGCAGCAGTCTGGGAGCTGACCTTGTTTGTGAAGACAGAGGCAAAAAAAGCATTGAGTACATTAGCTTTTCCACATCCTCTGTCACTAGGTTGTCTGTCTCATTCAGTAAGGGGCCCACACTTTCCTTGGCTTTCTTCTTGTTGCCAACATACCTGAAGAAACCCTTCTTGTTACTCTTAACTTCTCTTGCTAGCTGCAGCTCCAGGTGTGATTTGGCCCTCCTGATTTCATTCCTACATGCCCGAGCAATATTTTTATACTCTTCCCTGGTCATTTGTCCAATCTTCCACTTCTTGTAAGCTTCTTTTTTATGTTTAAGATCCACAAGGATTTCACCGTTAAGCCAAGCTGGTCGCCTGCCATATTTACTATTCTTTCGACACATTGGGATGGTTTGTCCCTGTAACCTCAATAGGGATTCCTTGAAATACAGCCAGCTCTCCTGGACTCCTTTCCCCTTCATGTTATTCCCTCAGGGGATCCTACCCATCAGTTCCCTGAGGGAGTCGAAGTCTGCTTTCCTGATGACCAGGGTCCGTATTCTGCTGCTTACCTTTCTTCCCTGTGTCAGGATCCTGAACTCAACCAACTCATGGTCACTGCCTCCCAGATTCCCATCCACTTTTGCTTCCCCCACTAATTCTTCCCAGTTTGTGAGCAGCAGGTCAAGAAAAGCTCCCCCCCAGTTGGCTCCTCTAGCACTTGCACCAGGAAATTGTCCCCTACATTTTCCAAAAACTTCCTGGATTGTCTATGCACCGCTGTAGTGCTCTCCCAGCAGATATCAGGAAGATTAAAGTCGCCCATGAGAACCAGGGCGTGTGATCTAGTAGCTTCTGCGAGTTGCTGGAAGAAAGCCTCATCCACCTCATCCCCCTGGTCCGGTGGTCTATAGCAGACTCCCACCACTACATCACCCTTGTTGCTCACGCTTCTAAACTTAATCCAGAGACGCTCCCGTTTTTCTGCAGTTTCATACCGGAGCTCTGAGCAGTCATACTGCTCCCTTACATACAGTGCTACTCCCCCACCTTTTCTGCCCTGCCTGTCCTTCCTGAACAGTTTATAACCATCCATGACAGTACTCCAGTCATGTGAGTTATCCCACCAAGTCTCTGTTATTCCAATCACGTCATAATTCCTTGACATCACCAGGACCTCCAGTTCTCCCTGCTTGTTTCCAAGGCTTTGTGCATTTGTATATAGGGTTTCCACCTTAGGACACAATACTGGCTGTTCAAACTGTGCAGCCAAGCTGTCATAAATATAAAGGGAAGGGTAAACCCCTTTAAAATCCCTCCTGGCCAGAGGAAAAATCCTCTCACCTGTAAAGGGTTAAGAAGCTAAAGGTAACCTCGCTGGCACCTGACCAAAATGACCAATGAGGAGACAAGATACTTTCAAAAGCTGGGAGGAGGGAGAGAAACAAAGGGTCTGTGTCTGTCTCTATGCTGCTTTTGCCGGGGATAGAACAGGAATGGAGTCTTAGAACTTTTAGTAAGTAATCTAGCTAGGTATGTGTTAGATTATGATTTCTTTAAATGGCTGAGAAAAGAACTGTGCTGAATACAATGACTATTTCTGTCTGTATGTCTTTTTTGTAACTTAAGGTTTTGCCTAGAGGGATTTTCTATGTTTTGAATCTAATTACCCTGTAAGGTATCTACCATCCTGATTTTACAGAGGTGATTCCTTTACTTCTATTTACTTCTATTTCTATTAAAAGTCTTCTTGTAAGAAAACTGAATGCTTTTTCATTGTTCTCAGATCCAAGGGTTTGGGTCTGTGGTCACCCATGCAAATTGGTGAGGATTTTTACCAAACCTTTCCCAGGAAGTGGGGTGCAAGGGTTGGGAGGATTTTGGGGGGAAAGACGTGTCCAAACTATGTTTCCCAGTAAACCCAGTTAGAGTTTGGTGGTGGCAGTGGATATTCCAAGGACAAAGGATAAAATTAATTTGTACCTTGGGGAAGTTTTAACCTAAGCTGGTAAAAGTAAGCTTAGGAGGTTTTCATGCAGGTCCCCGCATCTGTACCCTAGAGTTCAGAGTGGGGGAGGAACCTTGACACAAGCGCTCTGCCTCAGTGCTCCACACTTGAGGAAACCTTTCACCCTTAGATTCACACAGATTATGCAAAGTGCAGCCTGTGGTTATGACCACAGGAATACTATCCTCGGTAAGGTCTAGCCTGCCATTGAGACACCTCCAGTGAGCTTTCAGATGGGCAAAGGCACATTCGACTACCATGCAGCATCTGCTAAGCCTGTTGTTAAAATGCACCATGCTGCTGTCCAGGTGCCCTGTGTAAGGTTTCATGAGCCAGGGCTGTAAGGAGTAAGCCAGGTCTCCCAGGATTACTTTGGGCATTTCCACTTTCCCCACTGTGATCTTGTGGTCTGGAAAGAAAGTTCCCGCCTGCAGCTTTCTGTACAGGCCACTGTTCCTGAAGATGCATGTGTCATGCACCTTTCCAGACCAGCCTGCACTGATGTCTGTGAAACACCCCCTGTGATCCACAGGTGCCTGAAACACCATGGAGAAGTATCCCTTCCTATTGATGTATTCTGAGGCAAGGTGGTCTGGGGCTAAAATTGGAATGTGTGTGCCATCAGTCGGCCCGCCACAGTTAGGGAAACCCATCTCGGCAAAGCCAGCCACTATTTCATGCACATTTCCCAGAGTCACGGTCCTCCGCAGCAGGGTGCGATTTATTGCCCTGCAGCCCCAACAGTGGACTTCCCCACTCCAAATTGATTTGCAACTGACCGGTAGCCGTCTGGATTTGCCAGCTTCTACACAGCGATTGCAACACGCTTCTCTACCGAAAGGGAAGCTCTCAGCCTGGTGTCCTTGCGCCGCAGGTCGGGGCCAGCTCAGCACAGAGCTCCAGGAAGGTGCTTTATGCATCCTAAGGTTCTGTACCCGCTGGTCTTCATCCCACACCTGCATGACAATGCGATCCCACCCATCAGTGCTTGTTTCCCTAGCCCAAAAAGCGATGGTCTACCGTATGCAGCTGCTCTGTGAATGCCAAAAGCACTGATAAGTCACTGCTGTCCATATCACACTCGGGTGCCTGCGAGCTGTCCTCTGTCATTAACTTAACGAGTAACTATGCTGCCATGCGCAGTGTCCTCGTGACAGCTGACAGCGCATAGGAGAGAAGTGCGGGATCCAGCCTCTCTCCCTGCAGATGCTGGCGCGCACTACAAGGACTGACAGTTGGAAAAACGGTGTGAAAGGAAGCCAGAAACCCTTGGAGGGCTGGGACACAAAGTGGTGCATGATGGGATATTTTTCACATCCCAGGATGCACTGCGCTCCCTTTCCACCTTCCCACAACACCTAGCGACAGATGGTGTCACCAGGCACTGTGGGATACATACCCACAGTGCATTGCTCACGCTGCTGACAATGGTGCCCCTAATGTGGACATGATCTGTCGACACAGGGAGCAAATGCAGACTCACTTTGGCGACTTTGCTCTTGTCGATTTTTTCATGTCGACATTAGTTTCATCGACAAAACTTGCCAGTGTAGACAAGCCCTCATATTTTACAATCCCATCTCTCCAAAAAGGGTTGCCCACCCCTAAAGGAAATGGAGCCTGCCATCTGAGCACACTACCTCGCACCTGGGTGATAACACTCACTGCCTGACTGAGCAGCATCCCTTGCCATGGAGCGCCCCGGGCTATGACTTTCAGAACAACAGAGGGGATCCTGACCCCCAAATTCCCACTGATTTTAAGGTGCTGCTAGAATAATAACTAATAATTCTGTCTTCTAGTCCAGCATTGCTAGAAAGAGATGAATGTATTGTCTCAATTTTTCAAGAAGAAGAAGGTTTCAAACATTAATAGTAATTACCTAGCTCTTCTACTGGGGTTTTCATCTGTACATCTCAAAGCCCTGATGACAAAGGAAGGTCAATGTGATTTTTCCCCCCATTTTATAGCCATACAAATTGAGGCAAAGGGAGTGAAAGTTTCTTGCCGTAGGTCACCCATCATATTAGTATTAGAGCCAGAAATAAATCTCTGGATTCTCAAGTACCAGGCTAATGTCCCCTCCACAACATCACACTGCTCCCAGGATCTCATAAGAGCAGAGGGACAAGCAGACAGAACCGAGTGGAAGGCGAACAACCAATAAGGAATTTTGTCTCTAAAAAGGTTTCAGAGTAACAGCCGTGTTAGTCTGTATTCACAAAAAGAAAAGGAGTACTTGTGGCACCTTAGAGACTAACCAATTTATTTGAGCATAAGCTTTCGTGAGCTACAGCTCACGTCATCGGATGCATAAAGTGTAGCTCACGAAAGCTTATGCTCAAATAAATTGGTTAGTCTCTAAGGTGCCACAAGTTATCCTTTTCTTTTTGTCTCTAAAAAGCAACTCAGATAATTGTAGAGGCCACTGCAGCAATTATTCTGTGTGTGGAGTTCTTCCCCTTCCCCTTAACCCAGATAACCCTTTCCCACTACACCCACCTCCGGGAGGCTGCATTTGCTGAGGTCTCAGGTCCAAGAGGTGTCTTAGCCCTGGTCTACACTAGGACTTTAGGTCGAATTTAGCAGCATTAAATCGATGTAAACCTGCACCCGTCCACACGATGAAGCCCTTTATTTCGACTTAAAGGGCTCTTAAAATCGATTTCCTTACTCCACCCCTGACAAGTGGATTAGCGCTTAAATCGGCCTTGCCGGGTCAAATTTGGGGTACTGTGGACACAATTCGACGGCACTGGCCTCTGGGAGCTAACCCAGAGTGCTCCATTTTGACCTCTCTGGACAGCACTCTCAACTCAGATGCACTGGCCAGGTAGACAGGAAAAGAACCGCGAACTTTTGAATCTCATTTCCTGTTTGGCCAGCGTGGCAAGCTGCAGGTGACCATGCAGAGCTTATCAGCAGAGGTGACCATGATGGAGTCTCAGAATCGCAAAAGAGCTCCCGCATGGACCGAACGGGAGGTACGGGATCTGATCGCTGTATGGGGAGAGGAATCCGTGCTATCAGAACTCCGTTCCAGTTTTCGAAATGCCAAAACCTTTGTCAAAATCTCCCAGGGCATGAAGGACAGAGGCCATAACAGGGACCCGAAGCAGTGTCGCGTGAAACTTAAGGAGCTGAGGCAAGCCTGCCAGAAAACCAGAGGGGCGAACGGCCGCTCCGGGTCAGAGCCCCAAACATGCAGCTTCTATGATGAGCTGCATGCCATTTTAGGGGGTTCAGCCACCACTACCCCAGCCGTGTTGTTTGACTCCTTCAATGGAGATGGAGGCAATACGGAAGCAGGTTTTGGGGACGAAGAAGATGATGATGATGATGATGAGGTTGTAGATAGCTCACAGCAAGCAAGCGGAGAAACCGGTTTTCCCGACAGCCAGGAACTGTTTCTCACCCTGGACCTGGAGCCAGTACCCCCCAAACCCACCCAAGGCTGCCTCCTGGACCCGGCAGGCAGAGAAGGGACCTCTGGTGAGTGTACCTTTTAAAATACTATACATGGTTTAAAAGCAAGCATGTGAAAGGATTAATTTGCCCTGGCATTCGCAGCTCTCCTGGATATACTCCCAAAGCCTTTGCAAAAGGTTTCTGGGGAGGGCAGCCTTATTGCGTCCTTCATGGTAGGACACTTTACCACTCCAGGCCAGTAACACGTACTCGGGAATCATTGTACAACAAAGCATTGCAGTGTATGTTTGCTGGTGTTCAAACAACATCCGTTCTTTATCCCTCTGTGTTATCCTCAGGTGAGTGAGATATAATCCATCGTCACCTGGTTGAAATAGGGTGCTTTTCTTCAGGGGACACTCAGAGGAGCCCATTCCTGCTGGGCTGTTTGCCTGTGGCTGAACAGAAATGTTCCCCGCTGTTAGCCACAGGGAGAGTTGAGGGGGTAGCCACGCGGTGGGGGGAGGCAAAATGCGACCTTGTAACGAAAGCACATGTGCTATGTATGTAATGTTAACAGCAAGGTTTACCCTGAAAGAGTGTAGCCAGTGTTTTATAAAATATGTCTTTTTAAATACCGCTGTCCCTTTTTTTTTCTCCACCAGCTGCATGTGTTTCAATGATCACAGGATCTTCTCCTTCCCAGAGGCTAGTGAAGATTAGAAAGAAAAAAAAACACACTCGAGATGAAATGTTCTCCGAGCTCATGCTGTCCTCCCACGCTGACAGAGCACAGACGAATGCATGGAGGCAAATAATGTCAGAGTGCAGGAAAGCACAAAATGACCGGGAGGAGAGGTGGCGGGCTGAAGAGAGTAAGTGGTGGGCTGAAGAGAGGGCTGAAGCTCGAATGTGGCGGCAGCATGAAGAGAGGAGGCAGGATTCAATGCTGAGGCTGCTGGAGGACCAAACCAGTATGCTCCAGTGTATGGTTGAGCTGCAGCAAAGGCAGCTGGAGCACAGACTGCCACTACAGCCCCTGTGTAACCAATCGTCCTCCTCCCCAAGTTCCATAGCCTCCACACCCAGACGCCCAAGAACACGGTGGGGGGGCCACCGGCCAACCAGCCACTCCGCCACAGAGGATTGTCCCAAAAAAAAGAAGGCTGTCATTCAATAAATTTTAAAGTTGTAAACTTTTAAAGTGCTGTGTGGCATTTTCCTTCCCTCCTCCACCACCCCTCCTGGGCTACCTTGGTAGTCATCCCCCTATTTGTGTGATGAATGAATAAAGAATGCATGAATGTGAAGCAACAATGACTTTATTGCCTCTGCAAGCGGTGATCGAAGGGAGGAGGAGAGGGTGGTTAGCTTACAGGGAAGTAGAGTGAACCAAGGGGCGGGGGGTTTCATCAAGGAGAAACAAAGGGAACTTTCACACCGTAGCCTGGCCAGTCATGAAACTGGTTTTCAAAGCTTCTCTGATGCGTACCGCACCCTCCTGTGCTCTTCTAACTGCCCTGGTGTCTGGCTGCGCGTCACCAGCAGCCAGGCGATTTGCCTCAACCTCCCACCCCGCCATAAACGTCTCCCCCTTACTCTCACAGATATTGTGGAGCACACAGCAAGCAGTAATAACAGTGGGAATATTGGTTTCGCTGAGGTCTAAGCGAATCAGTAAACTGCGCCAGCGTGCCTTTAAACGTCCAAATGCACATTCTACCACCATTCTGCACTTGCTCAGCCTGTAGTTGAACAGCTCCTGACTACTGTCCAGGCTGCCTGTGTATGGCTTCATGAGCCATGGCATTAAGGGGTAGGCTGGGTCCCCAAGGATACATATAGGCATTTCAACATCCCCAACAGTTATTTTCTGGTCTGGGAATAAAGTCCCTTCTTGCAGCTTTTGAAACAGACCAGAGTTCCTGAAGATGCGAGCGTCATGTACCTTTCCCGGCCATCCCACGTTGATGTTGGTGAAACGTCCGTTGTGATCCACCAGTGCTTGCAGCACTATTGAAAAGTACCCCTTGCGGTTTATGTACTCGCCGGCTTGGTGCTCCGGTGCCAAGATAGGGATATGGGTTCCGTCTATGGCCCCACCACAGTTAGGGAATCCCATTGCAGCAAAGCCATCCACTATGACCTGCACATTTCCCAGGGTCACTACCCTTGATATCAGCAGATCTTTGATTGCGTGGGCTACTTGCATCACAGCAGCCCCAACAGTAGATTTGCCCACTCCAAATTGATTCCCAACTGACCGGTAGCTGTCTGGCATTGCAAGCTTCCACAGGGCTATCGCCACTCGCTTCTCAACTGTGAGGGCTGCTCTCATCTTGGTATTCATGCGCTTCAGGGCAGGGGAAAGCAAGTCACAAAGTTCCATGAAAGTGCCCTTACGCATGCGAAAGTTTCACAGCCACTGGGAATCGTCCCAGACCTGCAACACTATGCGGTCCCACCAGTCTGTGCTTGTTTCCCGAGCCCAGAATCGGCGTTCCACAGCATGAACCTGCCCCATTAGCACCATGATGCATGCATTGGCAGGGCCCATGCTTTCAGAGAAATCTGTGTCCATATCCTGATCACTCACGTGACCACGCTGACGTCGCCTCCTCGCCCGGTATCGCTCTGCCAGGTTCTGGTGCTGCATATACTGCTGGATAATGCGTGTGGTGTTTAATGTGCTCCTAATTGCCAAAGTGAGCTGAGCGGCCTCCATGCTTGCCTTGGTATGGCGTCCGCACAGAAAAAAGGCGCGGAATGATTGTCTGCTGTTGCTCTGACGGAGGGAGGGGCGACTGACGACACGGCTTACAGGGTTGGCTTCAGGGAGCTAAAATCAACAAAGGGGGTGGCTTTACATCAAGGAGTATTTCAGGCAGGACTTCACGGAGGGTTCCAATAAGAAATGGTGCACCTAAGTTATTGTTCTTATTGGAACAAGGAGGTTAGTCTGGCCTCTGATTGATACATGGCTAGATTTACCTCGCTGCACCTTCTCTGTGAGTGACTGCAGTGTGACCTAGAGGAATGAGTCCCCTAGATGGGGGAGGAGGCAAATGAGTACAAAACAAATCTGGTCTATTTCTTGTTTTGATCCACTCCATCTATCTTTTACATCTTTGGCTGGCAGCAGACGGTGCAGAAGGACTGCATGCCATCCACATCTCATGGCTGCTCGGCAGAAGATGGTGCAGTAGGACTGCTAGCAATCCGTATTGCCTGCCTGCTCACCATAAGACGGTTCAATAGGACTGACTGCAGGACTAAAGAGAATGACCTGGTCAAGTCACTCCAAATTTAGTCCCTGCGCCCATGTCTGCCCAGGCGCTCCCAGCCGACGTGGCCAGGAGCACCTCGGACATGATGAGGACGGCTACAAGTCCTACTGTACCGTCTGCTGCCATAAGGCAATGGGCTGCTGCTACTGTGTAGCAATGCCGTACCGCGTCTGCCAGCACCCAGGAGACATACGGTGACGGTTACCTGAGCGGGCTCCATGCTTGCCGTGGTATGGCGTCTGCACAGGTAACTCAGGAAAAAAAGTGCGAAACAATTGTCTGCCCTTGCTTTCACGGAGGGAGGGAGGGAAGGGGGGGCCTGACGATATGTACCCAGAACCACCCGCGACAATGTTTTAGCCCCATCAGGCATTGGGATCTCAACCCAGAATTCCAATGGGCAGCGGAGACTGCGGGAACTGTGGGATAGCTACCCACAGTGCAACGCTCCGGAAGTCAACTCTAGCCTCGGTACTGTGGAAGCACTGCGCCGAATAATGCACTTAGAGCATTTTCTGTGGGGACACACACACTCGAATATATAAAACCGATTTCTAAAAAAACAACTTCTATAAATTCGACCTTATTCCGTAGTGTAGACATACCCTTATAAACAGGAGTGCAAGTAGGGTGGTACTCTTCAGTACGCAGAACCGGCAAGAGATTTTTAGCGGGTATGGGGTACCAGAAAGACTTGGAGCTCTCTCTCTCTCCTCCCCTCCCCCCCAGAGGGGTGGGCTGTGCTCTGCTCCTTAAAAGAGAAGAACACAGCTAGGGAGGGCATTCATTCTTTATATGGCTTTAACAGCACGATGCATATGATAACGAACTTAAACAAAAGCTTTGTTTAAGTTCGTTAGCATCTGTATTGTGCTGTTAAATTGGTCAGGAATCCTCAAGAGGGGAAGGGGGCGGGAATGGATGGAAGGTTTTTAAACAGTGGTTTTGATTCTGTTTCTCCCCATTGGTCTGAATTACCCATGACATCCATACTGCATCACATCAAGCCCAGATCATTAGAGCAATGCCTCTGCTTGCCCTGACTAGCGGATGTTTGGATTCTGCTCTGCAGCCTGGCGGGAACCAGGTGTCGTCCCCAGTGTACCGAGAATTCTTCTTTGCAGCCAAACTAGTCCAACATGCACTGTGATAACTGGAACCGGAGGAGGAAAACACAGAAAACAAAAGCCTAATTTTCCAGCTTTGTGGGTGGGAGAACTGTAAGTGAAGATTATAATGCTGGACACTGATGACCTTAAACCAGCTGCCTCAGGAATCTGCCAAGAACTTTGCTGAAAATATCTTCCTCATCTTAACCACGGAGCTAAGACGTATCCCACATCTGCCCAACTCTATTCGAATGAGGCTCCTTCTGATCTGACAGCTCCGGCCTTGCCAGTTTCATCTAGAACAATTTATAAACTTTGAACCTAATTCTGTAAATCCTTAATCATTTGATCAATCCCACTGAAGACAATGGGTCTATTTGCATGTCTATGGACCACTTTTGCAGTAAGAGTTTCATGAATCTGTTCTATAAAGGAAGTTGAATCTCCCATTGAAATGCAATGTTTGGGTACAATACCATAATGCAGTTTAGGATTCAGCTCTACTTAAGATTTGTCTTTTAATAAGTCAGACATATGCTGAAATGACTCTTCACCCAACTCCCATATTCTATATAAACAGACTGAAATGCTACGTATTTGGGGGGGGAAGTGAGTAGTTAAGCACATTGATGCTTTTATGTACAAACACGTGTTTCATCCCTGTACTGGAAAACATAGCTGAATTTAATTTTTGTATGGAATTTGAAGAAAGTTTAACAGCCCCTATTGTTTTCTGTGGTAATCAGTGTGAACCTGGGAAAATTACTGGCCTTCTAAGAGAAAAGAATCAGTCCACACTTACTGGGAAAAAAAATCCCTTCCAGCTGGTGTTCAGAAGAGTGCTACAAGACACACATGTAACCTCATGAGCAGAGGGCAGAGAGGAGACCCACCCACTTTATGACCAGCAATAATAATAATTAATAATAAAATCTCAAAGAGGCAGAGGTTCACAGATTTGGAAACCTAAAAACCTGTGTTATGCTTTAAACCACCTCAGACCATGCCAGGTTTATGAACATTAGAAAGTTAACTGGAAAGGAACACTGAAGCCCACTAACCTGAATGTGGGCCAGCCAGTCTGCCCTCACGGACTAAAGGTGCAGTCACACCTGAACAGCTCAGAATTAACTTTGCCCTTTTAGGCTACATGGAGAGTCCTGTCACTGGCTCCATGTCTGTTGTTACATAACAGATAAAACTCTAGTGGGGCCTGGTGCTGGCACAGAGGGTCTCAGGTAAGTGGTGTGATTTTTCAGAATCTCTTTTGGGAATAGTCATGCAGGTGAAATAGCTGGTACTTACGATTATGCTATTTCTGTGTATGTGTATTCATCTTGGTATCTGAAGGTATGGATATTAGCTATGTTTACTATGTTTGCTCCTGTGGTAACACCCACAATGTATTTGTCCAGTACATGACGGGATAAGTAAAGTTGAATGGCAAATTAAGGAACGCGTAGCTCACAATGAACCCTGGAAAACGCCTGTCTACATTTAATGGACTTTTTGTGAATGTTCTAACTAGAAGATGGGTGGGGATGATGGACATGCAACTTGCCCATGTGACTCCAAACACCATCTTTGACAGTGAGAACAGATTTCCCTTTACTTAGCACTTGGCAGAAGCTAAAAAGGCCCTGGCCTGGAAACATCTCCATTTTGCCTCTTTCCTGCTCCAGCCTCTGGACTATGAGCATATACTAATGGGAGCATTCTAACCAAGGGACTGAGGATTTTAAGGTAATCTGGAGCCTTCATATTTCCTTGATCCTTTGCAGACGGACTTATGAGTTGGATATGGTACAGAGACTGTTCTAGCCTCATTGATTGCTGATTTCTCCCTTGCATTGGACAAAGATCAGATATCTGCTGACTTTCTCACATGAGTGAGCAGCTTTTGATACCTGTGGTATAAGCAACATAGCCCTTGCTTGAGTGATTTTGTTCTTTCCTCTCCAAATGTCAAAGCCTGTTCCCACTGAACTCAATAGCAAAACTCCTTTTGATTTCATTGGGAACAGGATTTGGCCCCAAGAAATCAGAGAATGTGATATTGATCAATTGCTTAGCTGTCCAAAGACAGTTCTCATGCATGTTCTGCCAGGCTGATTTTGATTGCTCCTCCTGTATGTCATGCTGAGGAAAATAATAAAACAATGTGGCTGTAGTTCTATCAAGATGTACGTGGCACACACAGCTCTATGCCTCTTTTCCATCAAACCGAGAAGGTGCAGAATCTTTGCTTTCCTAGTGCCTGGAGGAGTGCAATACTTAGATAAAAGCAAGCTGGCAGAAGCTTCATTTGGACATAAGGGAGGCACTGATAGTGTGTTCAGGGAAAGTGGGGTGAATGTCCTTCCTATCCTTCTTTCATTTAAGAAGACAGGGATCTGTAAAAGCTACATAGAGATTAAGTAGAATCTGGAAGTCGCTGTTGTAGATTTTTAAGAATCAAGTCTGTGTACTTTTTCAGTTGTTTTAACAAACACTTCTTGTCCTCTTCACTTAAGGATTCAATATAAATGCCTTCATTAGTCAACTTCTGGACTGAAGTCTTTGCTTCTTCCAGTACTTTTCCAATGGATAGCTCTCTGGTTGATCCAAATGTAGCTTCTATTGCTGGACAAAGATCTACTACTGTCCTAGCAGATGCCTGGATGGCATTGTTTAATGACCCAAGTGGTTTCAACAGTAGACTTACAAGAGAGAGAACGGCCATTGTCTTCTCTGTACGTAGTAGCAAAAGTAATCCACCAGCCTCACTACTTAGATCCATCCCATCTTGGTAGATACTTTCCAAAATCAGTAATAACAGCTGGAGTAATTTTAAGACAACAGCCAAGGATCACTCATGAGAAAGCCAGAGGGTTTTCCCAGGTTGGACTAATTTGAACTTCAGTCCCAGTGTATCTTCTATATTTTCCAAGATATTCAGTCTTTTTGGACTCTTGCTGAAAAAAGAATATAATGAAGACATTAAATTTATTGCTTTTTAAAATGTCTTTTGAAGATTCTGCAGCTCGTACTAGCGCTAGTTGGAGTAGATGGCCTCTGCAGTGTCTATGGGAGAGATTAGGGTTACACTTTTCTGAGCAAAGCTTGTGCTCCACCATGTCTTCCAGAGAAGTTTGCAGCTCCATCAGATGCACAAGCAACCATGTGTTTGGGGTCCCACTGACAAGCATTTAACTCTAAGATGTGGGTTGTCACAGATGCAGCCGATGTGTCTTCTATAACTTGATCTAGAAATGCATCTACTGGTCTACCACTGACATCAAGATAACGTACACAATGACTTAATACTTGATGACCATTTGCATCTGTGCATTCATCAGCCATGTATGCAAATTTTTTGAATGTGGTGAGAGAGTTCTTCACTTTTTCAACTGTTGAGTCTTTCACTGTTGCACCACATGCATCTAGCCAGTCAGTTGAGTTTCTTGCAGAAAGATAGTGAGCATTTTCTGGTCTTGTTCAGAACCAGTGTTCAACTTCAGGATGAACAAGTGACAATGCACTTAACATTGGCCTCCAGTCTGCAGTGTGTGGTATCTCTTGCTTAAATAGAAAGTATGATACCACAGCCATGTTTGTTTGCATGAACTGTGTTGTGTCTCCAGTATTCTTAACAGCCTCATTAAGTACTTCTAAAATTGACTTTGAAAGTGGGCTTATAAGGCTTTCTGCATGTCCAGAGGCCTAGTGTTTTGCTGCCTTTTCATGTAGTTTGTCAGCATTGGCTTTGCTGATCAGTCTGACAAACCAAGCTCCTCCACTTTTACCAGTTGTAGCATTGGGAAGCTTTCCTTCTTTGTAAGCTTTTTTGCAAGAGGTGTACCAGTAGCCATCTTTTGTAACTTCAATAAATGGGAACACTTGGACCAACAAACATCAGGAAATGCCTTTAGGTTTTGGAGACACTGTTTCTTCAGTAGGTAGCTGTATTTGTGCTTCGGGCTGGTCGGATGTAGATACACCACTTGAACCTTCAGACGACATGTTGATATATTCTTGGTTCTTGACGTGTTCTTCACCTTGGTTAGTTTGAGGCCTTTGAGTGGAAAAATTCTTGTATTGTTTTTTGTCTTTTCATTTTCACTTTGACCTGCAACATGTAAAAGAGATCTGAATAAAGTCAATGTTTTGTTAGGATAATGCAAATTTAACATAAGGATAATGCAAAATACACCAAAACACAGAACAGGTCTAGATTTCTAAAAAAATATAATTTAAAGAAAAATGTATTTAATTTAAATTGACTTTTGAAAAGTAAGCCATCATTGGATAAGAGGGAAGTCCTCTCATGGATCAGTAACTGGTTAAAAGATGGGAAGCAAAGGGTAGGATTAAATGATCAGTTTTCAGAATGGAGAGAGGTAAATAGTGGTGTCCCAGAGGGGTCGGTACTGGGCCCAGTCCTATTCAACATATTCATAAATGATCTGGAAAAATGGGTAAAATAGTGAGATGGCAAAATTTGCAGATAATACAAAACTATTGAAGATAGTTAAGTCCAAAGCAGACTGTGAAGAGTTACAAAGGGATCTCACAAAACTGGGTGACTGGGCAACAAAATGGCAGATGAAATTCAATGTTGATAAATGCAAAGTAATGTACATTGGAAAACATCATCCCAACTCTACATATACAACGATGGGGTCTACATTAGCTGTTACCACTCAAGAAAGATCTTGGAGTCATTGTAGATAGTTCTCTGAAAACAGCCACTCAATGTGCAGTGGCCATCAAAAAAGCCAACAGAATGTTGGGAAGCATTAGGAAAGGGATAGAAAATAAGACAGAAAATATCATATTGCCTCTCTATAAATCCATGGTACGTGCACACCTTGAATACTGTGTGCTGCTCTGGGCACCCCATCCCTCAAAAAGATATATTGGAATTGGAAAAGGTACAGAGATGGGCAACTAAAATGATTAGGGGTATGAAAAGGAGGAAAGATTAAAATGACTGGGAATTTTCATCTCAGAAAAGAGACAACTAAGGGGGGATTATGATAGGGGTCTATAAAATCTTGAGTGGTGTGAAGAAAGTGAATAAGGAAATGTTATTTAATCCTTCACATAACACAAGAACTAGCAGTCACCCAATGAAATTAATAGGCAGCAGGTTTTAAAAAAACAAAAGGAAGTACTTCTGCACACAACATAAAGTCAACCTATGGAACTCTTTGCCAGGGGATGCTGTGAAGACCAAAACTATAACAGGATTTAAAAAAGAACTAGATAAATTCTGGAGAATAGGTCCATCAGTGGCTATTAGCCAGGATGCGGGGGGATGCAACACCGTGCTCTGAGTGTCCCTAGCCTGTTTGCCAGAAGCTGGGAATGGGCGACAGGGGATGGATCACTTGACGATTACCTGTTCTGTTCATTCCCTCTAAAGCACTTGGCCTTGAGCACTGTCGGAAGACAGGACACCGAGCTAGATGGACCACTGGTCTGACCCAGTATGACCATTCTTATGTAAAAATTAATTATAATAATAAAAATGTTTAGTACAGAAACTCCCCAACATAATGACCTCTGAAGATAGCAATGATGTGAGATAACAACCTTGACAAATAATGCATTTTAAAAATCTTGGCCTACTAGGAAACATATGTATATAAGTTTCCATTCCCAGTCACAAATCTAGCATTCTGGAGCAAAGTCACTAAAATATAGTCCAACAAACAAATGTACATTTAACGTGCCCCTTGCTTTTCCCTCCACCACACCCCACTCACCGCTGTTGTCCTTGGTCAGTGGAGACTCAGAGTTCAGAGGTGGTTTCACGTGAGTTCATCTCCCAGGTGGGGGGCAAGAAGGCACCTTGCTCGTTCCTCCAGCTGCTCACTGTTCGCTCTGGCCACTGCTGTTCGTTGTGCCACCGTTCACTCCACCGCCCTGTTGCCAATGGCCCTGCGCCGTCACCTTCTGCTGCCACCGTGACCTCTGCGAGTGGGTCTCTTGAGGTTTCACAGGCTCTCAATGATTTCAGCTGAGCTCTCAGTGGGGGAACCTTGCTGCTGGTGCAGGCTGGGCCGTCTCTTCCACAGAAACACTGTCCTACAGCAGGTCTGAGCGCTTAGACCTGATTATCAGTGATTTCAGCTGTAGTGGTCACTTAACAAAACAAAAGACAATTTATGAAGCCTAATCAGCTCTGTCTTTAAACAGTGGAAAGGGGCAGTTCAAATCTTGTGACTTGTGACTCAGCCAGACCATCAAGGAAAACACCTGTCCCCACCCTCTCTCTCCATGCCCTCAATCAGCACAGGCTAAGTACGGTTCTACTGCCCTTTACTCTGACAATAAGAACTACAACATTTCATTCCCCGCCGCCCCTGCATTCAAGTGATTTGTAACCCAACCCCAGCCAAAGTCTATCACTTGGGCAACACAGCTCTGTTTGCTGGATACCTGGGTAGATTAGGTGTGAATGTAAATACAATCTGGTCCTGAAGCCTTTTCCCCCCAACCCCCAGCTCATCACTAGCTGTCAGGGAGAGCTCATTTAGACTTTGCTTACAAATCACAATTTGCAATTAGGTTGGCCAACATCACCGATATGAATGCACTGACATGGTCATAAACAGCTGGACAAGGAAGCTAGTCTATGTTCATACTTTTCAAATCTATGATACTTTTTCAGATACACACTTTAAAAGCATATAAAGTGTATTAATGTTTCAATTTCAATTCAAATTTCCAAACAATCACTAAATTGGCAACACTGCATGTAACTAGTTCACGAAACTGGGGGGGGGGTTGGGGAAATTTAGGGGGGTATACACCCCCCCAGGTGTAGGGAAATCCCTGCTCAGAGCTGCTGCGTTCTACTCTGAATAGAAAGTGTGACTGAGTGCACTTCTTAAAGAGACAGTGCACGCTGAGATTTTCCCAGCAGCCAGTTCACACAGCCTCTCTCTCTCATACACACACACACACTGTCCTGTGTGTGTGTGTGTGTGTGTGTGTAAGAGACACACACACACACGCACGCCTCTCTCTGTGTCACACTGTGATACGGCTAAGGTGGGCCCGTCCAGTGCAGGGTGAGTGTGCCGGTCTCCCTCGGGGAATAGGGACAGATGCACGAGCCTTATGTGTCTGTTCCCTCCCCCCAGTTCAAGTCTGTATGTCTGGACTTAGCTGTGGGGTAGTGTGGCCCAAGGGCCAGAGTCCATACAAATATCCCACCCCCTCAGGGTAGTGCAGCCTAGGGACCGGAGTCCATGAAACGTGCCCCTACTGTCAGGGCAGTGCGGCCCAATGGCCAGAGTCCTTATAAACACCCTGCTTGTTCAGGGTAGTGCAGCCTAGCAGCTGGATTCCATGCAAAATGCTCCTACTGCCAGGGCAGTGCAGCTAAATGACCATCGTCCATGCAAACACCCCGCTCTCTCGGGATAGTCAAACCTAGCAGTTGGAGTCCATGAAACGTGCCCCTATCATCAGGGCAGTGCAGCCCAATGGCCGGAGTCCATACAAATATCCCTCCCACTCAGGGTAGTGCGGCCTAGAGGCTGGAGTCCATGAAACATGCTTCTATTGTCAAGGCAGTGCTGGCAGAGTTTATGGGGGCCACCGGCCGGAGGGCCAGTAGCCCAGGTAGGGGGGCCTACGTCCACCCAACGCCACCGGGCCCCGACCCAGAGCTCTAGTAGCGGTGGAACGACCAGCGACTAGCTCAGCGCAGAGTCCCACCGAAACACGCTGAGCTCACCTTGGCGGGAGATACCAATCCGTCACCGCCTCTGGGCCACTTCCTACCACAGTCTTGGGCATTGTAGTCCAGGAGGTGTCGGGATCTTCTGGTTCCCCAGCACCGGCCGCTCCCTGGTGCTCAGTGGACTGCTGGGGTCCGAGCCTGTGCTCCACGTTTCCGCTCTCCTCTGGCAAAGGCTGGAGGTCATCCCCAGCAGGCGCTCCTGGCACACATCCTTCCCCTCCATCATCTCTCCTTGACTGAGCTGGGCTGCTCCCTTTTATACTAGTGCACCTGGAGCATGCCCAGTAGGGAGAAGGAGGTGTGGCTTCCTTAGCTCACTGTGTGGAGTTAACCCCTTTCTATCCAGTGCAGGGTGAGCGTGCCCCGTCACACATACCCACACCCACCCACTGTCCTGTCTCTGTGTCACACACACACAGACACACAGACACACACAGAGACACTGGCCTGTCTCTGTCACACACACACACACCTGTCTCTGTGTCACAAACACACACACACTCACACTGTTCTGTCTCTGTGTCTCACACTCTCTTACACACACACACTCTGTGCCACACTCATCTCCCAATACATACGCGCATTCTTGTTGTTGTTTCTACTTGGTACTTCCCTCAATGTGCATATATACTCTGTAATTTTATTCTTTCAAAGTGTGCAATTTTAGTGTTTTGACTGGTCTACTTATTTCATAATTTTTATTTCTCTTACACTTCAATTTAATTCTCTGAGTAGTGAGTTCTAAAATGCCTCACTTGTCCTGGTGGAGTAATTATCCCAATGGTAACTTTTAAAAGTGTATCTAGGGTTTTGTTTATACTGGTGGTGCACGTCTGCACATGCCTCGGTGCACAGGACACAATGTATTGCTCACAGCGATGAAAAAAGTGCGAGGGGACGTGCCAGCAGTGCAGGCATAACACGGCCCGAGTGTCAGGTGGACCCGCTTCGTAGGGGGCCCATTGTCAATTCTGCACCGGGGCCCAGAATCGCTGTCAGCGGGCTTGGCGGGAGGGGGCTGAGGGCTGGGGCAGGCAGATGTGGTGCGGGACGCTTACCCAGGGCAGCTCCTGTTTGCTGGGGGGCATGTGTAGGGTGACCACATTTCCCTGTGCTGAATACGGGACACCTTGTAAAATTGCTCATATTCAACAGCAATGAATCAGAACTGTGCAGTAAACATGCTATAAAAACTCCAGGGCCCAGCGGAGGGGGCTTGGGTACGCATAGGCATAGCATGACTTCTACTTTGAGGGCAGGGGCCAGTGGGGCTCAAGCCAGCTCCACATGGTGGGTCTGGGGAGGGAGCACCACCTCCACCCCCTGACTCACCTCAGGAGACCACCCAGCCTGTCTTGGTTGTGACAGGAGGGAGGCGCAACCAAACATTATAACTCAAAGGTGGCGGGGGGGTAGGGGTGCGGGATCAGGTCAAAAAGTTTGAAAACAGCTCAGGGTGCAGGGAAGGGGTAGCTGGGGCAGTGTACAGGCGGGGGGGTAGCTCAGGGTGAAGGGAGGGGGTAGTTGGGGCTGCATGCAGGCAGCGGGGTAGGTAGGGTCTGTGTGCGGGCAGGCAGTAGCTCAGGGTGCAGACAGGGCAATAAGTAGGGACTGTGTGCAGGCAGAGGGTAGTTTAAGGTGGAGGTGGGCGGTAGGTAGGGGCTGTGTCTGGGGTGGGGGTAGCGGAGGGTGCAGGGAGGGGGTAGCTAGGGGCTGTGTGTGGGGTAGGGGGTAGCTCAGGGGGCAGGGAGGGGGTAGCTAGAGGCTGCGTGCGGGCAGGGACAGCTCAGGGTGCAGGCAGGGGGGTAGGGGCTGCGTGCGGGCAGGGACAGCTCAGGGTGCAGGCAGGGGGGTAGGGGCTGTGTGCGGGCAAGGGGGTAGCTCAGGGTGCAGGCACGGGGGCAGGGGCTGCATGCTGTCTCTGTTCCCTGAGGGCTCTGCCAGCCATAGAGCCAGGTCCCCCACCCCTACCCCATCTCACAGCTCTTACCGGGTGCATGAGCAAGAGGGCTGGGAGCTGAGGAGCAGGAGGGCTGCCTGCTCCATGGCTCCAGTGAGATGAGCAGCTGTCCTGCATGCACAGCCCAGCTCCGGCTTCCTGCCTCCGACCTAGCGGAAAGGGGCGAGGGGGAGGAGAGAAGGAGCTGTGGGGGGAGTGGAGCTGCCCCCTCGACTGTCCTGCCCTGACTCTCGGCTTCAAGTCCCACCGCTCAGGGCGGGGGGTGCCAAGGATTGGGTTTCAGCCCTGGTGGCTCATACCCCCTGGCCGTACACAGCCCCAGGAACTGGGCTTCGGGGTGGGGGCGGCGGGGATGGGGCTTCAGCCCAGGGAGGGGGGGCACTGGGGCTTCAGCCCCGTGGCAGGCACCAGGGATTGGGGCTTCAGCCAGGGAGAGGGGGTGCTGGGGCTTCAGTGGGGGGTGGAGCTGGGGAAGGGGCCTCAGCCCTACATTGGGGAAAGGGGACCTGTGCTTGGGGCTTCAGCCCCACAACCTGAAAGGGCTGGTGGACCCCCATTGAGAAACCCTGCTTTAGGTTCCACACGGGGAGGGGTGACACACACTCCTACCCCACTTCCCCCCCACACCCTTACACCAGGCTCTGTCACACAGGGCTGCCTCTTCTACCTAGCTTCGGGTTTTCCAGCCTCCGCACCCAGCCTGAGAACCACCACGTGCTCACTGCCTGCCACACTCACCCGCCAGCCGGCCACAAACAGGAGGCAGCTGGGGCTGTGCAAACTGCTGACTGACCAGCAGTGGGAATGGAAAATACGGGACAATTTGCCCGTTTTTTAAAAAAGGGCAGGACACTTGCAAGGTGGTTTAAATAAGGGACTGTCCCATTAAAAACGGTGATGGATGGTCACCCTAGGCAGGTGGCGCCGCAGGGCCCTTGCTGCCCTGCGTTTGCCTGCAGGCATTGCCCCCCGCAGCTCCCATTGGCCGCAATTCCCAGCCAATGGGAGCTGTGGGGGTGGAGCCTGCAGGCAAGGGCAGCGCGGGGACAGAGCGATGCCACTCCAGCGTGGTGGGAGGAATGGCAGCATGCAGAGCTGCCTCCCCCACCCTGCCAGGCAGGGCTGGAATGCAGGGGCTTTAGGGGCTGCAGCCCAGGGTCCCAGAGTAAGGGGGCCCCACAAAAAGATCTGCACTTTTGGATGCCCAGAGATCTTTTTACGGGGCCCCCTTATGCTGGGGCCCCGGGCTGCAGCCCCTAAAGCCCCTTTCTTAATCCAGCCCTGGATATTGCTCATCCCTAACCTGTCCCAAAGCGCAGTGAAGTCACTAGGAACCTTTCTGCTGCCTCCAATGGGCTCTGAGCCAGGCCGTGTGTGAATGTGAGTCTCATTCTCTCTTTCCTTCCAGATGTCCAAAGTCATAAGTGAAGCTGGCGGAGTCCAGAGGGGGGATTCAAACCCCTGGGGGATCTCTCCGCCTCTCCTGCAAAGCCTCCGGATTCACCTTCAGCAGCTACTGGATGGACTGGGTCCGTCAGGCTCCCGGGAAAGGACTGGAGTGGGTCGCACAGATACTCAGTCCTGCTTATAGTTCAGCAGCATATTCCAGTGATGCGGTGAAAGGGCGATTCCCCATCTCCAGAGACGAGCCCAGCAGCACGGCGTATCTGCAAATGAACAGCCTGAGAGCCGAAGACACCGCCCGGTATCACTGTGCGAGAGACACAGCGATCAGAAACCTCCTGCGGTGAGCACAGAAACCTCCAGCGCGAATCCCCCTCTGTCTCAGCAGGGACGTATTAAATCTTCTGGGGGCCCAGGGCTATTAGATTTTGAGGGGGTCCCCTAGACTCTGGGGTCAAGCCAAAAATGAGGGATTCGGTATATGGGTTGAGGCAGGAGGGTTGTTGTGGGAGGGGGTGAGGGCTCCGATTGGGGGTGTAGGCTCTGGGATGGGGGTGGAGATGAGGCATTTGGGGCGCAGGAGTGGGCTCCAAGATAAGGACAAGGGGTTTGGAGTGTAGGAGGAGGCTCAGGGCTGGGGCTCAGGGCTGGAGTGTGGGGTCTGGGAGGGAGATAGGGTGTGGAAGGGCTAGGGCAGGGGGTTGGGGTGCTTACCTGGGGTAGCTCCCAGATGCTTGTGAAAATCCCACTAGGCATTTATATACCTTCTGAAAAATGTGGATCTTACTCCTGATTTGCAACAGGAGGAGAGGAGAAGCAGCCCGAGTTAAACCAGTGGACTTACTCCTGGCTCGCACCTAGCCTCTGTTTGCCAGAAGCTGGGAATGGGCGACAGGGGATGGATCACTTGACGATACCCTGTTCTGTTCTTTCCTTCTGGGGCACCTGGCATTGGCCACTGTCAGAAGACAGGACACTGGGCTCGATGGACCCTTGGTCTGAGCCAGTGCGGCTGTTCTTATGAGTGAATGAGGAGAGTCGGGCCTATTAAGTCTATTGAGGCTATTCAAAGTGTAAGTCGCTACTCAGTGTATAAGAAATCCTCATAGTTTAGAACACTTTGATAGTGAAACTTTTGTTAATTACCAGACTTTTAATTTGGAACTTACATGGTTCAACGAAGTCCAAAGAGAATTTTCTCTTTAGAATCTGCAATGGGCTCTGCCACGCTCATATCTGAGCACCTCACGAGCATTAATCAATGTATTGACACAGCAGCCATGAGTGGTAGGAAGCCATAGCTGGCTGTGGTTTGCGGCTGGAATAGGGAGTTAAATTAAGAATGAGTGAATTGGGCATGGTCTCTGCTGTTCCGTGTGAACAAGCCACCCTCTTATTCACCAGGGTTTAGAAGAAAATTCCCCTGTGGATAGGTTATACCTTAACCACTAGAGTCTGTCTTGCACCTTTTTTCCAAGCATTTTGTATTGGCCAGTGTTGGTTAGATGGGCAGGTCTGATTCATTAGAGCACTCCCTCTGCTCCTGTCACACCCTGAGTATGTGGGAGCGCTGGTAATAGAGGTTTTCAAAGGAGCCTAAGGGAGTTAGCCACCTGTCATAAATATAAAGGGAAGGGTAAACACCTTTGAAATCCCTCCTGGCCAGAGGAAAAATCCTTTCACCTGTAAAGGGTTAAGAAGCTAGGATAACCTCGCTGACACCTGACCACAATGACCAATGAGGAAACAAGATACTTTCAAAAGCTGGGAGGAGGGAGAAAAAACAAAGGGGTCTGTGTCTGTCTGTGTGATGCTTTTGCCAGGGACAGAACAGGAATGAATGGAGTCTTAGAACTTGGTAAGTAATCTAGCTAGAGATGCATTAGATTATGATTTCTTTAAATGAATATTCCTGTCTGTGTGTCTTTTATGTAACTTAAGGTTTTGCCTAGAGGGATTCTCTATGTTTTGAATCTAATTACCCTGTAAGGTATTTACCAGCCTGATTTTACAGAGGTGATTCTTTTTTACTTTTTACTTCTATTAAAAGTCTTCTTGTAAGAAAAATGAATGCTTTTTCATTGTTCTTAAGATCCAAGGGTTTGGGTCTATAGTCACCTATGCAAATTGGTGAGGTTTCTTACCAAACCTTCCCCAGGAAGTGGGGTGCAAGGTTTTGGTGAGGATTTTGGGGGGAAAGACGTTTCCAAACAACGCTTTCCCAGTAACCCCGAGAAACGTTTGGTGGTGGCAGTGGAAGTCCAAGGGCAAAGGGTAAAATAGTTTGTACCTTGGGGAAGTTTTAACCTAAGCTGGTAAAAGTAAGCTTGGGGGGTTTCCATGCAGGTCCCCACATCTGTACCCTAGAGTTCAGAGTGGGGAAGGAACCTTGACACCACCCAATTCCCATTGAATTCCAAAGGAAATTGGGGATCTCACTTCTTTAGGCAGCTTTGGAAACTCCCAGCTCGTAGACAGATCCCCTGTGTCCCACTATACTGCTCTAACCACACACAAATGGGTGGGTGGAGGGGAGAGAGGAAAGCCGGACAGGAGAAGGGAAATTTCTGAAATGCAAAATCATTTGCCTGCCTCAGAGAATATAAGAACTTGGGGTGATAACTGGCTTGTAACTTCAGAGGAAATTGCTGGCACCAACCCACTGCACAAAAACAAAGTTTGTCAGCAGTTATACTGTTGTTAAATATTCTTTGCATTGTCACGTGGTGCATCCTCTCGGGTAAGCAGCAAGATCCAGCCTCTTGCAAGGTGTTTGGGGTTTTTTCCTTATATATATATATACCAGGAACTGATGACATCAATTGGCCATTGCTTTGGTGCTTAACTTTTGATTAACAGCTCAGATATCTCCTCAGCCGGTTCCTTGAGTATTCTAGGATGCGTTTCATCAGGCCCTGGTGACTTGAAGACCTCGAACTTGTGCAAGTAACTTTTAACTTGTTCTTTCCCTATTTTAGCATCTGAACCTACCCCATTTTCATTGGCATTCTCTATGGCAACCTTCTCGGTGAAAACCGAAACAAAGAAGTCATTAAGCACCTCTGCCATTTCCACATTTTCTGCTATTGTTTTTCCCTCTTCATTGAGTAATGGGCCTACCCAGTCCTTGGTCTTCCTCTTGCTTCTACTGTATTTGTAGAATGTTTTCTTGTTACCCTTTATGTCTCTAGCTAGTTTGATCTCGTTTTGTTCCTTGGCCTTTCTAATTTTTCCCCTACATATATGTGTTATTTGTTTATATTCATCCTTTGTAATTTGACCTTGTTTCCAATTTTTGTGGGACTCTTTTTTTTTTTTTTTTAATTTTTAGATCATTCAAGATCTCCTGGTTAAGCCAGGATGGTTTCTTGCCATACTTCCTGTCTTTCTTATGCAGTGGGATAGTTTGCTCTTGTGCCCTTAATAATGTCTCTTTGACAAACTGCAAACTGTCTTCTATTGTTTTTCCCCTTAGACTTGCTTCCCCTGAGCTCTTACCTACCAACTCCCTGAGTTTGCTAACGTCTGACTTCTTGAAATCCATTGTCTTTATTTTGCTGTTTTCCTTCCTACCATTCCTTTGAATCATGAGCTCTACAATTTCATGATCACCTTCCCCCAAGCCGCCTTCCACTTTCAAATTCTCAACCAGTTCCTCCTTGTTTGTCAAAATCAAATCTAGACCAGCCTCTCCCCTAGTAGCTTTCTCCACCTTTTGGAACAAAAAATTGTCTCCAATACATTCCAAGAACTTATTAGATAATCTGTGCCCTGCTGTGCTGTTTTCCCAACACATGTCTGGTAGTTGAAATCCCTCATTACCACCAAGTCCTGTGATTTGGATGTTTTTATTAATTGTTTGAAAAACTCCTCATCCACCTCTTCTTCCTGGTTAGGTGGTCTGTAGTAGACCCCTACTATGACATCACCTTTATTTTTTATCCCTTTTATCCTTACCCGTTTATCCCTTATCCTTTATAATGACCCATGGATTTGAATGGCAGAAAGGACCCTTACGTGAGACCATTTCACGAAGTGGGTCCTCCATTTGGCTGAAATGTTGAACTGGAGTGCACGTCATATAAGAGCATGGAGGACAGGGTCACAGAGTTCTGAGGCCAGAGAAACCATTCTGAGACCATTGTGCCCCTCTGCGTGACACTGTCAAAGTCAGATTCAGGACTCACATAATTTGTCAGACCACTCTGTTTATTAGCAAAGCACTTTGCCAGTGCACCCAGATGTGAGCCCCTCTCTGAGGCTCAAGATAACTTATTTATACAGCTAAGCCAAAGCCAATTTAACATAAGAGACAAAAGGAAGCAGAAACTGACAAATATACATACATATCTTATTTGCATACTAACGTTTACCAATCTCCTAACTCAGTAGGAGCTCTAAGTTAATTAGTTTGAGGACCCATTGTCTCACACTCCTTAATGTTTCTCTTCCTGACAACTATATTTCAACAAACCCTTCAAGTAGCATTTCTTCAATGAATTATAATTTCAATATAAAAGGAGTACTTGTGGCACCTTAGAGACTAACCAATTTATTTGAGCATGAGCTTTCGTGAGCTACAGCTCACTTCATCGGATGCATCCAGTGGAAATGCATTCAGTGGAAATGCATCCGATGAAGTGAGCTGTAGCTCACGAAAGCTTATGCTCAAATAAATTGGTTAATCTCTAAGGTGCCACAAGTACTCCTTTTCTTTTTGCGAATACAGACTAACACGGCTGTTACTCTGAAATTTCAATATAATTCATTCTACTTTCACAACACACAGCAGAGAACCCCACCCCAGTCATTTCTGTAACAAACCCATGACTTTTGTTTGAGCCACAGCATATCTTTTGAGCTACAGTATATCTACCTGATATCGGTGGTAGTGCTGGACAGGGAGGGAGGTGATCTGGATTCTTATCCTTATCAGCCACCAGTCTGCAATGGTTGAGAGTGAACATGAATCCCTTGGTGCAGTGGTCCCCAGAGGGCAGCAGAACCTGGGGAAGGAGACAGAGACGTCTATCGCGTAGTGACCTCACGGAAGCAGGAAAGGGTCAGGAAGTGAGAGCATGCGGTGTCCTGTACAAAGACCATGAGTTGTTAACACAGGTAGGGGAATGAGCTAGAAGTTGCTGTACCCTGTACTGAGCAAATGAGGGCTGCAGAGCTCTGAAGGACAGAGATCTAGCAACTCTCCGTTCCACCTGCCGTTGTGGTCATCTGTGAAAACCACATGGCTTTTCTCTTTTATTTTAAACTTCAGCTGAAAGTCTGTGGTTTCCCCACTGCCTGCTGCCTTCTTAACTAACCATGCCATATGAGAGAGAGGGTCTTCAAGAGCGACTATCCTATTGTCATACTGTGTGCAATTTTCAAGGGATAAGAGTTTTATGTTGATAGAGTCTTTCATTCAAACTTTGTCTTGCAATTTATAGCTTTGAAGTTTTGCTGAACTCTATGTTCTGAAAGGGCACGACTATCACCAGGCAGCCTTAATTGTGCATTTTTTGACTGAAGGGTTCATGTTTGGTTATTCCACCTGGAAACAGTCAGAGCACACTCTGGCTGTTTTGTAGAGGCAATGCACACATTGCTTCTATCCAAGGACAAGGACTAGATATGAACCATGAAAAGTTGATTATAAGACGGTGACCGTGGGAAGCTTTCTTAGCCTGGGCTCAAGGCCTGAGAACCAGGATTGTAGTAGATAAAAGTTGGTAAGTAAGAATATTAATCAACGTCATGCATTCCTTTGTTGTATCTTTTTGCGGTAGGAGTATGTAATGCATAAGGGGGAGAAATATAATAAAAGGAGAAGGTTGAAAGCTGGGGGGGCAGCAGCCCATTTCAGCTGACCAGCCTACTTGCTTGCATAAAGCTGTGTTCTGTCTCATCATTAAACCGCCACATTTGACATTTAACCTTTTGCAGTAAAGTCTGTTACCTCTGTCATATTTGTTTTCTGTTTATCTATTAATAACAGTAATAAAGCACTTTATCACCCAAGCACTTTATTAATATTACAGCAGGGTGTTTGAACATGATCCATTGTCATACTGAGTGAATGGGACCGAGGTGCCCTGAGTCATTTTTGAAAATGGGACTAATGTAACATTTTTCAAAGCATCTAAATGACGTGAGATCCTAAGCACCAGATTTTTAAAGGTGTGTATATAACCCCCTAATGCCCATTGAGTTCAATGCCTCATTGGAGTTAGGGACAGATTTTTCTGAAGATAATTGGGTGCTTAAGTAACATTTTCAAAAGTGACTTGGGCATTTGAAATCTTTAATTGAAAAATAATAGAATTCAAGTTAAGCTCCTAATTGTCTAAAGGGGCCAATTTAAAAAAAAAAAAAGGATGCATAATGATGCAGAGAGGCACTTAATGGGATTTTCAAAGCACCCAACCCACATTGAAATCCTTTTGAAAGTCCCACTAGGCATGTATATGCATATTTAGATGCCACATTTCTTTAACAATCTGACCCTAAGTCACTTTTAAAAATGTAACTTAAGATCCTAAGTCATTTGATGCATCTGAATATCCACCTCATTCCTTGGTCTTTACAAATTATGAATCACAATGTAAAGTTTTTCAGTCTCTTTTGAAGAGAACCACCCTTTCCCATCTGAGCGTGTCTTTGAGGGCACCTCTTACTTTCTCATTCCTGAGGCTGTATACGAATGGGTTTAGCAAAGGGGTGACCATGGTATGAAGAATGGCTGCTGCTTTGTAGAACCTCGATGAGTGGCTCTTTGGGGGTAATATGTACATGCATCTGAAGAAGTGGGTTTTTAACTGATGAAAGCTTATGCCCAAATAAATCTGTTAGTCTTTAAGGTGCCACCAGGCTCCTCATTGTTTATATACATGAAAATGGAACAGCTGTAGAAGATGACACCACTGCAATGTGAGCTGCGCAGGTGGAAAATGCCTTTTAATGACTGGTGGTGAATGGGATGTGTGATATGGTGGTGATGATATACATGTAGGACTCTGTTGTTAAGCAAAAAGCTAAGCAACACAGTGGAAGTGTATAGGGAGCCCACCTATTCAATGATTTGTGTGTCTGTACAAGCCAGTTTGAAAAGGGATCTTATGTCACACAAGAAATGGTTAATGACATTGGGGCAGCAGAATGGCAAGCAGGACACCAGGATGGCTGGGCAGGGAACTGATTTAAAGGCTCCCAACCAGGCACCAATAATCAGCTGGAGAGGCAATTGCCCATTCATGATGGCCAGTCAATACAAAGGCTTACATATAGCTATGTATCTATCAAAGGACATCACGGCTACCAGGATATATTCCGAGGTCCCAAGGAAGAAATAGATTTGGGTGAAACACCCACTGATGAATCTTAAGTTAGCACATCAAGCTATTTCTTTCATTGTTTTGGGAAGGATGACTGTGGTGAACCATATCTCTGTGATGGACAAGTTGCAGAGAAACCAGTACATGGGAGTATGGAGGTGATAACCACTCCACACCAACACTATGATCACCACCTTCCCCATAAGCGTCAGCACGTAGATCACCAGAAGAAGTAGGAAGACGAGGATTTTGAATCTGGAGTTGCACAGAAATCCTACTATGATGAATTCCTTCACTCTGGTTTGGTTCTCAGTCTCCATGGCTTTATATCTCATCAGTTGCATAAAGAAGAGAAGGAAGATACAATCAGCATAATTTCTTATTTACAGTAAAGCACCTCAGTCTACTTTAGATCAGATTTTTCAAGGAGTAAAAGGGAGTTGTCCAACTCTCCCTGAAATTCAACGGGACTCGTGTGTTGTTTTTGAATAATGATCTGCAATGGCTCAAATGGTATTATGTCCTCAAAGATTATTAATCCAAGAGTAATACAGCCCTCTACAGCATGCAGAAAGAAGCCCTACTTTACCACGCTGGGTGGATGTTGAAGAGAAGGAGTTCGGTCCCTTTCTTTGTACCTGGTGGAATGCTGACAATATTCACTCCCAAACTAACTTTCCAGATCTTTCCTTTCATAGGATGAAAGATACAATTCCTTTTGCAGGGAAAAATACTTTCCCCCTGACATAAATATAAAGGGACCGGTAACCACCTTTCTGTATACAGTGCTATAACATCCCTCCTGGCCAGAGGCAAAATCCTTTCACCTGTAAAGGGTTAAGAAGCTTAGGTAACCTGGCTGGCACCTGACCCAAAATGACCAATAAGAGGACAAGATACTTTCAAATCTGGAGGGGGGGAAAGGCTTTTGTCTGTCTGTGTGATGCCTCTGCTGGGGACAGATCAATAAAGCAAGCAATTCAACTCCCATAAACTTAGTAAGTAACCTAGCTAGAAAATGCATTAGGTTTTCTTTTGTTTTTTGGCTTTTGAAATTCACTGTGCTGGAGGGAATGTGTATTCCTGTTTTTGTGTCTTTTTGTAACTTAAGGTTTTGACTAGAGGGATTCTCTACGTTTTGAATCTGATTGCCTGTAAGATTAGCTTCCATTCTGATCTTACAGAGTTGTTCTCTTATCTTTGTTTGTTCTTCTAATAAAGTTCTGTTTTTTTAAGAATCTGATTGGGTTTTTTGGGTCTTAAAAATCCAAGGCTGGTTTGTGCTCATCTTGTTTATTCTCAAGCCTCCCCAGGAAAGGGGGTGTAAGGGCTTGGGGGGATATTTTGGGGGAAGACGTCTCAAAGTGGTCTCTTCCCTGATTCTTTATTAATTAGCTTGGTGGTGGCAGCATACTAGGTTTTAACCTAAGCTGGTAAGACAAGGCAAAATTTGTGCCTTGGGAACTTTTTTAACCTAAGCTGGTAAAAATAAGCTTAGGGTTTTTTTCATGTGGGTCTCCACATCTGTACCCTAGAGTTCAGAGTGGGGAGGCAACCCTGACACCCCCCCACAATTAATTTCACCGTGTGTTCAGTTTTTCTTAGTGCTGATGGACCATAAAAGAAATTATTTAATTTACCTAACTGATGAGTATAAAGGAATCTCTAGCATCATTATTACTCATAGCTGTAACAACCACCAGTTCTTCATGAGCTAAAAACATCTTTCAATGGGTCATTATTTCATCTATGATAGAACTTATCTGTAATAATAAGTACCCCTTAATAATTGCTCAGTGTTGTTTATAACATACTGCTGTAGACACTTTTCAGAAGTTTAAGGGTTCTCCTCCCTGGCCACCTGGACTCTATTGGTAAAGTCAGGGTTAAAAAATTGCACATATTCCATCTCGTTCCCTTTATGTTTAACTGAAGGTCAAAATATTTTAGATTCAATACGTATAAGGCAATAAATGTATTGACACACACACACACACATACACGGGCTTTTGTAAACAAATGAATACATATAGTATATAAATGAATGACTAGAGCTCAGCATATAAAAAGTTAGTGAATATTAACATCAGCTTTTTGAAACCCCCAGCCTTACCCTTAAAAATTAAAGAGAAGTGGCAAATGGAACATAGTCAATAAGACTCTACATGGTGAGAATACCTCAGAGCAGTGAAGTCTTCTTATTCTAGCAGGCAAAGGCATAATAAGACTGGTTGGATGGAAGTTAAAGCTAGAGAAATCCCAATCAGAATTAAAGCACTGATTTTTAACAGCAGCGTGGGCCGGGTCACTGCTTTCCCCATCTCCCATTGATTGGGAACTGAGAACCGCAGCCACTGGGAGCTGCAGGGCTCCATGCCTGTGGATCCTCAGGTAAGCAAACCACCTGGGCAGCCCACCAGCAGCTAAGCCTGATGAACCGCTTCCAGCCTGCAGACCAGAGGTTCCCGACCACTGCTCTAGGCCGTTATCTAACTCATTGATGAAGATATTAACAGAACCGATCCCTGTGGGACCCCACTCGTTATGCCCTTCTAGCATCACTGTGAACCACTGATAACTACTCTCTGGGACAAAGGGGGCTTTTGATGAAAGCTTATGCCTGAATAAATCTGTTAGTCTTTAAGGTGCCACCGGATTCCTCGGGTTTTTTTTTAATTCTCTGGGAATAGTTTTCCAACCAGTTCTGCACCCACCTTACAATAGCTCCATCTAGGTTGCATTTCCCTAGTTAGTTTAGTAAAGCTTTTGATACTGTCTCACATGACCTTCTCATAAAGTCAAGATATACCATGTCTACCGCTTCCCTGCCATCCACAAGGCTTGTTACCCCGTCAAAGAAAGCCTTCAGGTTGGTTTGATGTGATTTGGTCTTGACAAATCCATGCTGACTGTTACTTATCACCTTATTATCTTCTAGGTGTTTGCAAATTGATTGCTTAATTATTTGTTCCATTATCTTTTCAGGTCCAGGGCAATAGCCGCATGGCCCTCAGTCCCACCCAGCCTTGCACTCCATAAACCTGCCTTACACTGCTCAACCCCCCACCCTCACCCCCGTTGGAAAGTGCAAGCTCATACATCTGTCATTTTATCAAAGAAAATGAATCTGCACCAGCTCTTGTTAATCTGAGCAGAGATTCCCCAAACAAGTCAAGCAACATACATTGGTTTAGATTATAATTTAAAAGAATATTGTCTTAAATGATTAAAACCAGTTAAAATCTCAGTGATACAGGCACAAAAGGTCAGAATTGGTTACAAAAATAAAAGATAAACATGAGTCTTATTCCTAAGCCTCTACCAAGCTAAATAAACTTTGAAGCAAACAACTTTTCTCACTCCTTTGGCTGTTGCAAGCCGTTCACAGTTCTGCATACATGGGGTAGATTCCCTTCCCAGCTGGTGACCAATCCCTCCAGCTCAAAGTCTTTCAAACAATCTTGTTTCAGTAGAGCTGGGAGAGAAGAGAGGCCATAATCTGGAAAATTAAAGGGACACTGCTGTTCTAAAGTCCAGCTTTTACCCTAGAGGATGTCACATTACCTCCTAGTCTGAGTGAGCATATTTTCACCAATATGATAGCTTCACAGTCGAGATCCAAAATCACATGGTTAACAAAATTACCTTTCTTCCGCTACAGAATACGATTGCTTTAGTAATGGAGCATGCTTTATATATTCCTACTTATACTGCAGTTTATTTTACAGGCCTCACCATCATATTACTCTTCTTCAGTATATAATTCACACAGTTATTTCCTTTCCTGGATATTCTCACTCACAGAACCTGGACAACTGCTTTTTTCATCAGCATCTCCAGCCTCAGAGTGTGACACAACTGCTTTTATTATAGCTTGGGTCATGAACTCCAAGTCTGTAGTTTACACTCCCAGCTACAGTCAAACACCAGTGGGACCAAATGCTCATTAATACATTTTTTTTCCTGAGCCTGCATTCACCAATTAAGATGATGATTCTAGTACGAGTCAAGGAGATAAATAAACATGATCTCCTTGGAATTATGTTGATTTAAGGTAAGCTGAGGATCTGGTGCAAGGAATCTATGGTTTTTCTAGTCTACGATTTTCTGCCTCTCTCCTGGTTCCTCATGAATGTTCCTTTATGGTCCAGTGCCGGAGTGTTCTCTACAGAAAGAATATCTTTTGGTTAAGGGACTCAGAAGATCTGGCTTTAATTCCTGGCTCTGTCAGAAACTTTTGGGAATTTGGGCAGGTCACTTAATACTTGTGCAATGGATGTAAAGAGAGTTTTTATCCTCACACTACCAAGCTGAGATAGCATTCTTTAATGTTTGCATGGGGCTTCACCAAAAAATCAACCTTCCATTTGGATGACAAATTAAAATACAACTGCTGGGTTTACATTTGCCAAGGAGTTACACAGGGTAGTCATGTCATATCTGCCAACAAAAATCTCTGTCACCTAATGTGTAATGAGACACATTCATTCCTGATGTATCTCCTCTGAAGGCAATGGAGGTTTGACTGAAAAGTGAAATTCACCTCTGGGCAGATGGCCAGAACTAGAGTTGTTTGAAGATATTCTGACTGAACAGTTTCCTCTCAGAAAATGCTGCCTCAACTGAATAAAAAATGTGAGGGAATAGATGGATTTCATTAAAACTTTCATGGGAAATTATTGACATTTCATTCCAATGAGGTGAAAAGTTTATTTTGATGTCCTCATGTAGAGATTTCCTTTTTGCATAGAATTTGAAAATTCGGGGGAGGGTTGTTCCCAATCAGCTTGCAATCAAATTCTGAGATAGTGAGATCCTCCCTGAAATGAAGTGACCTTTCTCTTCACATCTCTAACCATACTTCATTTTGCATAATAGCTTAGCCCATGAGATGATTTAGTTGGGGATAGTAGCAATGTAAAGGATTACACCTTGGGCCAAAGTGTGAACCCAATACTCTTAGTTTATCACCTTTTCTCATTCAAGATTCCCATTGGTGTGCAAGGGACACTGCTTAACTGAGCAATAGCTCACCAGCAGCATTACAGGACTTCAGAAACAGTTGTGCAGTGTGAATAAAGGTGGCAGCATCTCACCATTGAGTAAATTCTACCCTCGGTGTGGGTACGGCTGGTAGGGTTATGTGCTATGAACTACATTGTGAAACTTTTACTCATATTGGTGAGTTTCACAAACCCAGTGAGACTCCCCCTGCAGCCCACCTATGTGATGGGAATCTTACTCCTGGATTTCAAAGTTCTCAACAGCAGTGTTTCCTCACTGGTGTATTTCTTGGGCACTGGCTCTCAGTCTGTTACCCCATCATGGAAATAGAGGCCCTTCAGCCAACCTGACTCAGTTCCCAGTGGCAACCCCCTCCCCCCTACAAGATACCCAAGAGTTTAAACAGCCTTATCCAGATTCCCACCAAAGATGAGAGTCTTCTAGGTGGCTGTTTAACTCTTTCAGGAGGCACGTGGTAGTTGTGAGCTCAGTCTTCCCTGGGAATTTCTTTGGGGACCATCTGGGATTCAGGCTCCTACATGATGTGTTGCTTCTCCTAATTGGAGTCTTTCAGCCCAGCTTGCCCTCTCTTGGTCCTTGACTGGTCTATTCCCTTCCTCTCTCTTGCCTAACGCTTCCTGTTACTCTAGTCATCCTGTTGGTCCACTACAGTAAGGGAGGTGAGGTGAGAGTTCCCCACTTCCTCCTCCAGCCATGGTATGTGAGGCAAAGCAGGTGCCTCTCCCATTGGCTAGCATAGGTGGCTTCCCAACCAGAGTGTTTAAAGCTTCTGCCACTAACACCGCTGCTGCTTTGTTCTCAAAGAGTAAAGTGCATACCGCCCCCCCCCCTCGCTCCTTCAACTTTCAGTAAGATTTGGGCATCTAACTCCTTAGGTCCCTTTGAAAATTATTCCAACCAAAATAGTCTAGATAGTCTTTCATCCTACAAAAAGAGACACAGCAATGCACACAAAAGTATGTGTGTGTGTGTGAGAGAGAGAGAGATCTCAGTGGTTTGAGCATTGGCCTGCTAAACCCAGGGCTGTGAGTTCAATCCTTGAAGGGGCCATTTAGGGATCTGGGGCAAAAATTGGGGATTGGTCCTGCTTTGAGCAGGGGGGTTGGACTAGATGACCTCCTGAGGTCCCTTCCAACCCTGTGATTCTGTGTGTGTGAGAGAGATGGGGGCTTAGGGGAATAGAAACAGACAGAGATGGGTGTGTATGGGGATAGAGAGATTGAAAATACAAAAGTCAGAAGAGAACATTTGATATTTTTTCTGTTCACTGCTAACAGGAAGGTACTGGGAGGAAATAACTTTTGGTGGTTTGCCGGATGATACAGTTGCTACAGTAACCTGGACCAAAGAGGGTTATTGGTTGTCAAAATAAATCCCCTCCCCCCATCATCCTTCCCCTGCACTATGTCAGTTACTAGCGGGCGCCCAAATGAGGCACAATGCTGCGGTGGAAGCAGCTCATCTAGTCACGCCATGCAAAACAACAGCCTCATGCTCATTTCAGAAAAACATTTTAACCACCACCGTCTTTGATGTGATGTATTTCTGATGCTGACCTCAGTGCCCCAGTTTGATGCTAAGCGGTGCTGGGCTGTAGGTTGAGCTGTGGGGCAGGGTGAAGTTCAAAGTCTCAGTCCTTGTCTCCATGGTGCTTAGTGGCCCAGGAAACCTAAAGCTTTGGAAAAGTGGAATATTCTGTCATAAGGGTAACATTGGTCCATCCAGAAACCGGAGATTTTGTGGTGGCTGGTCTGGGACTGGGGAATGATCTTCCACAGGAACTAAGGACTACCCCAAACCTCACTCCCTTCCACTCCAAGTACAAGCTTCACTTAATCAACCTACCCTCTGTAACAGGGACACAGAGCAGCATGAGACATTTTAAAAATATCTACCCCACCCCCCACAACAAAACCCTACCAAAACACAACGCTCCACCGCAGACACAACTCTCTCCTTGGAGCGAGGAGGAGAGAGAGAAAACAAAGCGCGTGTGACAGATGTTAGTTGCAATTAAGGGGTTGGGCCAAAATTTTTTGCTCTGTCGTCACCCTTGTTGTCATCTCTGGAGGGCCCAAGTAGAGAAGAGAATTTTTTCTTTTTGACATTTGTGTACCTCTTTTCTACAGGGCCAATCACCCACTCTGCTGGACAAACACCAATTTTCCTCTCCAGTCAACTACAGAAAATAGGTCAGACAGAGACACACATACACTTTGCTGTTCACGCCACAAGCTACCGCAGATGTTTTCATAGAATCATAGAATCATAGAATATCAGGGTTGGAAGGGACCTCAGAAGGTCATCTAGTCCAACCCCCTGCTCGAAGCAGGACCAAGTCCCAGTTAAATCATTTTAACTGGTTTTGTTGTTCTGCAGATGAGAAATGTTCCCTTAACCAAAGCAAGCTATTTTGTGCATGAAGAAGCGAGACTCTTTCACCCTTGGAAGGAGATGGGCTAACACATGGGCAACTGACGGACCTGGGGACATAATTACATTGGGAGAGGTGCTAAATCACAGAGTTACTGTTATGACTAACAATAATGGTGGTCACTAGTCAGAGATAGAGGGCGATGGAAGAGGTATAAGGAAGACAGGTAGCAGGGTGAGTATGGAAAGATGTAAATTGGGATTTTCTAAGAGATTTAGATGCCCAACTCCAATTGAATTTGAACGTCTAACTTCCTTTGGCCACACACTTCATCTGTTGTCCTTTTGGGAAAGAACACTCAGGATCTCCTTATGGGACCCCATGGAAGCTGCCTTAGGAATTTGGCACCAAATTCCCTGTGAAATTAATGGGAATCAGGCCATCAAATCCCCTAGGCACTCTTGAAAAGTGCAGACTTAATGCCAGGTGCTACACTTAAAGTTACTTCAAAAGCTGTTACTGAGGGTGTTTCCACATACCCCAGAATATTCTCACAACTTTCTGTGTTTGCAGACAACCAGCATGAAGCCTGAGGTCATATATGTGTGTCAGTTTATGAGAGACACTGGGTCAAAACCAGTTAGGGTTAACACAAAAATCCATCTACTTTTATACCCCATTAGCCCATAGGGGGCAGTAGATGCACAAAAACCAGACACATTTCCACACTGATAAATAGCAAGTTTACCATCATAATTTTTTACATTAGAATCATAGAATATCAGGGTTGGAAGGGACCTCAGAAGGTCATCTAGTCCAACCCCCTGCTCAAAGCAGGACCAATCCCCAATTTTTGCTCCAAGATCCCTAAATGGTCCCCTCAAGGATTGAACTCACAACCCCGGGGTTTAGCAGGCCAACACTCAAACCACTGAACTATCCCTCCCCTCATTTCCTGTAACTCTTCTGGATTTAGTTTCGACAGGCACCCTGTTACGAATCTATGTTCTATGCAGGAAGTCAGAAAACAGGTGATTGTCCAGGGGAGTCAAAGAAGCTGCCTTAAGAGGTAGATAGGCACAGACTTCCTATAAACTCCTTCACTTGTGGTGTGAGGAGAGCCTGAGATATTTAAGTGCCTATTGATGCAGATAGGGGCCTGGGAATGGAGTTTGAAAGGTATTTAGGTGCCTAAAGAGGGAGATAGGCTTCTAATGGAGTTTACAAAGGCACCTAAGTGAGTTAGCTGCCCAACTGCCATTGACATTAAAAAAAAAAGTAAGAGAAATTAAATATTCTGAGGTAGAGAATCATCTTTGCAGCGTTTTTGATCTAGACTTGTTCATTTGGTCAGAGGGGGCGAGGCTTTGGACAGCTTTTTCTCACACACTGCTGCCTACCTTTAGCCCACCTTTATCACAACTTTGGTTAATAAGTTTTTCAGTCCCATCTTGACTGCATGCTTTCTTTGCACAAACCAGCTTTCCCCCTGTGCCAGCGATTCAATTGCACTGTTTAAAACCACAAAGTCTTCTTATGCCACATACATCCCTCCCCCTTAAATATGCTATACGCTAGGTCTGAAAGTATGAGAACTGAGATTCTAGGCACTTTCCAAAGAGAGAAGGAGGAGGATCCATGCCCCAGGGAACACACAATGTAGAAATAGACAGACAAGTTAACAAACAGAGGGTGGGGAGAGGAAAGATTTGCAACCAGCATGGAGTTGTACAAACAAAATTTATATAAATACGGTAACAGCATTATAGTGAGATTGGGTTTGATTTTACCGCTTCATACTTCCTCTAGAAACATTAACCTGAACATATATGTCAATGATAGGTTCAGGCTAATGTTGCTGGGACTGCAATTAAGGATTTGTGTTACACTGTTGGTGGCAGAAAGAAGATCCCTGTGATGTAGCCGAGACCTTCACCGTCAGTGGAAACTTACTGTATAGAAAGGTTAACTATGTCCCATAACTTTACCCTCCATTGCTTTTCAGTGTGTGTGTGTGTGTGTGTGTGATATCAGCTTTGACTACCCTTAACTGGATTTAGACAATTGTTTTCTTTGTGGAATCCTGTGCGTAAGGTGAATTCTCTTTATATAATGGAGATCTGTCTATCAGACTACACGTGCATTAGCCGTACCAACAATGCTATGCTGCCAGAAACCAAGGGATCTCGTCTGATAGAAGAAGAAGATGAAAAGTTGAACAACGAAGCATTTCAGAACTGGGCTTGCTGCAGTTTGCAGGAAGCATTCGGCCACATGGGCAGCTCCAAGTAGCAACTCATTTCTCTGGAATACAATTCTGAGAAGTTGTGCTGAATCCCCTCTGAGCCACAAAGACAGTTTATGTAAAGAGGTTTAGCACAGTGACTGGGATATACAAACACAGTGATACAGACACCATAGATCCCTGCACAAAAACCTTGAACAAAGCAAACACTTTTTTTCCTCAGGCAAATGTCTAGCCCTTGGGGTTTTTTGACATTTTCAGAGGAAGTTACATGAGAAGACAGAAGAAAGGGCCAGCAAAATGTTTGTCCATGTTTTTCTAAAAAATAAATAAATCTTAATTATGATTTACTCTTTTAAATCCCTTGTTTTTCGTTTATTGTGAAGGAAAATGGAGCGATTATCCATATGTTATTGCATTGGTTTAATAATAATATTTTAATTACTTCTTTTACCTTTGCACATTTCTTTATAAGCTGTAGAGTGCACATGCCTAATTACTCGAAACAGGGTTTTATCCTCATTAGTTAATTTAAAGAAGTAAAACATCCATAACTATTTTTATTATTTGCAAAACAGAGTGTTGCCTTGCTACATGGTCCCACATATGGCATGTTGCCGTTCTTTGGGACCCCTAATCAATCCTTCTCAACCCACTGGCAGATCTTGGCTTTGAGAGATGGAATTTGTTTCTGAAAGCAGGACATTTTGGGAGTCAAGCATCAAAATTCTTCTGTAAGGCCCTGCTCCTACAGAAACTGAGCATGTGTTTCAGTTTACACATTGTAATAGACCCACTGAAATGTGAATAGGGCTACTCAGCGGGACAGATCCTCAGCTGCTGTAAATTTTTATATTGGCTTCAATGGTGCCAGGACCATTTACACCAATCAAGAATGTGCCTCAGGTTGTACAAAGTCTTTGCAGGACTGAGGCTTCAAGACAATAAGAACAGGTAAGTGCTGGCACAGGTTACAAGGGAAGGTTGTGGAATCCCCATCTTTGAAGGGTTTTAAGAACAGGTTAGACAAACACCTGTCAGGGTGATTTACATAAACTTGGTTCTGTCTCAGAGAGGAGGGCTGGACTAGATGACCTCTCAAGGTTCCTTCCCGCCCTACACTGCCACGAAACGCCACAGCTGTGCAGCTGCAGTGTGTCAGTGTAGTTACTACCTATACTGACGGGAGAGTATCTCCCTCTCGCGTCAGTAATCCATCTCCCCAAGAGGTGATAGCTAGGATGACAGAATAAATCTTCTATTGACCTATTTCTTTCTATGTAGGGACTTAGGTCGCTTTAACTAAGGCCTTTTCTACACTGGCAAGTTGGAGCGCATTAAATCAGCGCCGGGTGCTGTAGCTCCTGAGATGTCCACATTGGGAAGACACATAGAGCGCACAGAGCTGGAGCGCTCCTGGTAATCCACCTCCATGAGAGGTGTAGAGCTTTCTGCGCCAGGTCTATTACTGCGCCCTGATCGGCCTCCAGAAGTGCCCCACAATGCCTGTTCTAGCCACTCTGGTCATCAATTTGAACTCTACTGCCCTGCCCTCAGGTGACCAAGTATCAGCCCAGGGCTGTCCTTACTCATATGCAAGGTACACAGCTGCGTAGAGCACCAGGAAATTTGGCACCAAGTTTCCTGGTGCCCTGCACAGCTGCTTGCTGCTCCAGTCCCTGCTCTGCCTCTCCAGTCCCTCCAGAACCTCTGCCTCTTCCCCATGGCCCCCACCCCTGCTCCTCCCCAACCCTGCCCCACTCCACCACTGCCCCAACCCCCGCCTTGCTCCGCCCCAGCCCCACTCCTTCCCACCCCTGAGCTCTGCAGCAGGGCAGGGCCAGCACTCATCGGTAGCGGGAAGTGCAGTGACCCGGTCCAAGCTACGCTGCGGAGGGGCTGAGGAGGGCCCCAGAATAGCCAGGGACAGCCCTGTATCAGCCCCACCCTTTAAATTCTCTGGGAATTTTGAAAGTCTCCTTCCTTTTGGCTCAGCTAGGCATGGAGTGCTCTCAGCGAATCTGTCCAGGTGACAATGCCTCCATGGGCCAGGCGATCCCCAGCATGGAGCAATGCTGAGGTACTGGACCTCCTCAGTGTTTGGGGGGAGGAGGCTGTCCAGTCCCAGCTGTCCAGTCCCAGCTGCGCTCCAGCTGTAGGAATTATGATACCTTTGGACAGATATCAAGGGCCATGATGGAAAGGGGAAATGACCGGGACACACTGCAGTGCAGGGTAAAAGTGAAGGAGCTGCAGAATGCCTATCACAAGGTGCAGGAGGCAAACCACCACTCTGGTACTGCGCCCACAACCTGCTGGTTCTACAAAGAGCTGGACGCAATACTTGGGGGTGACCCCACCTCCACTCCAAAGAGCACCATGGACACTTCAGAGGCCATGCCAGCCAGAGGAAGGGCACTTTCAAAATTTCCAGGGAATTTAAAGGGCAGGGCAGTAGAGTTCAAAGTGATGACCAGAGTGGCTAGAAGAGGCATTGTGGGACACATCCCAGAGGCCTATCAGAGTGCAGTAATAGACCAAGGCGTCCACACTGGCATCGCAGCGCTTCAGCCTGGGCACAGAAAGGTCTATGCTTCTTATGGAGGTGGATTACCAGGAGCGCTCCAGCCATGGAGTCCAGGCGCGCTACGTGCCTTGCCAGTGTGGACACCTCAGGAGTTATAGCGCCCGGGGCTGATTTAATGTGCTCCAACTTGCAAGTGCAGACAAGGCCTAAGTCTCATGTTGCTTGTGATGGCTTTCCAGGTTAATTTTATTCGTAAAGACTTTGGAGATTCCTCAGATTAGTAGGTGCTAAAGTTACATCTTTCTTACAACCTTCTTTTCCAGGTGTCCAGGCACAAATTAGATTTGTGGAATCTGGAGGGGATGTGAATCAGCCTGGTGACTCCCTCCACCTCTCCTTCAGTTTTGGAGACGACTGGCTAAGCTGACTCTGACTGTCTCCTGGCAAAGGACTGGAGAGGGTTGCCACCATTATCTTTTGGACAGGAGACACTAAACATTATGCTGCTTCTGTAACAGGGCGGTTCAGCATCTCCAGATCCAATGCCCAGAATATGCTCTATTTGCAAATGAATAACCTGAAACCTGAAGACACGGCTATAGAATCACAGAACTGGAAGGGACCTCGAGAGGTCATCAAGTCCAGTTCCCTACACTCATGGCAGGACCAGCAACATTTAGACCATCCCTGACAGATGTATGTCTAACCTGTTCTTAAAAATCTCCAATGAAGGAGATTCCTCAACCTCCCTAGGCAATTTATTCCAGTGCTTAACCACCCTGACAGTTAGGAAGTTTTTCCTAATGTCCAACCTAAACCTCCCTTGCTGCTATTTAAGACCAGTGCTTCTCGTCCTATCATCAGAGGTTAAGGAGAATAATTTTTCTCCCTCCTCGTTAACAACCTTTTAGGTATTTGAAAACTGTTATCATGTCCCCTCTCAGTCTTCTCTTCTCCAGACTAAACAAACCCAGTTCTTTCAATGTTCCCTCGTAGGTCAGGTTTTCTAGACCGGTAATCATTTTTGTTGCTCTTCTCTGGACTGTCTCCGATTTGTCAATATCTTTTCTGAAATGTGGCGCCCAGAACTGGACACAATACTCCAGCTGTGTAGAGTGGAAGAATTACTTCTCATGTCTTGCTTACAAGACTCTTACTAATACATCCCAGAATGATGTTTGCTTTTTTTGCAACAGTGTTACACTGTTGACTCATATTTAGCTTATGGTCCACTATGACCCCCAGATCCCTTTCCGCAGTACTCCTTCCTAGGCAGTCATTTCCCATTCTGTAGGTGTGCATCAGATTGTTCCTTCCTAAGTAGAGTACTTTGCATTTGTCCTTACTGAATTTCATCCTATTTACTTCAGACCATTCCTCCAGTTTGTCCAGTCATTTTGAATTTTCATCCTATCCTTCAAGGCACTTGCAACCCCTCCCAGCTTGGTATCGTCCACAAACTTTATAAGTGCACTCTCTATGCCATGATCTAAATTGTTGATGAAGACATTGAAAAGAACTGGACCCCAGAACTGATCCCTGCAGGACCCCACTCTTTATGCCCTTCCAGCCTGACTGTGAACCGTTGATAAGTACTCTCTGGGAGCGGTTTTCCAAACTGTTATGCACCCACCTTATAGTACCTCCATTTGGTTGTATTTCCCTAGTTTGTTTAGAAGAAGGGCATGCGAAACTGTATCAAAAGCCTTTCTGACGTCTAGATATGCCACATTTACCGCTTCCCCCCTATCCACAAGGTTTGTTACCCTGTCAAAAAAAGCGGTCAGGTTGGTGTGACAAGATTTGTTCTTGACAAATCCATGTTGATTATTACTTATTGCCGTATTATTTTCTAGATATTTGCAAATTGATTTTTTAATTATTTGCTCCATTATTTTACCAGGTACAGAAGTTAAGCTGATTGGTCTGTAATTGCTTGGGTTGCCCTTGTTTCCCGTTTTATAAATAGGCACGATATGTGCTCTTTTCCAGTCTTCTGCAATGTCTCCTGTCTTCCATGACTTTTCAACGATAATAGCTAATGGCTCAGATATCTCCTCAGCCGGTTCCTTGAGTATTCTAGGATGCATTTCATCAGGCCCTGGTGACTTGAAGACCTCAAAGTTGTGCAAGTAACTTTTAACTTGTTCTTACCCTATTTTAGCATCTGAACCTATCCCATTTTCACTGGCATTCACCACGTTAGGCGCCCAAATGCTACCTGCCTTCTCGGTGAAAACCGAAACAAAGAAATCATTAAGCACCTCTGCCATTTCCACATTTTCTGTTATTGTTTTTCCCTCTTCATTGGGTAATGGGCTACCCTTTCCTTGGTCTTCCTCTTGCTTCTAATGTATTTGTAGAATGTTTTCTAGTTACCCTTTATGTCTATAGCTAGTTTGATCTCGTTTTGTGCCTTGGCCTTTCTAATGTTACCCCTATGTATATGTGTTAATTGTTTATATTCATCCTTTGTAATTTGACCTTGTTTCACTTTTTGTGGGACTCTTTTTTTGTTTTTTTAGATCATTCAAGATCTCCTGGTTAAGCCAGGGCAGTCTCTTGCCATACTTCCTATCTTTCCTACTCAGGGGGTTAGTTTGCACTTGTGCCTTTAATAATGTCTCTTTGAAAAACTAAAAACTGTCTTCTACTGTTTTTCCCCTGAGACTTGCTTCCCCTGAGACCTTACCTCCCAACTCCCTGAGTTTGCTAAGTCTGCCATCTTGAAATACATTGACTTTATTGTGCTGTTTTCCCTCCTACCATTCCTTAGAATCATGAATTCTGTCATTTCATGGTCACTTTCCCCAAGCTGCCTTCCACTTTCAAATTCTAAACCAGTTCCTCCTTATTTGTCAAAATCAAATCTAGACCAGCCTCTCCCCTAGTAGCTTTCTCCACCATCTGGAACAAAAAATTGTCTCCAATACATTCCAAGAACTCGTTGGATAATCTGTGCCCTGCTGTGTTATTTTCCCAACAGATGTCTGGGTAGTTGAAATCCCCCATTACCACCAACTCCGGTGCTTTGGATGTTTTTGTTAGTTGTTTAAAAAAAGCCTTATCCACCTCTTCTTCCTGTTTAGGTGGTCGGTAGTAGTCCTCTACCATGACATCACCCTTATTTTTTACTCCCTTTATCCTTTCCCAGAGACTTTCAACAAGTCTGTCTCCTATTTCCATCTCAACCTCAGAGCAAGTGTGTACATTCTTTATATATAAGGCAACACCTCCTCCCTTTTTCCCCCTGCCTATCCTTCCTCAGAAAGCTGTACCCTTCTCTACCAACATTCCAGTCATGCGTATTATCCCACCAGGTCTCTGTGGTGCTAACTATGTCATAGTTGTGTTCATTTACTAACATTATGAGTTCTTCCTGCTTATTCCCCATACTTCTCGCATTAGTATACAGACATTTAAGATATGATTTGATTTACCCCCGCCTCAGTTCTGTCTTGTCTCTCATTGATCTCTGCTATTAAAGCCCATGCTCCTCCAAATTGTTCACCCTTCTCCCAGGTCTCCATGTCTTGGACTTACCTGTGGGCTTTGCTCTCCTTCCCCCTTCAAACCTAGTTTAAAGCCCTCCTCACTAGGTTAGCCAGTCTGTTTCCAGATATGCTCTTCCCCTTCCTCGATAGGTGAGCCCTATCTCTGCTTAGCAGTCCTTCTTCCTGGAACAGCATCCCATACTCAGGGAAGCCAAAGCCCTCCTGGCAACACCATCTTAGCAGCCAGGCATTCACCTCCAGGATGCCTCTGTCTCAGCCTGGGCCCCTACCCTTGACCAGAAGGATCGAAGAGAACACCACCTGTACTCTGAACTCCTTCACCTGAACTCCCAGAGCTCTGTAGTCATTTCTGATCTGCTGAGGGTCATACCTTGCAGTATCATTATTTATTGTTGGAGCCAAGCACAGTGTGTCAGAGTAATTCTGAGCTCACACAGGAGCCTGGAATCGTGGCTGTTCTGGGAGGAGAGTGCTGCTGGCCAGATGAAAGATCCGGACACTAGGGCAGAGAGTTTTAAAGCTACATACAGGACTGCGATGCACAGACCTCATTGTAACGAATGGGACCTCCTCAAAAAGGTCTTTCCATGATAAAAATGACCCTTTCACTGGAGGTCTTCCCATTTATCGCAGACACAATATTATGAGCTTCAGAGGGTTAGCCGTGTTAGGCTGTTTCAGCAAAAACTATGAGGAGTCCTGTGGCATCTTAAAGACTAATAAATTTATTTGGGCATTGTAGGGAGCTGGGGTGGCCTCCGTCCGAACCAGAGGGTAAAGACCTGCTCTCTCAGCCTGAGTTGGTGGAGCCAGGCCAAGCCTACTCCACCCCGCAGAAAGGAAGGGGGTGGAACAGGACGTACAAAAGGCAAGGGCCTTAGCTCAGTCAGGGCAGCACCAGGGAGGGAGACAGACACAGACGGCTGGCTGTTCCCTCCAGACCCTGCTGCCGAAGCAGGGGATGCCCTGGATCAGGAGAAACCTGACCTGGAGGAAGGACTCAGGCTACTCAGGCTGGATGCAGAGTCCCCGAGGGGCTGGAGGAGCCGGGCAGCGACCCGAGACCGAGTGAGCCCGACACTGAGAGTGAGCTGGAGCTACTGGGGCTACCGGTGGCTGAATATCCCGACGAGTGGGCCGAGCCAGAGGGACCCACTCAAGTGACCCAGTAGGAAGTAGCTCAGGGGCGGAACTGGACAGTGCGGTGAGTTAGTATTTGGTCAGCGTGTTGCGGACGGATCCCCGCTGACCCAGTGGCGGGACCCTCTCCCCCCTGTCAGGACCCTGGGCTGGAACGCAGTGGAGTTGGGTGGGCCTGCGTTCCCCTGCCCCTGCCACCCAGACTCGGGTGGCAGAACCCGATAAAGAGCTAAGGACTCTTGCCAGTGCTCCCCGGCTTGAGGGCGTGTCCTGGACTCTGGACGGTATTCCTGTGTTGCGCCAATTACAACAGCACATCTCCCTGTGCTAATTCCCTGTCGACAGAGAGGTGTGACCAAGGGCTTTTGGCGAGACAGTCGCTCCCCTCTTCCCCCCCCGAGTGGCTCGATGGACCAACTGAGACTTTGCTACATATGGTGGAGAATGCGGTCAGCTGACCCTACCCCTGCGGTAGGGGATTAGAACAAGGAGGCCTCTGAAGCTCCCCTAATCAAAGCATGGAGATGGATAGACGTATCAAGTTCCTGGCCGAGAGCCAGCAACAGCAGCAGCAACAACTAGTACAGCAGCTGGGCGCCCAACAGCAGCAGTTGCTTCAGACCTTGGGGGCCCAGCACCACGAACAACACCACCAATGCTTCCAGCAACTCGCAGCCCTGTGGCCGGGCCCGGGCGGGGTTCAACCGGAGCGGGCAGCCAACCCCTCCACCCACGCCACCACACCGATCCGTCTGGCCAAGATGGGGCCTGAGGACGACTCGGAGACCTATCTGGTGACCTTAGAGTGGGTTGCCTCAGTGGCTGGTTGGGCACCTGACCAATGGGCAACCCTGCTCGCCCCATATCTGACAGGACCTGCTCAGAGGGCTTACCAGGGATTTCCGGATAATGAGGTCCAGGTCTATGCCCGCGTGAAAGCGGCGATCCTGGACGCCTTGGACATCACCCCAGAGACATTTTGGCAACGGTTTTCGGGGGAAGATCTACCGACCGGGCACCCGACCCCAGGCCATGGCCAGGAGTTAAAGGACGCCTGTTGCCGATGGCTACAGCCGGAGCGTCAGACAGCAGCTGAGGTGACTGAACGGGTCATCCTCGAACAATTTGTACACATCCTCCCAACCCAGGGGAGGGCGTGTGTGTTATGGGACCGGCCCAGAACCCTGAGTGTGGCCATCACGTTTATGGAGGACTTTCTAGAGGCAGAGGCCCCAATAGGACTGGCAGCCCACCCCCAGCCCCTCGATATGGCACACAGAAACCTGAAAGTGGGCCCACGTCCAAAGCTGACGAGCCACCCCATACCCAAAGACCGGACAGCAGCGGGACCGACCTTCCCCAACGCCCGGAGCCCATACCCTGCACCGCATCTGGGGGCTTGACCCGGTCACCAGGCTCTAGCCAACCCTGCGGTCCAACCAAGGCACCACCCGGAGGTAGGACCTTGCTTTTGGTGTGGCGAGTACAGACATCTGCAGCGAGACTGTACTGCAGTGGTCCCCAACCTTTCTGTCGCAATAGTATATTAATGTTCCCAGAAGAGTGTGGCGGGCGCCGGACAACCAGCCGCTGAAATGCCGCTGAGAAGCAGTGTCATCGAGAAGCGTCGCCGCTGAGAGGCAGCGGCATTTTGGCGGCAACGCTTCTTGGCGTTGCCGCTTCTGGGCGGCATTTCGGCAGCTGGTTGTCCAGCAGCCGTGCTCCTCGGTGGCGGGTTGTCCAGCAGAAGTGCTCCCTTGTCAGTAGGCGGGCGCACATAAATGCCCCAGTGGGCGCCATGGCGCTCACGGGCACCGCGTTGGGGACCACTGCTGTACTGTGATGGATTGCGACTTTGGCTGGGTGTACACCAGGGAGCTGTGGGCCTGTCCCGCATCCGCTGCGAAATTTGTGGTCCCCATGAAAGTCATGGGGACCCACATTATTGCTCTAGTTGATTCGGGTTGTGGGCAGACCCTTGTCCAATGGGCACTCCTCCCAGACACCGAGCAGATCATTGGGGAGGTAAAGATTCAGTGCATCCATGGAGATGTGAAACCGTACCCCACAGTTTGGGTCCCTCTCACAGTGAACGGGGTGACCCAGTTAATGAATGTAGCACTGGCATCATCTTTGGCCTACGCGATTATTCTTGGCCATGACTGGCCAGACTTCATTGAGGTGTTCCGAGCCCTACCAACAGAAGAGGCATTCAAGGGAACTCCACCTGAGATGGAGGTAGCCCCCAACAGGATGTCCGACCCCGGAGTCGCCCCAGTTCCCACACCTGGTCGGGACTGCCTGGAAATGGCTGCCCCCCCTCCCAACTTTGTGGACTTTAGTCGAGACCAAAGGGAAGACCCTACACGGAGGTTCGCCTATGAGCAGCTGGCCCGGGTGGATGGCGAGGTCTTGGAGGCCCAGAGAGAGACCTAATGGCCTAGCTTCAAACTGAATCATGATCGGCTCTACCGCATTGATCGAGACCCCCAAACACAAGAATTCTAGACCTAACTTGTGGTTCACCATGTTCATCATTAGGCTGTCCTGAAGCTTGCACATGACATCCCCAGCTGCAGGCCATTTAGAGCAGGAGAAAACTGGGGTTAGGGTCCTCGCCTGGTTCTTCTGGCCCAGGGTCCACCGTGAGGTGAAGGATTACTGTATGTCATGCCCGGACTGTCAATATGTGGCGCCGGCTGTGGTTCGGAAGGCCCCCCCTGGTGCCTTTACCAGTTGTCGGTGTACCCTTTGAGAGGGTAGCAATGGACCTGGCGGGGCCATTTCCAAAAAGCAAGGCGGACCATCAATACATCCTTGTCCTGATGGACTATGCCACCTGCTTCCCCGAGGCCATCCCTTTAAGAAGTATCACCACCCGCACTATCACTGCAGAACGCGTGAAGGTCTTCTCCAGGGTGAGCCTCCCTCGGGAGATACTCACTGATCAGGGGATTCACTTCACCTCTAATCTGTTCCGCCAGGCATGTGTCCTTCTAGGGATCAAGATACTGCAGACCTCAGTCTACCATCCCCAGACCGATGGGTTGGTAGAATGTTTTAACCAGACGCTGAAGGGAATGTTATGACTCTTCCCCACCGAGGACCTCCGGCAGTTGGACCAACTGCTCCCTCCTTTACTGCTGGCAATTTGAGAGGTCCCCCAGGCATTTGCAATGTTCTCTCTGTTTGAGCTCCTCTATGGGCGGTGACCCCGCGGGGTGTTGGGAGAAGCCTGGGAACACACCCCATCCACAGTGCAGGGACCCTTATAATATGTCTTACAGCTGCAGGGATGGCTGGCACAGGCGGGCAAGCTCACGAAAGAGAACTTAAACACAGCCCAAAGAGCCCAGGAGTAAAACTATAATCAGGGCTCTCAGGCCTGATCCTTTGCACCTGGTGACCGAGTACTCCTACTCCTTCCCTTGGAGGAATCAAAACTTTTGGCCTGCTGGCAGGGCCCGTATGAGGTCCTTCGCCGGGGAGGACCAGTCATATATGAAATCCTGATCGTTGGAAGGAAAAACAGGTCTATCATGTGAATCTCTTAAAGCCCTGGCGGGAAAGGGAAGGACTGTTAATTGCCCCGTACCGGCCTAAGCCGGACGTAGGGCCGCAACCTCTATAGGAGACAGAAGATGGTGAGCCCCAGCTAGCAGAGATGCTCACAGTCGAGCAGCGAGATCAGGCCGCTGCCTAGAGAGGGCATTCCCCAAGACATTCACCACAAAAGCTGGACTAACTGCCCTTGCCTGCCATGTGATTCTGACCGAACCCAAGGTGGTGGTCCAAAAGGCAACCCGGCCAGTACCTACGTGAATGCGGGAGGCCATAGAGGAGGAAGTCTAGGAGATGTTGGAGCTGGGTGTTATTGAGCGCTCCCAGAGCGAATGGCAGAGCCCTGTTGTCCTCGTCCCAAAGCCGGACGGGAGCTGCCGGTTCTGCATTGACTTCAGGAGAGTAAACGCCATTTCCAAGTTTGAAGTCTATCCAATGCCCTGCGTCGACAAGCTCCTCGACCGGCTCGGGGAAGCCTGCTATATCACCACATTAGATCTCATGAAGGGGTACTGACAGATCCCCTTGGACCCCAGATCCAAGAAGAAGACAACGTTCGCCACCCCTTCGGACCCCAGATCCAAGTAGAAGACAGCGTTCACCACCCCTTCAGGGCTGTACCATTTCACCCGGATGCCTTTTGGCCTCCATGGGCCCCGGAAACCTTCCAGCACTTGATGGATCGGATTTTGCAACCACACACCAAGTACACTGTGGCCTACTTGGACGATGTGGTCATCTATGGTGGCCGCTGGGAGGAACATCTCAACCAGGTATTGTCTGTTCTCTGGGACCTCTGCGCGACCGGGCTTACAGCCAATCCAAAAAAATGTTGGATTGGGCAACAGGAGACAACTTATCTGGGGTACACCTTGGGCCAAGGGCAGGTACGACCCCTCATCAGGAAAGTCCAAGCACTGCAGGAATAGCAGGTGCTGACCACGAAGAGGCAGGTGAATCAATTCTTGGGCTTAGCTGGATATTACCAGCAGTTTGTACCCCACTTTGCAACCATTGCCACCCCTCTGATGGAGCTCCTGACCAAAGACAGCCCCCGCCGAGTTTGCTGGTCTGACAAATACGAGGAGGCCTTTTGAACCATCAAGAAATGGCTGTGTAGCAAGTCAGTACTCTTCAGCCCTGACTTTCATCGTGGATTCATCGTTTAGATCGATGCCTCAGGAGTAGGGCTTGGGGCAGTCCTCTCACAGGAGGTGGATGGGGAGGAACACCCTATTGTTTATCTCAGTCGGAAGCTGTTCCCCAGAGAAAGGAATCACTCTGTCATTGAGAAAGAGGCCCGCACAGTGAAGTGGGGGGGTCGACGTCCTTGGCTATTACATCCTCAGGGCCCTCTTTATATTGGTTAAGGACCAAGCACCCCTGAAGTGGCTCAATGAGATGAAGGACACTTACGCCAGGCTTATGCGGTGGTATCTAACTCTGCAGCCCTATGCCTTCACCATCTGGCAGGGAGGGACAATGCCAACGCAGACTTTCTATCCCGCTTAGGGGAGGGTGAGGACATCAGCTCTGAAAGTCGAGAGCTGGATTTGAGGGGTGGGGTGTGGAGGGAGCCGGGGTGGCCTCCCTCCGAACCAGAGGGTAAAGAGCTGCTCTCTCAGCCTGAGTTGGTGGAGCCAGGCCAAGGCTACTCCACCCCGCAGAAAGGAAGGGGGTGGAACAGGACGTACAAAAGGCAAGGGCCTTAGCTCAGTCAGGGCAGCACCAGGGAGGGAGACAGACACAGACGGCTGGCTGTTCCCTCCAGACCCTGCTGCCGAAGCAGGGGATGCCCTGGATCAGGAGAAACCTGACCTGGAGGAAGGACTCAGGCTACTCAGGCTGGATGCAGAGTCCCCGAGGGGCTGGAGGAGCCGGGCAGCGACCCGAGCCCAAGTGAGCCCGACACTGAGAGTGAGCTGGAGCTACTGGGGCTACCGGCGGCTGAATATCCCGACGAGTGGGACGAACCAGAGGGACCCACTCAAGTGACCCTGTAGGAAGTAGCTCAGGGGCGGAACTGGATAGTGCGGTGAGTTAGTATTTGGTCAGCGTGTTGCGGATGGATCCCCGCTGACCCAGTGGCAGGACCCTCTCCCCCCTGTCAGGACCCTGGGCTGGAACGCAGTGGAGTTGGGTGGGCCTGCGTTCCCCTGCCCCTGCCCCCCAGACTCAGATGGCAGAACCCGATAAAGAGCTAAGGACTCTTGCCGCACTCCCCTGCCCGAGGGGCAAGCCATGGACTCTTGCCAGTGCTCCCTGGCCTGAGGGCGTGTCATGGACTCTGGACGGTACTCCTGTGTCATGCCAATTACAACGGCACATCTCCCTGTGCTATTCCCATTGACAGAGAGGTGTGACCAAGGCCTTTCGATGAGGCAGTAGCTCCCCACCGCCCCCAGCGGCTTGGCGGACCAACTGAGATCTTGCTACAGGCATAAGCTTTCATGGGCTGGAGCTTGCAATATTATGAGTCTTACAATCTCTTTTCCCGCTTAGGTGGCTAGGCTGCTAAATTCATAGAGTCTGTGGGAGACATTAGAAAACCTGCAGACTCTCACTACCTCTCCCTTAAAACCTCCAGATTCAAATTCAGTGACTACTGGATGAGCTGGTATCGACTGTCTCCCAGCAAGGGACTGGAGTGGGATATTCTGTCATAAGGGTAACACTGGTCCTTGCAGAAACAAGAGATTTTGCAGTGGCTGGTCTGGGACTGGGGAATGATCTTCCACAGGAACTAAGGACTACCCCAAACCTCACTCCCTTCCACTCCAAGTACAAGCTTCACTTAATCAACCTACCCTCTGTAACAGGGACACAGAGCAGCATGAGACATTTTAAAAATATCTTCCCCGCCACCCCTCAACAAAACCCTACCAAAACACAACGCTCCACCACAGACACAACTCTCTCCACAGAGCAAGGAGGAGAGAGAGAAAACAAAGCACGTGTGACAGATGTTAGTTGCAATTAAGGGGTCGGGCCAAAATTTTTTGCTCTGTCGTCACCCTTGTTGTCATCTCTGGAGGGCCCAAGTAGAGAAGAGAATTTTTTTTCTTTTTGACATTTGTGTACCTCTTTTCTACAGGGCCAATCACCCACTCTGCTGGACAAACACCAATTTTCCTCTCCAGTCAACTACAGAAAATAGGTCAGACAGAGACACACATACACTTTGCTGTTCACGCCACAAGCTACCGCAGATGTTTTGTTGTTCTGCAGACGAGAAATGTTCCCTTAACCAAAGCAAGCTATTTTGTGCATGAAGAAGCGAGACTCTTTCACCCTTGGAAGGAGATGGGCTAACACATGGGCAACTGACGGACTTGGGGACATAATTACATTGGGAGAGGTGCTAAATCACAGAGTTACTGTTATGACTAACAGTAATGGTGGTCACTAGTCAGAGATAGAGGGCGATGGAAGAGGTATAAGGAAGACAGGTAGCAGGGTGAGTATGGAAAGATGTAAATTGGGATTTTCAAAGAGATTTAGATGCCCAACTCCAATTGAATTTGAACGTCTAACTCCCTTCGGCCACACACTTAATCTGTTGTCCTTTTGGGAAAGGACACCCAGGATCTCCTTATGGGACCCCATGGAAGCTGCCTAAGGAATCCGGCACCAAATTCCCTGTGAAATTAATGGGAATCAGGCCATCAAATCCCCTAGGCACTCTTGAAAAGTGCAGACTTAATGCCAGGTGCTACACTTAAAGTTACTTCAAAAGCTGTTACTGAGGGTGTTTCCACATACCCCAGAATATTCTCACAACTTTCTGTGTTTGCAGACAACCAGCATGAAGCCTGAGGTCATATATGTGTGTCAGTTTATGAGAGACACTGGGTCAAAACCAGTTAGGGTTAACACAAAAATCCATCTACTTTTATACTCCTTTAGCCCACAGGGGGCAGTAGATGCACAAAAACCAGACACATTTCCACAGTGATGAATAGTGAGTTTACCATCCTAATTTTTACATTAGTTTTAACTCCTTCACGTCTCCTGTAACTCTTCTGGATTTAGTTTCGACAGGCACCTTGTTATGAATCTATGTTCTATGCAGGAAGTCAGAAAACAGGTGATTTTCCAGGGGAGTCAAAGAAGCTGCCTTAAGAGGTAGATAGGCACCGACTTCCTATAAACTCCTTCACTTGAGGTGTGAGGAGAGCCTGAGATATTTAAGTGCCTATTGATGCAGATAGGGGCCTGGGAACGGAGTTTGAAAGGTTTTTAGGTGCCTAAAGAGGGAGATAGGCTTCTAATGGAGTTTACAAAGGCACCTAAGTGAGTTAGCTGCCTCACTGCCATTGACCACAAAGCCTTCTTATGCCACGTAACTCCCTCTCCCTTAAATATGCTATACGCTAGGTCTGAAAGTATGAGAACTGAGATTCTAGGCACTTTCTAAAGAGAGAAGGAGGAGGATCCATGCCCCAGGGAACACACAATGTAGAATAGACAGACAAGTTAACAAACAGAGGGTGGGGAGAGGAAAGATTTGCAACCAGCATGGAGTTGTATAAACAAATGTTATCAAAATACGATAAAAGCATTATAGTGAGATTTTACCACTTCATATTTCCTCTAGAAACATTAACCTGAACATATATGTCATGATAGGTTCAGGGTAATGTTGCTGGGACTGCAATTAAGGATTTGTGTTACACTGTTGGTGGCAGAAAGAAGATCCCTGTGAGGTAGCCGAGACCTTCACTGTCAGTGGAAACTTACTGTATAGAAAGTCCTTTATGGTTAAACTATGTCCCGTAACTTTACCCTCCATTGCTTTTCAGTGCGTGTGTGTGTGTGATATCAGCTTTGACTACCCTTAACTGGATTTAGACAATTATTTTCTTTGTGGAATCCTGTGCGTAAGGTGAATTCTCTTTATATAATGGAGATCTGTCTACCAGGCTACAAGTGCATTGGCAGTGCAAACCATGCTATGCTGCCAGAAACCAAGGGATCTCATCTGATAGAAGAAGAAGATGAAAAGTTGAACAACGAAGCATTTCAGAACCGGGCTTGCTGCAGTTCGCAGGAAGCATTCGGCCACATGGGCAGCTCCAAGTAGCAACTCATTTCTCTGGAATACAATTCTGAGAAGTGCTGAATCCCCTCTGAGCCACAAAGACAGTTTATGTAAAGAGGTTTAGCACGGTGACTGGGATATACAAACACAGTGATACAGACACCGTAGATCCCTGCACAAAAACCTTGAACATAACAAACACTTTTTTTCCTCAGGCAAATGTCTAGCCCTTGGGGTTTTTTGACATTTTCCAGAGGAAGTTCCAAGAAAAGACAGAAGAAAAGGGCTGGAAAAATATTTGTCAATGTTTTTCTAAAAAATAATAAAATCTTAATTATGATTGACTCTCTTAAATCCTTTGTTTTTCATTTATTGTGAAGGAAAAGGCAGCTATTATGCATATGTTATTATGTTGGTTTAATAATTGAAGGAACATAAATCCACACCGTGTAGAATCAAGCACAGGAGTTTATTACTCTCAGCACTGGCGGAGTGTCATCTTGCTTATTAGGCTCAGAGACACTGCAGAACAATTAATTACAATAGATTATATAGGGTGCTCATTGGGTGGAGAGAAGCAACGGGGGTGGGTTTTCCGAAGCCCCTGGATAGTTTCTAGCAGCAGGACAAGATAAGCACAATAAGCCAATGGTCTAAAAGATTACATAATGGCTCTGCCCAAGGACCAAATTAACATATTGCTGACACACAGGTAATTACCCCCTAACTATATCTATTAAAGTATATAGGTTAAATCCTAATTTTGGGGTCCAGGGGAATGAGGTAGCAGCTCTCTCGGTTGACCAACAGGTACATTCCTAGAGATTTAAAGCAAAAAAGCAGTAATTAGTATGTAACAAAAAACAATTGTTTCGAAGTTTACCCTTGCATTTCTCTGGGCTAGGATTTGCATACATCTATGAGGGGAGGGTGTCATAACTCATGTCAATCATATTAGGCCTCTCCCCAAACTCTCTCTGGGATCTGAGGGGTATTGTGCCACTATCTCCTCCCTGCATTAGGGAGTAACCATGAGGCTTTTCTCAGCACTTCATGTGTCTATAACTCATGATAAGGATGCCCAATTACATTCGGAGTTATGCTGACTCCGCTCACTGACTTGAAACACACAAGGTTATTTGTTTACCCCAGCTTTCTCTTAGCGATGTATTGTTCTTTGTTAGCTAGTCCTCACCCGGGCCGATATGAAAAGTTCTTAGCAGAACTGCAGTTAAGATCTTACATCCACAGCAAATGGATTTTGGCCCTTCAATAATAATATTTTAAATACTTCTTTTACCTTTGCACATTTCTTTATATGCTGTAGAGTGCACATGCCTAATTACTCAAAACAGAGTTTTATCCTCATTAGTTAAATTAAAGAAGTAAAACATCCATAACTATTTTTATTATTTGCAAAACAGAGTGTTGCCATTGCTACATGGTCCCACATATGGCATGTTGCCGTTCTTTGGGACCCCTAATCAATCCTTCTCAACCCCACTGGCAGATCTTGGCTTTGAGAGATGGAATTTGTTTCTGAGAGCAGGACATTTTGGGAGTCAAGCATCAAAATTCTTCTGTAAGGCCCTGCTCCTACAGAAACTGAGCGTGTGTTTCAGTTTACACATTGTGATAGACCCACTGAAATGTGAATAGGGCTACTCAGCGGGACAGATCCTCAGCTGCTGTAAATTTTTATATTGGCTTCAATGGTGCCAGGACCATTTACACCAACCGAGAATCTGCCTCAGGGTGTACAAAGTCTTTGCAGGACTGAGGCTTCAAAACAATAAAAACAGGTAAGTGCTGGAACAGGTTACAAGGGAAGGTTGTGGAATCCCCATCTTTGGAGGGTTTTAAGAACAGGTTAGACAAACACCTGTCAGGGTGATTTACATAAACTTGGTTCCATCTCAGAGAGGAGGGCTGGACTAGACTGTGACAGATTTTGTTACCAACCTGCCTGAAGGCGTCGGTTGATCAGGCTGAGGCCACAGGATCTTGTAGGGAGGAGATGACGAGGCACACCAAGGGTCTAAGTTTAAAGCTTTATTGATAAAATTAAATAATAACAGCAGAGAGTGCTGGGAATGCTCCCATGTCACTCGGGGAAGAAAGAAAGTGTTAGTGCCCCAAGCCTTAACCCACTTTCATACTCACATACGCTACCCAAGGCTGGCCAGGCCTGGGTGTAACGTCAGAAGAAGAGAGCGGGGAAGGGTGGACCGGAGTTCTTGTCCTGGGCCCAGGCCGTCCGGGTCTGCTGCTGATCTCCGAATTGCTCCAGTTCTCAGGAGCGTTTTAAGCCCTGGGCTCCTTTGGGGGTGTTCCATTCCGCGACCTCTGTTCCTGGTGCTCTTTGTGTCAGTCCAAACCGGCTTGCTGTGGCCTTCTTGGTTTCCCAAAACATCCCGGCTCTGGAGACTTTGTTTTCCCTTCTATTGGCCTTTGCTGTCATGTCTCATTTGCTCTCACTGTTCCTGCTGTTATCTTTGCAGCTTTGCTCCACTTAGTTTTTCTCTTCTTATGGCTGGTCGGGGGGGTGGACTTTCCCCTTTCCTTGGCAGGTAGCCACTGGCCGTGGGCTGAAGTCAGCTTCTTATCTTCAGACTGAGCTTGCTAGCTGCAGTGTTGAGTTAACCCGTTCTCTGCTCTCTTCTTTCTCTCCCCCCCTCTCGGCCTCTCATACCTCCAAAGGAAACTTCCACTCTCCACTCACACATTTTTAGGCCTCCCCAAAATGCTTTGCAATGCTTGCAACAGTGTTAGCCACATACAGTACTGATCTGCCTTCCCTGTAGACTCCCTGAGGGGGGCGGGCATTGGGGTGTGACAAGACGATCTCTCAAGATCCCTTCCAGCCCTACACTGCCAAGAAACGCCACAGCTGTGCAGCTGCAGTGTGTCAGCGTAGTTACTACCTATACTGATGAGAGAGTTTCTCCCTTTGGCGTCAGCAATCCACCTCCTCAAGAGGTGATAGCTAGGGTGACAGAAGAAATCTTCTATTGACTTATTTCTTTCTATGTAGGGACTGAGGTCACTTTACCTAAGGTCTTGTCTACACTGGCAAGTTGGAGCGCATTAAATCAGCGCCGGGTGCTGTAGCTCCTGAGATGTCCACATTGGGAAGGCACATAGAGTGCCTGGACTCCGCTGCCGGAGTGCTTCCGGTAATCCACCTCCATGAGAGGCATAGAGCTTTCTGCCCCAGGCCAAAGCACCACGGTACCAGTGTGGACGCCCTGGTCTATTACTGCGCTCTGATCGGCCTCTGGGATGTGCCCCACAATGCCTGTTCTAGCCACTCTGGTCATCACTTTGAACTCTACTGCCCTGCCCTCAGGTGACCAACTATCAGACCTGCCCTTTAAATTCTCTGGGAATTTTGAAAGTCCCCTTCCTGTTGTCACGGAGTCCCCGGGCGATGCTCTGGAACTGCTCCCTACGAAGCCAGGCAGGACTCCGGTGAAGTCTCCTCTCTGTGAGCAGACTGTCTTCAGGGCAAGAAGCTCACACGGCTTCCACCTTCCTGGGTCTGACCTTGGAGCATTCTACATCCTCTGCCCCTCCGTGCGCTTCTGTCAAAGTTCCTTCCCCACTCTGAACTCTAGGGTACAGATGTGGGGACTTGCATGAAAGACCCCCTAAGCTTATTCTTACCAGCTTAGGTTAAAACTTCCCCAAGGTACAAACTTTGCCTTGTCCTTGAACCGTATTCTGCCACCACCAAGCGTCTTACACAAAGAGCAGGGAAAGAGCCCACTTGGAGAAGCCTTCCCCCAAAATATCCCCCCAAGCCCTGCACCTCCTTTCCTGGGGAAGGCTTGATAAGAATCCTCACCAATTTGTACAGGTGAACACAGACCCAAACCCTTGGATCTTAAGAACAATGAAAAATCAATCAGGTTCTTAGAAGAAGAATTTTAATTAAAGAAAAGGTAAAGGAATCACCTCTATAAAATCAGGCTGGTAAATACCTTACAGGGTAATCAGATTCAAAACACAGAGTATCCCTCTAGTGAAAACCTTAAGTTACAAAAAGACACAAAAACAGGAATATACATTCCATTTAGCACAGCTTTTTTTTACCAGCCATTTAACAAAAGGAAATCTAACGCATTTCTAGCTAGATTACTTACTAACTAACTGTTGTAAGGCTGCATTCATCACACAGACAGACGAACCCTTTGTCCCCACCCCTCCAGATATGAAAGTATCTTGTCCCCTCATTGGTCATTTTGGGTCAGGTGGTAGGGGGGTTACCTTAGCTTCTTAACCCTTTATAGGTGAAAGGATTTTGCCTCTGGCCAGGAGGGATTTTATAGCACTGTCTACAGAAAGGTGGTTACCCTTCCCTTTATATTTATGACAGTTCCCACAGCTAGTCCGCCTCGGCGGGGTCCCAGGGAAGCCAGAGGGTCCTGCACCTCAGCTCCACAGTCAGACGTGACTCTCAGCCAGCCAGTAAAACAGAAGTTTTCTTAGATGACAGGAACAAGGTCTAACACAGAACTTGTAGGTACCGAGAACAGGACCCCTCAGCGGGGTCCATTTTGGGGAGCAGTGAGGCAGACAACCACATCTGTACTTCACTCCTTGTCCCCAGCCATCCCCAAACTGACTCCCCCTCCAGCCGCTCCTCCTCTGGGCTTTGTTCCTTTCCCGGGCCAGGAGGTCACCTGATTCCTTTGTTCTCCAACCCTTTAGCTCTCACCTTGCAGGGGGGAAGGGCCCAGTCCATCAGATGCCAGGAGACAGTGTCGGCCATTTATGTACCCTGGTTCTTTGCTCTGCAACAATTACACCCTCTTATCCCAACACCTAGAGACTTAAGAAATGCATAGGGGAAACTGAGGCACCCCTACAGTATTCAGAGGAAACATTAAGAACAGCCCCACTTCATCACACCTATGTGCTCAGCCAGGCATGAAGCTCTCTCAGTGCATCTTTCCAGCTGACCATGCCTCCACGCACCAGGCAATCCCCAGTATGGAGCAATGCCAAGGTGCTGGGCCTCATCAGTGTTTGGGACGAGGAAGCTGTCCAGTCCCAGCTGTTCTCCAGCTGTAGGAATTATGATACCTATGGGCAGATATCAAGGGCCATGACAGAAAGGGACCATGACTGGGATGCACTGCAGCGCAGGGTTAAAATGAAGAAGCTGCAGAATGTCTACCACAAGTTGCAGGAGGCAAACCGCCTCTCTGGGGCTGCAACCACAACCTGCTGGCTCTACAAAGATCTACAAATACTTGGGGGCGACCTCACCTCCACTGCGAAGAGCCCCATGGACACTTCAGAGGCCATGGCAGCCTGGAATGCAACAAGGCAGGAGGAGGAAAGCGGGAGCAAGGGTGCTGAGGAGGAGGGGGGCCCAAAGCCAAAGGACGACTCACCATCCACAGATGCATGCAACCAGGAGCTGTTTTCAAGCCAGGAGGAAGGTAGCCAGTTGCAGTGGATGGTGCTTGGGGAAGAACAAACTGCAGAGGAGGCGCCTGGTAAGCGGCATTGATTTTGAGAAGGGAGTTGTTGGGTGCGGGCTGTTGGCATGAGGAGGGTTGCAGAAAGAAGGGTCAGGGCTGTGTGCATGCCTAGGTCCGGAATAGGGCGTTGGCGTGCTCTCTCACATTGCGGTAATCGGCCTCCGTGATCTCATCGAAGGTCTCATGCAGAAACTGGGCAATCCACTTGTGCAGGTTCCTTGGCAGAGCTACTGTGCTCCTTGTCCCAGTAAGCTAACATGTCTGCGCCACTGTGCCGTGAGTGGGGTACCATTGCTGCATACAGGCAAGCTGCATAAGGGCCAGGGTGGAAGCTGCATTGTTGCAGAAGACCCTCCCTTGCTTCCCAGGTCACCCTCAGCAGCGAGATATCTTCCAGGACGAACTTAACTTGTGGAAAATGTGGGGACCGTGTTTAGTATAGGGGCCCCCTGCAGCTGCTGGCTCTTCCCAAGACACAGGACCCCAGAGGACAGTACGGCCTGGAACACTCAGTTCCCGCTGCCCCTGTGGTTACTCACCATTTCGGGGCTCTTGTGGGTTATGTGCGCTCGCCTTGGGACAGGCAATTTGTGCTAGGTGTGTGAACTGAGATTGTATTTAAGATAGGCCAAATCGTTGCTCTGTCTCGCTTTAACAATGGTGCCTCTGTAAAATGTTGCATTTTGGCTTTACAGATGCAACCTTGAGATCCCAGCCGTTCTTGTTATCAAAGGCCGAATGGCTCCGCAGACTCAGGAAGCGGCCACGAAGAAGCAAGGAGGACCTTCCTCATGAAGTCATGCAGCAGTCCCCTTACTGAAAATAAAAAAAATACAGGAGTGGCGGGAGTGAGAAAGGAGGCTCCGCAAGGAGAATGCGGATCACCGGCAACAAACCACGGAGCGGCTCCTAAGCACTCTGGAGCGCCAAGCGGACTCAATGTAGGCACTCAAAGCAATGCATACAGAGCAGATCCACGCCCACCCCGGCTGCAGCCCATGTCCCAACACTCTTTCCCTTGCGCCCCCATGTCACCGCCAACCCACTTCCCCAATATCTGGTTTCTTATCACCACCAGCTGCCTCCAAACACCTGTACCTTCACCGTCCAGCCCTGCACACTCCAACCCTTACCCACTGCACTCCACCTCTTTGCCCATGCAGTTTTAGCCAGCCTGAAGTGCAGAGCACATTGCACGGCACTCCAGACAGTAAGGCTGAATATGATACCTGGACATACGCAAATCTGTAAATGTTCCGTTCCCCCCCGCTCTTTCTTCCTCCCACACAGTACAGATGTGTCATGCCGTTTGTGTTTCTCCATCTCATAGAATCATAGAATCATAGACTTTAAGGTCAGAAGGGACCCATTATGATCATCTAGTCTGACCTCCTGCACAATGCAGGCCACGGGATCCCTGCCACCCACCCCTGTAACAAACCTTGAACCTATGTCTGAGCTATTGAAGTCCTCAAATCATGGTTTAAAGACTTTGAGGTGCAGAGAATCTTCCAGCAAGTGACCCATGCCCCATGCTGCAGAAGAAGGTGAAAACCCCCCAGGGCCTCTGCCAATCTACCCTGGAGGGAAATTCCTTCCTGACCCCAATCTGGCGATCAGCTGAACCCTGAGCATGTGGGCAAGACTCACCAGCCAGACACCCAGGAAAGAACTCTCTGTAGTAACACAGATCCCACCCCATCTAACATCCCATCACAGGCCATTGGGCCTATTTACTGCTAATAGTCGAAGATCAATTAATTTCCAAAATTAGGCTATCCCATCATATCATCCCTTCCATAAACTTATCAAGCTTTGTCTTGAAGCCAGATAGGTATTTTGCCCCCAGTTCTTCCCTTGGAAGGCTTTTCCAGAACTTCCCTCCTCTGATGGTTAGAAACCTTTGTCTAATTTCAAGCTGATGGCCAGGCGCCAGACCAGAACTGCACCCAGTATTCCAGATGAGGTCTCATCAGTGCCTTGTATAACGGTACTAACACCTCCTTCTCTCTACTGGAAACACCTTGCCTGATGCATCCCAAGACCACATTAGCTTTTTTCACGTATATATCACATCGGTGGCTCATAGTCATCCTGTGATCAACCAATACTCCAAGGTCCTTCTCCTCCTCCATTACTTCCAAGTGATGCATCCCCAGTTTATAACAAAAATTCTTGTTATTAATCCCTAAATGCTTGACCTTACGCTTCTCACTATTAAATTTCATACTATTACTATTACTCCAGTTTACAAGGTGTCACGGAGTGCCCGGGCAATGCTCTGGAACTGCTCCCCATGAAGCCAGTCAGGACTCTGGGGCAGTCGCCTTCTGGTGAGCAGCCTGTCCGCAGGGCAAACAGCTCACACGGCTTCCACCTTCCTGGGTCTGACCTCGGAGCATTCAGCATCCTCTGCCCCTCCGTGTGCTTCCCACAGCGAGTTCGCTCAGGCGGGGCTCCTGGGGAAGCCAGAGGGTCCTGCACCCCAACTTCGCAGTCTGACGTGACTCTTAGCCAGCCAGTAAAACAGAGGTTTATTAGACGACAGGAACATGGTCTAAAACAGAGCTTGCAGATGCAGAGAACAGGACCCCTCAGCTGGGTCCATTTTGGAGGGCAGTGAGCCAGACAACCACGTCTGCCCTTCACTTCCATGTCCCAGCCAGCCCCCAACTGAAACTCCCTCCAGCCCCTCCTCCTCTGGGCTTTGTTCCTTCCAGGGCCAGGAGGTCACCTGATTCCTTTGTTCTCCAACCCTTTAGCTCTCACCTTGCGGGGGGGAGAGCCCAGGCCATCAGTTGCCAGGAAACAGGGTGTCGGCCATCCTCTGTGTCCCAGACTCCTGCACACACCTGCCCTCTAGGGCTCTGCAGAGATCATACACCCTTACCCCACCACCTAGATACTTAAGAACGGCATAGGGGAAACTGAGGCACCCCCACAATATTCGGAGGAAACATTATGAACAGTCCCACTTCGTCACACAAGGTCATCCAGATCTCCCTGTCTGATATCCCGGTCCTTCTCTGTATTGGCAATACTTCCCAGCATTGTGTCATCCACAAACTTTATTAGCACATTCCCACTTTTGTGCCAAGGTCAGTAATAAAAAATTAAACAAGACTGGTCCCAAAACTTGATCCCTGAGGAACTTCACTAGTAACCTCCTTCCAGCCTGACAGTTCACCTTTCAGTGTGACCCATTGTAGTCTCCCCTTTAACCAGTTCCTTATCCACCTTTCGTTTTTCATATTGATCCCCATCTTTTTTAATTTAGCTAATAATTCCCCATGTGCAACCATATCAAATGCTTACTGCATTTCCTTTGTCTAAAAAATCTGTTACCTTCTCAAAGAAGGAGATCAGTTTGGTTTGGCACGATCTACCTTTTGTAAAAACATGTTGTATTTTGTCCCAATTACCACTGACCTCAACGTCCTTAACTACTTTCTCCTTCAAAATTTTTTCCAAGACCTTGCATACTACAGATGTCAAACTAACAGGCCTGTAGTTACCCAGATCACTTTTTTTCCCTTTCTTAAAAATAGGAACTATGTTAGCAATTCTCCAATCATACGGTACAACCCCTGAGTTTACAGATTCGTTAAATTTTTTTGTTAATGGGCTTGCAATTTCATGTGCCAGTTCCTTTAATATTCTTGTATGAAGATTATCTGGCCCCCCCGATTGTTTCTTTTCAATAAATGTTTTTTTTTGTTTGAAAGCATTCTTTATTGCATTAATTAAAAGCAAGCATAGCCCAGGAAAGCAACAGGCATTTCTAATCAGTGCATCATACGTAGCAAACACAGATGCCGACTGTCATTGGAACCACTGCACTTCCGTGCAGGGCACCAAACATTACTGGCTTTCAGCATCGAATTGCTGCCTCAGGGCATCCCTAATCCTTACCAACCAGTGCTGTTCCCCTTGAATGGCCCTGGTCTCTGGCTGCCAAGGAACATGAGTAAGCAGATTGCCCAGATTCTGCATGAGACCTTCGATGAGATCACTGAAGCTGATTACCATGATGTGAGAGAGTATATCAATGCCCTGTTGATATACTGCCAAGCTTCCTCCAGGCTTGAAAACAGATCCTGGCTGCATGCATCTATGGATGGTGAGTCGTCCTCTGGCTGGCACAGCTGATCAGAGTGCAGTAATAGACCATGGAGTCCACACTGGCATTGTGGCACTTCAGCCCAGGCACAGAAAGGTCTATTCTTCTCATGGAGGTGGATTACCAGGAGCGCTCCAACCATGGAGTCCAGGCGCGCTACGTGCCTTGCCAGCGTGGACACCTCAGGAGTTATAGCGCCCGGGGCTGATTTAATGTGCTCCAACTTGCAAGTGCAGACAAGGCCTAAGTCTCATGTTGCTTGTGATGGCTTTCCAGGTTAATTTTATTCTTAAAGGCTTTTAGATTAGTAGGTGCTAAAGTTACATCTTTCTTATAACCTTCTTTTCCAGGTGTCCAGGCACAAATTAGATTTGTGGAATCTGGAGGGGATATGAATCAGCCTGGTGACTCCCTCCACCTCTCTTTCAGTTTTGGAGACGACTGGTTAAGCTGACTCTGACTGTCTCCTGGCAAAGGACTGGAGAGGGTTGCCACCTTTATCTTTTGGACAAGAGACACTAAACATTATGCTGCTTCTGTAACAGGGCGGTTCAGTATCTCCAGATCCAATGCCCAGAATATGCTCTATTTGCAAATGAAAAACCTGAAACCTGAAGACACAGGTATAGAATCATAGAAGTGGAAGGGACCTTGAGAGGTCATCAAGTCCAGTCCCCTACACTCATGGCAGGACCAGCAACATTTTAGACCCATCCCTGACAGGTGTATATCTAACCTGTTCTTAAAAATCTCCAATGAAGGAGATTCCTCAACCTCCCTAGCAATTTATTCCAGTGCTTAACCACCCTGACAGTTAGGAAGTTTTTTCCTAATGTCCAACTTAAACCTCCCTTGCTGCCTATTTAAGCCTGTTGCTTCTTGTCCTATCATCAGAGGTTAAGGAGAATAATTTTTCTCCCTCCTCGTTAACAACCTTTTAGATATTTGAAAACTGTTATCATGTCCCCTCTCAGTCTTCTCTTCTCCAGACTAAACAAACCCAGTTCTTTCAATGTTCTCTCATAGGTCATGTTTTCTAGACCGGTAATCATTTTTGTTGCTTTTCTCTGCACTCTTCAATTTGTCCATATCTTTTCTGAAATATGGTGCCCAGAACTGGACACAATACTCCAGTGGAGGCCTAATCATCGCCAGAGTAGAGCAGAAAAATTACTTCTCATGTCTTGCTTACAACACTCTTACTAATACAACCCATAATGATGATTTTTTTTGCAACAGTGTTACACTGTTGACTCATATTTAGCTTATGGTCCACTATGACCCCTAGATCCCTTTCCGCAGTACTCCTTCCTAGGCAGTCATTTCCATTCTGTAGGTGTGCATCTGATTGTTCCTTCCTAAGTGGAGTACTTTGCATTTGTCCTTATTGAATTTCATCCTATTTACTTCAGACCATTCCTCCAGTTTGTCCAGATCATTTTGAATTATCCTTCAAGGCACTTGCAACCCCTTCCAGCTTGGTATCGTCCACAAACTTTATAAGTGCACTCTCTATGCCATGATCTAAATTGTTAATGAAGACATTGAAAAGAACCAGACCCAGAACTGATCCCTGTGGGACCCCACTTGTTATGCCCTTCCAGCCTGACTGCGAACCATTGATAAGTACTCTCTGGGAGTGGTTTTCCAAATAGCTATGAACCCAGCTTATAGTAGCTCCATCTAGGTTGTATTTCCCTAGTTTGTTTAGAAGAAGGTCATGCGAGACTGTCTCAAAAGCCTTACTAAAGTCCAGATATGCCACATCTACCCCTTCCCCCCCATCCACAAGGTTTGTTACCCTGTCAAAAAAGCTATCAGGTTGGTTTGACATGATATATTCTTGACAAAATCGATGCTGACTGTTACCTATCACCTTATTATTTTCTAGATGTTTCCAAATTGATTCCTTAATTATTTGCTCTGTTATCTTACCAGGTACAGAAGTTAAGCTGACTGGTCTGTAATTGCTTGGGTTGCCCTTCTTCCCGTTTTATAGATAGGCACTATATGTGCTCTTTTCCAGTCTTCTGGAATCTCCCCTGTCTTCCATGACTTTCCAACGATAATAGCTAATGGCTCAGATATCTCCTCAGCCGGTTCCTTGAGTATTCTAGGATGCATTTCATCAGGCCCTGGTGACTTGAAGACATCTAACTTGTGCAAGTAAATTTTAACTTGTTCTTTCCTTATTTTAGCATCTGAACCTACCCCATTTTCACTGGCATTCACTACTTTAGGTGTCCAAATTCTACCTGCCTTCTAGGTGAAAACCAAAACAAAAAATCATTAAGCACCTCTGCCAGTTCCACATTTTCTGTTATTGTTTTTTCCCTCTTCATTGAGTAACAGGCTACCCTGTCCTTGATCTTCCTCTTGCTTCTAATGTATTTGTAGAGTATTTTCTTGTTACCCTTTATGTCTCTAGCTAGTTTGGTCTCGTTTTGTGCCTTGGCCTTTGTTAAGGTTCCTTTTTTACTTTGAATTTTAGGGTACAAATGTGGGGACCTGCATGAAAGACCCCCTAAGCTTATTTTTTTTAGTTTAGGTTAAAAACTTTTTTAAGGTACAAATTTTGTTTTGTTTTGAATTTATGCTGCTACTACCAAGTGTGTTAAACAAAGAACAGGGAAAGAGCCCACTTGGAGATGTCTTTCCCCAAAATATTCCCTCAAGCCCTACACCCCCTTTCCTGGGGAAGGCTTGATAAAAAATTTTACCGATTTGTACAGGTGAACACGGACCCATGCCCTTGGATTTTAAGAACAATGAAAAAACAATTAGGTTCTTAAAAGAAGAATTTTAATTAAAGAACAGGGAAAATAATTATTTTTGTAAAATTAGGATGGTAAATACCTTACAGGGTAATTAGATTTAAAACAGAGAGAATTTTTTTTAGGCAAAAATTTAAGTTACAAAAAGACACAAAAACCAGAATATACATTTTATTTAGCACAGCTTATTTTACCAGCCATTAAACAAAAAGAAATTTAACGCATTTTTAGCTACATTATTTACTAACTTTTTACAGGAGTTCTGAGCTGCAATTTTTTATTTGTTTTTTGCAAAAGCGTTTACACAGACAGACAGACCCTTTGTTCCTCCCCCCGTTCAGCTTTGAAAGCATTTTGTTTTTTTTATTGGTCATTTTGGTCAGGGGCCAGCGAGGTTATCTTAGCTTCTTAACCCTTTACAGGTGAAAGGGTTTTGCTTCTGGCCAGGAGGGATTTTATAGTTCTGCATACAGAAAGGTGGTTACCCTTCCCTTTATATTTATGAGATGCGCCCCCCCCCCCCCAAATTACAGATAGGGTGAAACACTGGCTGTGATTTTTTTCTTGGCGCTTTAGGAGAAAACAGAGTTAATAAGACCTATGCACTTTTAAATATATTACTAAGTGTATAAAGACTAACAATATTTTCCACATCTAAGAACAATTTTAACCAGTTGATTCTGGGAAACTTTCACGGGAGAGTGCATCAGCCACTTTGTTAGAAGCTCCTAAAATGTGTTGGATGTCGAAATCAAAATCTTGGAGAGCTAAACTCCACCGAATAAGTGTTTTGTTATTTCCCATGGCGGTATGAAGCCACTGTAGCGCAGCATGGTCGGTTAGCAGGTGGAAACGCCGTCCCCAAACATATGGGCGTAGCTTTTCCAGGGTGTAGACAATGGCATAACATTCTTTTTTCACTGACTGACCAGTTGCTTTCCCTCTCAGAGAGTTTTTTGCTGAGAAACACTACAGGGTGAAACTTTTGATTTGGTCTTTTTTGCATTAAGACTGCTCCTACACCACGCTTGGACGCATCTGTCGTTACTAGGAACGGTTTGTCAAAGTCTGGGGCTCTTAGCACAGGGTCAGACATGAGTGTCGCTTTAAGCTGGTTAAAGGCCTTCTGACACTTCTTCGGTCCACTGAATGGCATTTGGCTGTTTCTTTTTGGTTAGGTTTGTTAGTGGGGCGGCGATTTGGCTGTATTGCGGTACAATTTGCCTGTAATATCCGGCCAAGCCTAAGAAGGATTGGACCTGTTTTTTTAACTTTGGGACAGGCCACTTTTGGATAGCATCCACTTTGGCCTGTAGGAAGTTCATAGTTCCTTGACTTACTTGGCTTTTCAGGTAAGTTACTTTGTTTAGGCCTATTTGATACTTTTTAGCCTTAATAGTTAGTTCTGCTTCTTTTATGCGCTTGAAGACTTTTTGTAGATGTTCCAGGTGTTCTGCCCAGGAATTCGAAAATATGGCCATGTTGTTAAGGTAGGTAACTGCATATTCTCCTAATCCCACTAGGAGACCATCTACAATTCTTTGGAAGGTGGCGGGTGCATTCCGAAGCCCAAAAGGGAGCACATTAAATTCATACAGCCCGACATGTGTGGTGAAGGCTGACCTTTCCTTGGCGGATTCATCTAGCGGTACCTACCAGTACCCCTTGGTTAAGTCCAAGGTAGAGATGAACTGCGCCCGTCCCAGTTTCTCTAATAGTTCATCTGTGCGTGGCATTGGATAGTTGTCTGGGCGAGTTATAGCATTTAGCTTACGGTAGTCCATGCAAAAACGTATTTCCCCATCTGGTTTGGGAACTAGAACCACTGGAGATGCCCATGCACTGCCGGAGGGGCGGATTAGCCCCATTTGTAGCATACCCTGGATTTCCAGTTCTATAGCAGTTTTAGCTTGAGGAGACACTCGGTAAGGTTGGACCCTAATTGGGTGAGCATTACCTGTGTCAATGGAGTGGTATGCCCGTTCAGGCAGTCCTGGGGTGGCTGAGAACATCGGCGCGTAGCTAGTGCACAGCTCCTTGATCCACTGTCGCTGCATATGCCAAGGGTCATGGAGAGGTTCACCTCTTCCACGCCACTAGCACTTTTCCCTTTGTAGTAGACACCTTCAGGCCACTCAGCGTCGTCTCCTCCCTGGGCTGTAAACTGACAAAGCTTTAATTCTTGGGAATAAAAGGGCTTTAGAGAATTAATATGGTACACCTTAGGCTTTTGGTTGGAGGTGGGGAATGCTATGAGATAATTAACAGCTCCCAGGCACTCTTGCACCGTGAATGGCCCTTCCCACGACGCTTCCATTTTATGGGCTTGGAGCACTTTTAAGACCATGACCTGTCCCCTATTTTGAAGGAACGCTTTTTGGCATGTATATTATATTAGGCTTTTTGCTTCTTTTGAGCATTTTGTAGGGTTTTTTTAGCAAGGGCTAAAGAGGTTTGGAGGTGTTTTGTAGGTTGGTTACAAAGTTTAGAATGTTAGTTCCTGGAGAAGGTGTAAACCCCTCCCATTGCTGCTCAACAACTGTAATGGCCCCTTAACCCTTGTGGCCATATATAAGTTCAAATGGGGAAAACCCTAAACTGGGATGTGGTACAGCTCTATAGGCAAAGAGCAACCGCTGCAACACTAGGTCCCAATCATTGGAGTGCTTATTATGAATTTACGTATTATGGCCCCCAAAGTTTCATTAAACTTTTTTACTAGGCTATTTTTTTGATGGTGGTAAGGAATGGCAATCAAGTGATTCACCCCATGAGCTTCCCAAAGTTCCTTTCCATAGTTCCTGCCAGTAAATTAGTTCCTGCATTGTGAGGATGTCGGAGGGCCAACCTACCCTGGCAGAAATGTCTGCTAGTGCCTGTCACACACTTTTAGCCCTGGTTTTGCTTAGAGCTACTGCTTCCGGCCATCGGGTGGCAAAATCCATGAAAGTCAGTCTGTACTTCTTCCCTCTGGGTGTCTTTTTCGGAAAAGGACCCAGAATATCCACAGCTACTCGCTGAAATGGAACCTGAATGATGGGGAGTGGCTGGAGAGAGGTTTTGACTTGGTCTGGGGTTTTCCCACTCTTTGGCACACCTTACAAGACGGACATAGGTAGAAACATCCTTGCTTATTCCCTCCCAGTGGAATGATTTTTTTTAAATGGTTTTTGGTTTTGTTTAGTTTAGCATGGCTACTAGGATGATTGTGGGCTAAGCTTAATAGCTTTACCCAGTACTTAGTTGGAACTACCAACTGTCTCTGAGGATGCCAGTCTTCCTGGTGTCCACCAGAAAGAGTTTCCTTGTATAAACGTTTTTTTTTTTTTTTACAACAAACCTGGATCGATTAGAAGAGCTGAGAGGCGGTGGTTTGCTTTGTGCCGCCGTCCAAGCTCTCTGGAGGGTCTCATCTGCTTCCTGTTCAATCTGGAACCGTTCCCTTGATGCTGGAGACATCAGTTCCTCATTGGATTGTGGACCTATGCTTGGTCCCTTTGGAAGCGATGTCGGGCTTCGGGCTCCAGCTGAGCCTCTTGTATATGGTTATTTGTTGCTGGTGCAGGTTCGGTTGAGGCCCTCTGGTGTTGGGGTTGCAAGTACTGGATTCAGTGCGGGCACTGGTTTCTGGTGCTGGTTGTTCCGCCAGTTCCCGTTCTGAGACTGGTTCCGTCTGGGTCTCTGTGACTGGATCCACTACTGCTGTTGCAGATGTTGGCCATGGGATCTGGTTCCATCACCTCTGACCGGGTCCTGGTAGAAGTTTCTGGAACAGAGCTAGGTGTGACGGCTTGCTTAGCCTGGCTGCGGGTGACCATTCCCACCCTCTTGGCCCGCTTCACATGATCGGCCAGGTCTTCCCCTGACAGCATGGGGATGGGATAATCATCATAGACTGCAAAAGTCCATGTTCCTGACCAGCCCTTGTACTGGACAGGCAACTTGGCTGTAGGCAAGTCCAAAGAGTTGGACTTGAAGGGTTGAATCGTCACTTGGACCTCTGGGTCAATTAAATTGGGGTCCCACTAAGGAAGCATGGATAGACGACACTTGTGCTCTGGTGTCCTTCCACGCTGTGACCTTCTTCCTGCCCACACTCCACAGTTTCCCTCCGCTCTGAGGGTATTTGGGAAGGTATCTGGGCCTGAGGACCTCTGGTGTGATTCCGGTGCAACGAACTGTAATCTGTTGGGGTTCTTGGGGCAGTTGGCCTTTACATGCCCTGGCTTGTTACATTTAAAACATAGTCCAGCTGATGGGCCACTGGGGTGAGGTGGATTTCTGGAGAATGGTGTGGTGGGATGATAAGGTGTCTGGAGCGTTCCTTGGTGTGTAGTTGGGACCTTGGGCTGCCCCCGGTAGTAGGGTGTAGTCTGAGGTTGTCCCTTCTGGTATTTGCTTTAACTGCGACAAGGTTTTTATTTTTGCTACCTCCACCCATTTGGCTCCAATCTCCCCCACCTCGATTACAGTTTTGGGCTTCCCATTTAGGATGTATTTTTTAATTTTTTTAGGAACACGTTTTAAGAACTGCTCCATTTGCATTAGGAAGGGTAAATCTTCTGGAGATTTAACACTTGCTTTTGATATCCAGGCATTCCAATTTTTAACAATGTAGTAGGCATGTCGGGTAAATGACACGTCTGGTTTCCACCTTAGGGGTCTGAACCTCCAACGGGAATGCTCGGATGTTAGCCCCATTCTGACTCTCGCCTTGGTTTTTAAACAGTTAATACTTGTTCATGTGTTTTTTAGGCATTTCAGCCGCCACCTCGGCTAAGGGTCCACTGAGCTGTGGCCTCAGCTCTACCATTACTGGTCTGTAGAGATGCTGTACCCAAGGCAGGCCCTTTCGAAGTTTTCTAAGTGGCAAACCTGGTGGCCAAACTTTGTGAGTTTGTCCTCACGCATAACTATTCACATTTGGGGACAATGTATACCTTCAAATCAGCGCACTGCTATGGATACCCGCATGGCCCCACAGTATGCCAACATTTTGTGGCTGACTTAGAACAACGCTTCCTCAGCTCTCGTCCCCTAATGCCCCTACTCTACTTCACTACATTGGTGACATCTTATCATCTGGACCCATGGAAAAGAAGCCCTTGAGGAATTCCACCATGATTTCAACAATTTCCATCCCACCATCAACCTCAGCCTGGACCAGTCCACACAAGAGATCCACTTCCTGGACACTATGGTGCTAATAAGCGATGGTCACATAAACACCACCCTATACCGGAAACCTACTGACCGCTATTCCTACCTACATACCTCCAGCTTTCACCCTGACCACACCACACGATCCATTGTCTACAGCCGATCTCTGCGATACAACCGCATTTGCTCCAACCCCTCAGACAGAGACAAACACCTACCAGATCTCTATCCAGCATTCTTACAACTACAATACCCATCTGCTGAAGTGAAGAAACAGATTGATAGAGCCAGAAGAGTACCCAGAAGTCACCTACTAAAGGACAGGCCCAACAAAGAAATAACAGAATACCACTAGCCAACATTTTCGGCCCCCATCTAAAACCTCTCTAACACATCATCAAGGATCTACAACCTATCCTGAAGGACGACCCATCACTCTCACAGATCTTGGGAGACAGGCCAGTCCTTGCCTACAGACAGCCCCCCAACCTGAAGCAAATACTCATCAGCAACCACACACCACACAATGGAACCACTAACCCAGGAACCTATCCTTGCAACAAAGCCCGTTGCCAACTGTGTCCACATATCTCTTCAGGGGACACCATCACAGTGCCTAATCACATCAGCCACACTATCAGAGGCTCGTTCACCTGCACATCTACCAATGTGATATATGCCATCATGTGCCAGCAATGCCCCTCTGCCATGTACATTGGTCAAACTGAACAGTCTCTACGTAAAAGAATAAATGGACACAAATCAGATGTCAAGAATTATAACATTCATAAACCAGTCGGAGAACACTTCAATCCTCTCTGGTCACGCTATACAGACATAAAGTGTGATATTACAACAGAAAAACTTCAAAACCAGAGTCCAACGAGAGACTGCTGAATTGGAATTAATTTGCAAACTGGATATAATTAACTTAGGCTTGAATAGAGACTGGGAGCGGATGTGTCATTACACAAAGTAAAACTTTTTCCCCATGTTTATTCCCCCCCTCCACCCCCACTGTTCCACAGACGTTCTTGTCAACTGCTGGAAATGGCCCACCTTGATTATCACTACAAAATGTTTTTCCCCCCCGGCTCTCCTGCTGGTAATAGCTCACCTTAAGTGATCAATCTGGTTACAGTGTGTATGGTAACACCCATTGTTTCATGTTCTCTGTGTATATAAATCTCCCCACTGTATTTACCACTGCATGCATCCGATGAAGTGAGCTATAGCTCACGAAAGCTTATGCTCAAATAAATTTGTTAGTCTCTAAGGTGCCACAAGTCCTTCTGTTCTTTTTAAGAAGGCCTTGGTATTCTTACCTGCTTTGTAGGTGGGGAACTCTCTGGGCTGGGAAGCGGCACCTGAAGAAGGATTGCTAGGGTTTGTTGGTATATTCTGCTGAGCTTTTGCCTCCTCCATCTCCAGTGCATGCTTCCTCTCTTTTTTCTTTTCTTTTATAGCTTTTTTGTGGGCAGCTTTTTGGGATTTTTTTGCTGTTTCCAGTCTGGTTAACTTCAGTTTCTGTTCGCAAAAAGAAAAGGAGGGCTTGTGGCACCTTAGAGACTAACCAATTTATTTGAGCATAAGCTTTCGTGAGCTACAGCTCACTTCATCGGATGCATACTGTGGAAAATACAGAAGATGTTTTTATACACACAGACCATGAAAAAATGGGTGTTTATCACTCCAAAAGGTTTTCTCTCTCCCACCCCACTCTCCTGCTGGTAATAGCTTATCTAAAGTGATCACTCTCCTTACAATGTGTATGATAATCAAGGTGGGCCATTTCCAAGCACAAATCCAGGGTTTAACAAGAACATCTGAGGAAGAGGGAGGGGGGAGGAAAAAACATGGGGAAATAGGTTACCTTGCATAATGACTTAGCCATTCCCAGTCTCTATTCAAGCCTAAGTTAATTGTATCTAATTTGCAAATGAATTCCAATTCAGCAGTCTCCTCGTTGGACTCTGGTTTTTGAAGTTTTTCTGTTGTAATATCACAACTTTATGTCTGTAACAGCGTGAACAGAGAGATTGAAAGTGTTCTCCGACTGGTTTATGAATGGTTATAATTCTTGACATCTGATTTGTGTCCATTTATTCTTTTACGTAGAGACTGTTTCAGTTTGACCAATGTACATGGCAGAGGGGCATTGCTGGCACATGATGGCATATATCACATTGGTAGATGTGCAGGTGAACGAGCCTCTGATAGTGTGGCTGATGTGATTAGGCACTGTGATGGTGTCCCCTGAATAGATATGTGGACACAGTTGGCAACGGGCTTTGTTGCAAGGATAGGTTCCTGGGTTAGTTGTCCTGTTGTGTGGTATGTGGTTGCTGGTGAGTATTCGCTTCAGGTTGGGGGGCTGTCTGTAGGCAAGGACTGGCCTGTCTCCCAAGATCTGTGAGAGTGATGGGTCATCCTTCAGGGTAGGTTATAGATCCTTGATGGTGTGGTTAGAGAAGTTTCAGATGGGGGCCGAAGATAATGGCTCGTGGTGTTCTGTTATTTTCTTTGTTGGGCCTGTCCTGTAGTAGGTGACTTCTGGGTAACTCTTCTGGCTCTATCAATCTGTTTCTTCACTTCCACAGATGGGTATTGTAGTTGTAAGAATGCTTGATAGAGAACTTGTAGGTGTTTGTCTCTGTCTGAGGGGTTGGAACAAATTCGGTTGTATCGCAGAGCTTGGCTGTAGACAATGGATCGTGTGGTGTGGTCAGGGTGAAAGCTGGAGGCATGTAGGTAGGATTAGCGGTCAGTAGGTTTCCGGTATAGGGTGGTGTTTATGGGACCATCGTTTATTAGCACTGTAGTGTCCAGGAAGTGGATCTCTTGTGTGGACTGGTCCAGGCTGAGGTTGATGGTGGGATGGAAATTGTTGAAATCATGGTGGAATTCCTCAAGGGCTTCTTTTCCATGGGTCCAGATGATGAAGATGTCATCAATATAGCGCAAGTAGAGTAGGGGGCGCTAGGGGACGAGAGCTGAGGAAGCGTTGTTCTAAGCCAGCCACAAAATGTTGGCATACTGTGGGGCCATGCGGGTATCCATAGCAGTGCCGCTGATCTGAAGGTATACATTGTCCCCAAATGTAAAATAGTTATGGGTAAGGACAAAGTCACAAAGTTCAGCCACCAGGTTAGCCGTGACATTATCGGGGATAGTGTTCTTGATGGCTTGTAGTCCATCTTTGTGTGGAATGTTGGTGTAGAGGGCTTCTACATCCATAGTGGCCGAGGATGGTGTTTTCAGGAAGATCACCGATGGATTGTAGTTTCCTCAGGAAGTCAGTGGTGTCTCGAAGGTAGCTGGGAGTGCTGGTAGTGTAGGGCCTGACGAGGGAGTCTACATAGCCAGACAATCCTGCTGTCAGGGTGCCAATGCCTGAGATGATGGGGGGCCCAGGATTTCCAGGTTTATGGATCTTGGGTAGTAGATAGAATATCCCAGGTCGAGGTTCCAGGGGTGTGTCTGTGCGGATTTGATCTTGTGCTTTTTCAGGGAGTTTCTTGAATCAATGCTGTAGTTTCTTTTGGTAACTCTCAGTGGGATCAGAGGGTAATGGCTTGTAGAAAGTGGTGTTGGAGAGCTGCCGAGCAGCCTCTTGTTCATATCCGACCTATTCATGATGACAACAGCACCTCCTTTGTCAGCCTTTTTGATTATGATGTCAGAGTTGTTTCTGAGGCTGTGGATGGCATTGTGTTCTGCACGGCTGAGGTTTTGGGGCAAGTGATGCTGCTTTTCCACAATTTCAGCCCGTGCACGTTGGCGGAAGCACTCTATGTAGAAGTCTAGTCTGCTGTCTCGACCTTCAGGAGGAGTCCACCTAGAATCCTTCTTTTTGTAGTGTTGGTAGGGAGGTCTCTGTGGATTAGTATGTTGTTCAGAGGTGTGTTGGAAATATCCCTTGAGTCGGAGACGTTGAAAATAGTTTGTGTTGTGCCTTGGTTTTTGTTATTTTAGCTTTTTTGTTTTTAACTAACTTTTACACCTGAGAGTTAGAAAGAAAACCACAAAACAAACAAACGAAAAAACCTGGCTTGTAAAATTTTGCTGTGCTGTAATTGATACCTATGATTTTTTATAGCTATTTTTTAGCTTACAGAAAAATCCTTTAGAAAAACTAACACCTTTATCTCCAGGCAAATAGACAGAAAAAACCTCTAGCTGCTTTTAGCTAAAATAAAAAAAATCTTTTCAGGTCTCTGAAAAACTTGTGTATTTCCCTGCAGGAGGTTAACTACCCTGCCTTTAGGTAGAGAAAACTCCAGCTCAAAAAAGAAAGATCCCTTTTGCTATGCCTGTTGCTCTGTCCCCCAGGCAGAGACACAGAATTTACAAAACCTTTTAAAATCCTGCTGTGCTTCTGGTTCAAAATGATCTCAAAATGATCCCCCCCAAAATCTCAAAATGATCCCCCCAAAAATCTCAAAATGATCTTAAAATGATCCCACCCCTGCTACCATGTCAAGGTTCCTTCCCCACTCTGAACTCTAGGGTACAGATGTGGGGACTTGCATGAAAGACCCCTTAAGCTTATTCTTACCAGCTTAGGTTAAAAACTTCCTCAAGGTACAAACTTTGCCTTGTCCTTGAACCCTATGCTGCCACCACCAAGAGTAGTTTAACAAAGAAGCAGGGAAAGAGACCACTTGGAGACATCTTCCCCAAAATATTCCCCCAAACCCTACACTCCCTTTCCTGGGGAAGGCTTGATAAAAATCCTCACCAATTTGTACAGGTGAACACAGACCCAAACCCTTGGATCTTAAGAACAATGAAAAATCAATCAGGTTCTTAAAAGAAGAATTTTAATTAAAGAAAAGGTAAAAGAATCACCTCTGTAAAATCAGGATGGTAAATACCTTACAGGGTAATCAGATTCAAAACATAGTGAATCCCTCTAGGCAAAACCTTAAGTTACAAAAAGACACAAAAACAGGAATATACATTCCATTCAGCACAGCTATTTTACCAACCATTAAACAAAAGGAAATCTAACGCATTTCTAGCTAGATTACTTACTAACTTTTTACAGGAGTTCTGAGCTGCATTCCTGATCTGTTCCCGGCAAAAGCATCACACAGACAAACAGACCCTTTGTTCCCACCACTCCAGCTTTGAAAGTATCTTGTCTCCTCATTGGTCATTTTGGGTCAGGTGCCAGCGAGGTTTTCTTAGCTTCTTAACCCTTTACAGGTGAAAGGGTTTTGCCTCTGGCCAGGAGGGATTTTATAGTACTGTAAACGGAAAGGTGGAAACCCTTCCCTTTATATTTATGACAGCCTTTCTAGTTTTGCCCCTAAAAACTTGTGTTATTTATTTATATTCATCCTTTGTAATTTGACTTTGTTTCCACTTTTTGTAGGACTCATTTTTGTTATTTAGATCATTCAAGATCTCCTGGTTAAGCCACGGCAGTCTCTTGCCATACTTCCTATCTTTCCTATACAGGGGTTAGTTTGCACTTGTGCCCTTAATAATGTCTCTTTGACAAACTGCAAACTGTCTTCAATTGTTTTTCCCCTTAGAATTGCTTCCCCTGAGACCTTACCTCCCAACTCCCTGAGTTTGCCACCTTCCTGAAATCCATTGTCTTTATTGTGGTATTTTCCCTTCTACCATTCCTTAGAATCATGAATTCTGTCATTTCATGATCACTTTCCCCAAGCTGCCTTCCACTTTCAAATTCTCAACCAGTTCCTCCTTATTTGTCAAAATCAAATCTATACCAGCCTCTCCCCTAGTAGTTTTCTCTACCATCTGAACAAAAAAATGGTCTCCAATACATTCCAAGAACTCGTTGGACAATCTGTGCCCTGCTGTGTTATTTTCCCAACAGATGTCTGGGTAGCTGAAATCCCCCATTACCACCAAACTCCGGTGCTTTGGATGTTTTTGTTAGTTGTTTTAAAAAAAAGCCTTATCCACCTCTTCTTCCTGGTTAGGTGGTCGGTAGTAGTCCTCTACCATGACATCACCCTTATTTTTTACTCCCTTTATCCTTTCCCAGAGGCTTTCAACAAGTATGTCTCCTATTTCCATCTCAACCTCAGACCAAGTGTGTACATTTTTTATATATAAGGGCAACACCTCCTCCCTTTTTTCCCCTGCCTATCCTTCCTCAGCAAAGCTGTACCCTTCTCTACCAATATTCCAGTCATGCGTATTATCCCACCAGGTCTCTGTGGTGCTAACTACGTCATAGTTGTGTTAATTTACTAGCATTATGAGTTCTTCCTGCTTATTCCCCATACTTCTCGCATTAGTATACAGACATTTAAGATATGATTTGATTTCCCCCAGCCTCAGTTCTGTCTTGCCTCTCATTGATCTCTGCTATTAAAGCCCATGCTCCTCCAAATTGTTCACCCTTCTCCCAGGTCTCCATGTCTTGGACTTACCTGTGGGCTTTGCTCTCCTTCCCCCTTCAAACCTAGTTTAAAGCCCTCCTCACTAGGTTAGCCAGTCTGTTTCCAGATATGCTCTTCCCCTTCCTCGATAGGTGAGCCCTATCTCTGCTTAGCAGTCTTCTTCTGGAACAGCATCCCATGCTCAGGGAAGCCAAAGCCCTCCTGGCGACACCATCTTAGCAGCCAGGCATTCACCTCCAGGATGCCTCTGTCCTCAGCCTGGGCCCCTACCCTTGACCAGAAGGATCGAAAAGAACACCACCTGTGCTCTGAACTCCTTCACCTGAACTCCCAGAGCTCTGTAGTCATTTCTGATCTGCTGAGGGTCATACCTTGCAGTATCATTATTTATTGTTGGAGCCAAGCACAGTGTGTCAGAGTAATTCTGAGCTCGCACAGGAGCCTGAATCGTGGCTGTTCTGGAGGAGAGTGCTGCTGGCCAGATGAAAGATCTGGACACTAGGGCAGAGAGTTTTAAAGCTACATACCGGACTGTGATGCACAGACCTCATTGTAACGAATGGGACCTCCTCAAAAAGGCCTTTCCATGATAAAAATGACCCTTACAACACTGACACCCTCTCCTGATCCTAAAACCTACAAGTAATAATAGCTAAACCCAAACCCCTATTCCAAGCTGACTTTTACCCCCAAATGGGAGACGTTCCAGAGAATTCATGGAAGTGACTAGGGACTTTGTTATTGATTTTTTTGTTGAAGGCATGCAGATACTGGGATAGATAGCTAGATAGATAAGATCTATTGCTCTTTTTATTATTTGCAGTGAGATATCTCAAGCAACTCCTTTGAGATATCAGGTCTTTATTGTAAAGTCATGAAAGCTACATGTGGCCAGCTCTGAGGTGCTTTCAATCAAAATACAAGATAAGAGGTGGCTATAAGAGATGGGGCAGTATACGAGATGGAATTCAATTAGTTGCTTGTAAAATGAGGGTATGCAAATCATTTTCCTGTTTAAGGCCAGAGATTCCCTGAACCTTTCAGCTCTCTCTGTGTGTCACCACAGTACAGGGAACACCAAACTCTCCTCAATATTTTTTTCCCCAATCTCAAAAATATGATATTTGTGATACATTTCATTTTATTTACAACCGTTGTAAAAGGTAATTGAATTTCACTGAAAGTCTCTCTATTTATTGCAGACACAATATTATGAGTTTCAGAGGGGTAGCTGTGTTAGGCTGTTTCAGCAAAAACAACGAGGAGTCCTGGTGCCACCTTAAGGACTAACAAATTTATTTGGGCATAAGCTTTCGTGGGCTGGAGTTTGCATCTGATGAAGTGGGCTCCTCCCCACGAAAGTTTATGCCCAATAAATGTGTTTGTCTTTAAGGTGCCACAGGACTCCAATATTATGAGTCTTACAATCTCTTTCCCCTCTCAGGTGAATTAATATGCAAACTAGATACCATTAACTTGGGTTTGAAGAGAGACTGGGAGTGGCTGGGTCATTACACATATTGAATCTATTTCCTTAAGTTAAGTATCCTCACACCTTCTTGTCAACTGTCTACATGGGCCATCTTGATCATCACTACAAAGTTTTTTTTCTTCTGTTGATAATAGCTCATCTTAACTAATTAGCCTCTCACAGGTTGTATGGTAACTTCCAACTTATCTGTATGTATATGTATATATATCTTCTTACTATATGTTCCATTCTATGCATCCGATGAAGTGAGCTGTAGCCCACAAAGGTTATGCTCTAATAAATTTGTTAGTCTTAAGGTGCCACAAGTACTCCTGTTCTCTTTCCCCCCTCAGGTGGCTGGACTGCTAAATTCGTAGAGTCTGTGGGAGACATTAGAAAACCTGCAGACTCTCACTACCGCTCCCGTAAACCTCCAGATTCAAATTCAGTGACTACTGGATGAGCTGGTATCAATTGTCTGCCGGCAAGGGACTGGAGTCGGTATGCAGTGTGAAGCAGTCTCCTACGAGTGATAAATATTATGCCAGTCGGTGAAAGGCGATTCACAATATCCAGGGACAATTCCAAGAACACGGCATATTTGCAAATGAACAAACTGAAGCCTGAGGACACTGCTAGGTACTACTGCCGTGATGCACAGTGTGTAAAAGTGGCTCTGAGTTCCTACAAAAACCTTCACTTGTGGTGTGAGGAGAGCCTGAGATATTTAAGTGCCTATTGATTCTGATGGGGCCTGGGAATGGAGTTTTAAAGGAATGTCGATGCCTAAGAGGGAGATAGGCTTCTAATGGCATTTACAAAGGCACCTAAGTGAGTTAGCTGCCTCACTGCTGTTAGGATATAGATATTCAGGCCTGTCTGTAAAGGCCTATACTCTAAGAATGCAGGTGTCTTCTTATCACTTAGCTAGTTATAGAGGTACAAAAGAGAGAATCAAAATCACTGTCTGACTGTATAAGTCCTTTTCTCACTGTGATAGTCTGAGGCTCCTGGTCTTAGGCTAAGGCCTTTGGCTAAGGAGCAGAGGCAGCCATAACTGGGAAGTGACCGGTCACCTCCTCACATTCCAAACTAGTCACATTGAAAGAAGGCAATCTGGGGCTGTTAGAAAGGTGATCTAATGTATCACCTCCAGAGAAAGGGAAGAGCCTAGAGGATATAAAAGAAAGTTTAATTTAATAGTTTTCTCTTCGATAAGAACTCGCTTATCAATAGACACAGCTGGGAAACCCTTATGTCTTTATAGATGTAGTTGTGACATCCTCACTTCTGTATTGTTTTGTCATTATAGTTCCCACTTTGCTATTGTTTTATTGGCATGGTCTCTGTCTGGTTCTGTGATTGTTCCTGTCTGCTGTGTAATTAATTTTGCTGGAGTGTAAACTAATTAAGGTGGTGGGATATAATTGGTTACATAATCATGTTACAATATGTTAGGATTGGTTAGTTACATTTCAGGTAAAATGATTGGTTAGGTATAGCTAAGCAGAAACTCAAGTTTTCTTTATAGTCTGCAGGTCAATCAGGAAGTAAGGGGAGGGGGGAATGGAAACAGGGAATGGGGTTGGGGAAATTGGATCATGCTTTTGCTAAGGGGGGGAATGGGGAACAGGAACACAGGTAAGGGCTCATGTGGTGTCAGAGCTTGGAGAAGGGGGGACACTAAGGAAGGAAACTGGAATCATGCTTTGCTGGAAGTTCCACCCCAATAAACATTGAATTGTTTGCACCTATTGGACTTCAGGTTTTTGTTGCTCTCTGTTCATGCGAGGAAGGTACCAGGGGAAGTAAGCTGGGTGGAAGGAATAACGCCCCTAACAACTGCCATTGGACATTAAAAAAAAAGTCAAGAGAAATTATCTAATTCAGAGGTGAGACTCATCTTTACAGCATGTTGATCTAGACTTGTTCATTTGGTCAGATGGGGTGAGGCATTGGAAAGCTTTTTCTCACACATTGCAGCCTACCCTTTAGACCACCTTTACCACAACTTTGGTTAATAAGTTTTTCAGTCCCATCTTGACTGCATGCTTTCTTTGCACAAACCAGCTTTCCCCCTGTGCCAGCGATTCAATTGCACTGTTTAAAACCACAAAGTCTTCTTATGCCACAGTAGCATCCCTCCCCCTTAAATATGCTATACGCTAGGTCTGAAAGTATGAGAACTGAGATTCTAGGCACTTTCCAAAGAGAGAAGGAGGAGGATCCATGCCCCAGGGAACACACAATGTAAAAACAGACAGATAAGTTAACAAACAGAGGGTGGGTAGAGGAAAGATGTGCAACCAGCATGGAGTTGTATTAACAAATATTATAGAAATATGGTAACAGCATTATAGTGAGATTGGGTTTTGATTTTAACCACTTCGTACTTCCTCTAGAAACATTAACTTGTAGGTTCAGGGTAATGTTGCTGCGGACTGCAATTAAGGATGTGTTACATTGTTGGAGGAAGAAAGAAGATCCCTGTGAGGTAGCCGAGTACTGTCCCTGTCAGTGAAAACTTGCTGTATAGAAATTCCTTATGGTTAAATTATATCCCATAACTTTGACCACCATTGCTTTTCAGGGTGTGTGTGTGTGTGTGTGTGTGTGTGTGTGGTGTGTGTGTGTGTCGTGTGTGTGTGTGTGTAATATCAGACTGCTTTTCAGGGTGTGTGTGTGTGGTGTGTGTGTGTGTGTGTGTGTAATATCAGACTTGACTACCCTTTGTGGAATCCTGTGCATAAGGTGAATTCTCTTTTTATAATGGAGATCTGTCTACCAGGACTACAAGTGCATTAGCCGTACAACCATGCTATGCTGCCAGAAACCAAAGGGACTCTTCGATAGAAGACAAGATGAAAAGTTGAACAGCGAACCATTTCAGAACCGGGCTTGCTGCATTTCCAAGGAAGCATTCGCCCACATGGGCAGCTCCAAGTAGCAGCTCATTTCTCTGGAATACAATTCTGAGAAGTGTGCTGAATCCCCTCTGAGCACAAAGACAGTTTATGTAAAGAGGTTTAGCACGGTGACTGGGGGGATACACACAGTGATACATACACCATAGATCCCTGCCACAAAAACCTTGAACAAGCAAACACTTTTTTTCCTCAGGCAAATGTCTAGCCCTTGAGGTTTTGACCCTTTTCAGAGGAAGTTACTTGAAAAGACAGAAGAAAGAGCTGGAAAAATATTTGTTAAAGTTTTTCTTAAAAAAAAATCTTAATTAGGATTGATTCATTTACATCCCTTGCTTTTCATTTATTGTGAAGGAAAAGGGAGAGATTATCCATATGTTATTGCATTGGTTTAATAATAAAATTTTAAATACTTCTTTTACCTTTGCACATTTCTTTATATGCTGTAGAGTGCACATGCCTATTACTCGAAACAGGGTTTTATCTCATTAGTTATTTAAAGAAGTAAAACATCCATAACTATTTTTTATTATTTGCAAAACAGAGTGTTGCCTTGCTACATGGTCCCACATATGGCATGTTGCCGTTTCTTTGGGACCCCTAATCAATCCTTCTCAACCCACTGGCAGATCTTGGCTTTGAGAGATGGAATTTGTTTCTGAAAGCAGGACATTTTGGGAGTCAGCATCAAAATTCTTCTGTAAGGCCCTGCTCCCTACAGAAACTGAGCGTGTGTTTCAGTTTACACATTGTAATAGACCCACTGAAATGTGAATAGGGCTACTCAGCGGGACAGATCCTCAGCTGGTGTAAATTTTCATATTGGCTTCCAAGGTGCCAGGACCATTTACACCAACTGAGAATCTGCCTCAGGGTGTACGAAGTTTGAGCATGTTTGTAAATCTTTTCAGGACCCAGTTTTCCATATGTTAATTGTAAAGACTCAAATAGACAACAAGAATCATGCCTCTTTGAGCCAATTTCTTGTTCTGCAGCTAAAATACAAATTACCTTTTGCATGGAAAAGTTTTCTGATTTAGCACAAGATTACACCACAAACTGGAGAGAATAATCTAACCCAGACTCAGAATAAAATAAATAAATCCTAGCTGTGTTTCAATTTTCTCTGGAGAGGTTTTTGCACAGCTGTGTCACACTGTGGACTACTTTAACTTTCAAGGGACCAAGTTTCTCTAATACCAAGTAAGTGACTGAACCTTAATGCTCAGGAAAGGGTTGTTTTAAAACTTTACATTTAAGAAAAAGAAATTTCTTAATGATTTTTGAAGGCGTATTGATGGTGAGATTAAAATAACCCTGGGGACTATGCAGGGATGCTTATTGTCTGTGCTGGTAGTGGTGGTTTTAGCCATGCACGCTTTGGATCCAGAGGACAATAGGTCCTTCTGGAAATTTGTGTGTATAAATTACCAGCTTTCTGTCTGACTTTCAGTAATAATTTGACATTCCTCCTTTCTAGAAGAAAGCAATTACATGGCAAATATATTTAAAATAGTCATGTGTTGCTCTGCACTATTAATTCATTTTTCACTGTGATCATTTCAAAATGTTCTATTGAAAAGTTTCAACATCCATATTAAGTTTCATATGATCACTGTTAATAAAGGATTTTTATGATTGCATAATCAAGCACTCAAAAGTTAGGAAATGACAGAATTAAGGTTGTACGAGCAACATTAACTCTTCCTCCTTATGCTACAACTCTAATGAAATGATCATGTGCTGTTTTTCCCCACAACCCCCATTGTAAGTTCTTCTCTTCTCTTTTCTTCTTGAAATCCTGCCTTCAAATGAGACTCTAGAAGCTCAATCTATTTAGTTTATCAAAGTTTAGATTAAAAGAAGTCTATATCATGTACTTATCAAATAGGTACTCTCTATATACCACCATAGGGCAAATATATTCATTGGTTTTAAGCCCAGAAGGGACCATTATGATAATCTTTTAATTAAATTTCAAATGCAACATTAACTTTCCAGCGAGATCAAACCCCTTCTGCGCCCTCTGTCTCCATTATGAAATCAGAAAATGAGAGCATTGTGCTTGCCTGGCGAAAGATTTCTACCCTAAAGAATTGAAGATATTCATGAATTCTGACAGTGAAACTATATATGAAGCAACATCTATCCTCACATCTAGTGGGAAATACAGTGCCGTGAAAGTTGCCAAGGTGTCTTCAAATGAACTAGTGTCTTGCGCCGTTCAACATAACAGAAACTTATTAAGAAAACCCAAACAGCTGAGGAGCCACCAGGTATGTTTTCAGGGTTTAAAGGTGAATAAGATAATACCTTTAAGATTAATTCAATTTTATTTATCACATAGGATCACAGGGAAAGCCAGAATGGATCAGAGCATTCATCTACTCCAGTGCTCTGTATGCTCTATACAGTATTCTGCTTCAAGGAAATTGAAAGAAATCCTACATAAATTCTTATGTAAAAAACTGTTTGTACCAGAAACTCTAGGGCTTCATATGCTTTCTCAGAGGGAAAGACTCTCCTTGACTGCACAGCACTATGGATCGGGCTAGAACTGTGCACAGGGTGAATTTCCACCATCCTGAATTGCAAATAAGTTTAGTGGGATTATTATATATCAGTATAAATCATTTCTGTTGGGTGTGGTTTTACTGTCTTTCTTTTAGATTTCACATCTCCTGCTCCTGAGCCGCTGCAACATTTCAAACTCCCAGTCTTGAAGGTGAGTACCCAAATGAATGATTCTGTTGCTTACAGGCAACTTGTGAGATCTGGGGGGAAGCTATTGACTTCAACATCAGCTGAGAATCTGGCCTTGCTGTGTCTTGGTAATTTAAGTGTAACAAACATAGGACCAGGTTGTGCAACCTTTGCTCATGCTGGTGAGCAGCTCTTCAGGCAAAGCGGTCTCACTGGTGTGAATGGGAGGAAGCGCTCAGCAGCGTGCATAGGGGTCCTGCAGTCTAGCTGTGAGAGTCCAGTCCCTGCTCCCGTCGACGTCAAGGGCACGGGACTGGAAAAAAAATCTCCCCTGTGGTCTATTGGCTCCTACACGTTGTTAACTCATATTCCACATGTGCCCATTTCCCACTAACATCAGTGAAAGTTCATCACGTTCGTCTTCTTCTCTAATCATTTTCCATGGCAGAAGAGAGCTGCACCTTGCCAGCTCCCCCTTCCTTACTCCTTCCCTCTAGCACAGAGATAGGCTTGGAAGGATGAGATTTTTTACCCGTAAAGGTTCATCAATATCAGTTTTCACCTCACACACAGAAGCCAACAACAAAAATATTTCTACTAATAATAATGGAAATTTTCAAAGTAAGCAAGCAACATAAGAAAATGCTGCTTGAGAACTTATTAGCATTTGACTAAAGGGTATTTACTTTGTATATTTTGACATATGATATTGACAATCTGCATTTTAATGTTTATAAAGCTGTAACTTATTGAATCTCAAAATCTACTATTATTAAATAATTATGTCTGACCCCAATAATTTCATACAACTGTGAAAAATTTAAATCAATAGAAATGGAAAAAATACTTAAACCATTGATGTTATCTGTCTAAAATATTGAAAAATAAAATTTGTATTCTGACAAGCCTGTACACACAAACACAAACACACACACACAAATATCTTTCATCATTCTATTTGGCTTTGTGATACTATGAATTTTCATGGTTGAACCCACAACATCGTTTCATATTTTGTAGAAAAGAATGAGGAGAAAAGCGTGAAGATGTTATCCGCGGCTCTGCTGGCTTTGGAAATTGTGCTTGCAAGAGCATCGTCTTCAATGTGAGCATGATTGCAAGATTAGTCTTTGAGGTACGTGATACTTTGCAGTGGAGACAGGGCTCTGACATTTTTCACACTACTGTCTGCTAACAGCGCCTAGGGCAGGTCTTTTTAACATGCTAGTAAAAGGCAGATCATCATGCCTAAGTCCTGCCTAGACTAGCAGGGAAGAGAAGACATAGAAGGAGAAGAATTGTTTTGTGGTTAGGGGCTTGGTTTCCTTCCCTGCTCTTGCATGTTCTGTGTCAGTTTGAGCAAGTCACTTATGTTCTTTTTGAATGTTCTGACTTTAGTCTCTCTCTGTCTTGGGTCTCCAGCTGCAGAATGGGAATAACAGCATTCCTCTACCTCACAGAAGGTGTCCGAAAGTTCTCAGCTATTACACCTAAAGGATGTCATATTAGTACCTTAGAGTGATAGCACTCACACAGTTGCTACCATTAGTCATGAAATAGTGGTTTGCTGTGTTGATTTCAGGATATTAGAGAGACAAGGCAGGTGAGGTAAAATCTGTACTGGACCAACTTCTGTTCGTGCAAGAGACAAACTTTTGAACTACACAGAGCTATTCTTCAGCTCTCTTTCTCCAACAGCAGTTGGTTCAGTAGAATATATTGCCTCACCCACCTTGTCTCTATGAAATGGCAGGACATTTCACAGAATGTTTGTGTAATCAAGGCTCCTGATTTAATCAAAGATCTCCTGTCTCTAGTGTGGATGTTCATATTTATCGTGATGCACTAGTGCCTAGTATAGGGCCAGCTGAGGTGAGGGCTCTGTTATTCTGGCACTTGCTCAGACACATGATGAGAGGCAGTCCCTGCCTCACATTGCTGACAATTGAAATACAAAAAAAAAAAAAAAAAGGATAAAAGAAGGATCAGTATTCCCATTTTACAGATGCAGGAGAAGGTCTACGGTTACATAGGAGTTTGTGGTGGAGCAGGAATTGAAGCCAGATCAGAGAGTCCTAGCATGGTGCCTCCCCACAGCACCATCCTTCATGGCTGGAAGTTGAAGCTAGACAAATTCAGGCTGGAAATAAGGGGCAAATTTTTTAATGTTGAGAAAAATGAACCCTTGCAACAATTTACCCAGGATCATATGGATTCTCCATCAGTGAAATTGTTTTTAAACCAAGAGGGGATGCTTTTCTAAAAGATCTATAGGAATTGTTCTTGGGGCAAGTTCTATTGTCTGTGTTATCCAGGAGGGCAGGATCCCAATGGTCCCTTCTGGCCTACGAAAGCCTCATTCTGGAATTGGTTCACTTGTGAAAGTCCCACGGATGTCACTACAACTTCAGCACCTGTGTGATGAATATGTAATTGGAATTCGCCATGTGGAAAAGAACCAAATAATTTAGCTGTAACAAAATAAATGAACATAATAATTAATAACCAATGTCACTGTGTTATCTAGGTTTGCAAGGAAGGAGCGAAGAAGGACCTGAAGAAACAGTGCTAAATTTCTGTCAGCTTTAATTATATATACTGCTTTCGATATTGACAATTAGTCTGCATTTGTTGTTGCTAGGATTAGATTTTGAACAAGCTAATTTTGGTAACTGAATAACAATTGTAGAGACTGGAGGAGATTTTCTATTTTAAAGTTTATTTTGTATTCCCTCAAATCTTCTCTTGCCCCGTGGAAAAAAAAACAACAACCTGACTTTAATACAAACCTACCATGTTTCTTAGGCTAGAAAAATACTAGAATGTCTGACAGCTAAGTTATACTGATTGTGCAAGAATTTTTTGGGAGCGTAGACTTTGAAAGATGATGGTCTTTTTAAAAATGTCTTCTGATGTTTTGAATTCATGTATTTTCCTTTCCTATTTTTATATGAAAACAATGTTTTATGTTTTGCTGGATGTTGCTTACACAATAAAAAATTGTCGCACAACAAGAGTTGTTTCTTTTAACAATATTAAATGATTTAAACCTATAAATAGAATAGAAAGAACCTATAAATGGCAGAGACTTTCCCCTCCAGAGGTGCTAGCTCCAATCCAGCTCCATGTTGTGGGGAGACTTTCTGATTTGGGGGACCAGGGAGTGGAATATGGGCCTTTCCTCTCTAGGGGCATCAGCTCTGATCCAGTGCCAAGGCAGGGAGACTGGCTGACTCTGAGGGTGGGGAATGAAATATAAGACCTTCCCGGCTCGGGGTGTTGGTTTTTGATTTCACCCCAGGCCAGAGAGATTGGCTGGGGTGAGTGAATAGGGTACAGAGCCTTTCTCCAGTCTGGCCACACTTTGGAGGAACTAGATGTGGAGCAAAGGCGGAAGTGAGGGAATGGGATTTGACTGACTATTTTAAAAATGAAAACAAAGAAATTAGTTAGTTTTTCCTTCTGCTACGTGAATAAAATGATGCTTATTCTCTCTTAACCAGAGTCCATGAAACTCAGATTGTTCTGGGCGTGAGCTCATTGGCCCTCATAAAATGAGGATACGCAAATCGTGTAACTAACGGAAGGAAATTAATAAAATAAAGAAATTCATGAATCCTATTAATTGTGACTATTAAAAAAATATCTGGGTGCAGCAAAGTCAGGACTAAAGCTGAGCAAATAACTGATTTTTTGGTTCAGTGCTTGTATGAAAAATAAAAACAGAAAAGTTTCATTTTGCATGAGCACAAATGACAGTTTTTTCTCACCAAAATGAAACATTATGTTTTTGAGTTTAATACAATGATTTGTTCAACCTGAAATGAAACATTTCAGTTTAGGATGTTTTTTACCTTTATTTAAAATAGTTAATCTACCTAATATCATTCTGATACACAAAGTCAAAGTGTTTTTTGTTTCAAAAATCCCAAATGAAACGTTTTGACTTTTTTGGGAAAGTTTTTTTCCCCCTCCAGTTTTTCTGGCTGCAACTATTTGCTGAATTGACCCATATTCATGAACAAACTTGATTGACTTGAAACTGTGTATTTGGAGAATAAAACTAGTCACAAAATCAAAAGCCCAACCCTCACCCTGCTCTAGGCAGGGCTGAGCTGCCTTAGCACAAAGGAGCTGGAGATGCTTGCCAAGAGTCAAAGAGTTTCAGAAGCACACTGGGGATTTAGGAGTACAAATCCCATTGACTCGGAATAGAAATTGTTACTTCTAAATCCGAGAGGTATTTTCTAAAATCTCAGTCTCTTCCTAGTTCTAGTCAGGATTTTCTGCCCCGAAAATGAGGCACTCTATTCCCCAAAGAGTTTTCAGTCCAGGAAGAACTGAGTAAGAAATCCAGAATTAGAATGCCATTATTTATCATGTCTATTTTGGTCCTACCTAGAGATTGGTGCCCTGATGGTGCTGGGCACTGAACATACTCAGTGAGTAACTGAGATCTGGGCCCTATTGTGCTGGGAGCAGCACAGACAGAGAGTAAGAGACAGCCCCTGCCCTGAAGAGTTTATAGTCTACATAGACAAGGCAGGAAAAGGGAGGTGGAATTGGCTACAGCACAAACCAAAGTGGGCAGAGTTTTTGGTACACACCTATTGTTAGGTCTGTTCCTAGTACTTTCCACCAAAGAGCTAAGCAGCATGCAGCCCAGAGTCTCTGAAACTCAGCTCACTCTGGGTGGAGTTCATTTATCTTATAAACAGGGGAATATGCAAATTGCATAGCCACATTTCCTGCTTAGCGCTGGCTAGTCCCCTGACCCTGCAGCTCTCGGAGACACAACCCACAGCCCCTCGGGTCCGTGCAGTTACCGGCTAACCCCTGGGACCTCTCCCCAGCATCAGAAAGATGAAACACTGGCTCAGCATTGCATCCATTCTATTTGCTCTCAAAGGTAATTGAATTGCTAAAGACGTTGGAGGTTCTTTTATTTATGAGTCTTACTGTCTGTTTTTCCATCCAGGAGTCCAGACAAACTATGAATTTGAGGCATCCGGTGGAGAAGTTAAAATGCTCGGGGACTCTCTCCGGATCTCCTGCATAACCTCTGGATTCACCTTTAGTTCCTATGGCATGAGCTGGGTAAGACACGCTCCTGGGAAAGGACTGCAGTGGGTTGCCACGATTAGCAGCAAAGCGGGGATACAATACGTTACTCTGAGTCTGTGAAAGGGCGATTTTACCATCTCCAGAGACAATTCCAGGGGCCCTGGTGCATTTGCATATGACTGAGCTGAGACCTGAGGATGCTGCTGAGTATTACTGCACGTGGGACACAGTGTGCAGAAGGCAAGTCGGAGCTCAGACAAGAACCTTCACTTGTGGCTGGGGGAGCAGATTTCTGCTGAGGAAGCTGAAGGCCTGAACGCTAGAAAATCTGATAGAAAACAGGTGAAGACAATCCACTCTGCGTTAACAATAGCACAGGGTTACTGCTTCCATCCACTTTCTTTCTCTGGAACTGAATACGAGAAAACATTTCCTTTTCCCCTGGCACCAGCTCTTTCCTGTCCTCTTGAGCACCTGAGTTCCCCTACACCCCCTGCCCACAACTCTCACCAAAGGGGCTCACCTGTGCTTCATGATTGGGGGCAGAAGGAGATCTTGCAAGGCTGTGGGGGGATGTCTCCAACATTGGCTGGGGTTAAAGAGAATATACACGGTTTTATGTTTTTCTTGAACAGGACACAAGGACTGGGTGTTCTGACATACTAGATTGTGCCCACTATCTATCTGGTTGTATGCTTTGTTTTGTAGCCGTGTTGGTCCCAGGATATTAGAGAGACAAGGTGGATGAGGACACATCTTTTATTGGACCAACTTCTGTTGGAAAGTGAGACAAGTTTTTGAGGCTACCAGGACCTGCGGAAGAGCTTTGGGTAGCTCAAATGCTTGTCTCTGTCAACAACCGAAATTGGTCCACAAAAAGATATTACCTCACCCACATGTCTCTCTCCCTACTGAGTGGCTATTATATGTAAAATAATAAATACTAGTACTTGCGCTTTGAGCTGTTAATAAAACCATACAGGACTGAACGGCAACACCCTTAATCAGGCTGAATAGTTCCAGTGAAGGAAGGTGGGTATTTTTGGGGATAAAGTACTACCAATGTAGAAGGATCACAGTGTGACCCAGAGTAATGGACAGACCTTCTCCCAAGCAGCTTACATCTTGAACAGACCAAAAAACAAAAAACAAAGAAAAGAAAAGAAAAAGAAAAGAAAAGAAAAGAAAAGAAAAGGGGAGGGGGACCAGGCTAGGACAGAAGGCAAAGTAGTCAGCCCATGGGAACCTGAGCCACCTGTGGTTAACTCCATGAATATTATTTTTCCCCCTCAGTCAAGCAACACCAAACTGTGATATATAAAATGCTGGTCTCCTGGGCGGGAGTTCATCTGACTTTTATAAATGGAACCTGTGCAAAATGCATAACTGAAACTTCCCGTTAAAGCCCTGTGATTCCCCTGACACTGCAAGCTCTTGGAGAGAAAATCTACACAATCTGCATCCCCTGTGTCCGTGCAATTAACAGCAAATTCCCCTGAAAACTCTCCTCAGAATAAGAGATATGCTATATATGGCTCGTATTGCATCCTTTCTATTGGTTCCACAGGTGATTTAATCCCTAGGGACATGGAGATGCCCAAGTATTATTAGAGAAGTCTTAAGTCTCTTTTTTTCTACCCAGGGAGTCAGTTCAAAATTAGAAATTGTGGCGTCTGGTGGAAGAAGTTATAATGCTCGGGGGCTCTCTCCGGATTCTCCTGCAAACCTCTGGATTCAGTTTGATGATTATGGGATGACCTGATACCCTATATGCTTGGAAAGGGACTGGAGTGAGTATCAACCATTTAGCTATTGGGCTGGAGATACAAAAAATACGCTGATTCAGTGAAAGGCCAATTTACTGTCTCCAGGGACAATCCCCAGTAACCTGCTGTATTTGCACATAAACTAACCTGAGGACCTGAAGATGCTGCTGAGTATTACGCATGTTGGACACAGTGACCGCCAGGCAGTCTGCGCTCAGACGAGAATGGTTTTTTACTGCAGAAGATTTCTGCCGTGGAGGCTGAAGACCTGCACAGTAGCAAATCCCAAAGGAAACCAGCTCAGACAATCCGCTCAGCTTTAACAATAGTAAAAGGTTACCTGGTTCCATCCACTTTCTTCCCTGACCTGGATCCTGGATTCCCTTCCCCCTAGTACCAGCTTTCCCCTTGTGGCACTTCATTCCCCGCTCCATCCACTATTAGTCTCCAAGGGACAACAGAAACCAAGGCCCTCTCACCACCTGGCCTTGTAGGGACTCCTGCCAAAGGAACTTAATTGTGATTCAAAATGGGGGCAAAGGGAGGTCTTGGAAGATGCATGGGGATGTGTCCACCATGGGAGAGGGGACAGAAAAGAACATGCAATGTATTAGTGGGTTTCTTAAACAAGAGGCAAGGACTGGTGGGCTTTGCCATATTAGATGTGACCTGTGCAGGCCTCTATCTACTTAGTCATCTAATATAAACAATACAGAGTCGTGCTTGTGCTTTGTTCTGTTTAAACAAACAAATGCCACAGAGGGCCAGCCTGCAATAGCCTCTACCTGGGTGAATTGTTCCCCGAAGGGCAAGGTGGTGGCTTGTGGAATAAGGAACAACTTATTGTAAGGATACCACAATGTGACCCATAGCAACAGACAACCCTGAAGAGCTTGGCTTTTAAATGGGAAAACCAAATAAATAGACAAAGGGAAAGGGAGCAAGGTACAAAATAAAGCAGGGGTTCTCAACCTGGACTGCAGCTTGTTCAGGGTAAGCCCCTGGTGGGGCCACGAGATGCTTTGTTTACCTGAGCATCCGCAGGTTCGGCCGCTCCCAGCTCCCAGTGGCCACGGTGTACTTGCATATGACTACCCTTAGATGTAAAGACCCTGCTGAGTGTTACTGCATGTGGGACACAGTATGCAGAAGGCAGCTCAGACAAGAACCTGGACTTGTGGTTCTTAGCAGAGCAGATTTCTGCTGGAGAAGCCAGAAAATCATGGTAGAAAAAGCAGAGAAATTCCAGTTTTCTTGAAGGAAAAGAAAGAAAAAAATTAAAGAAACTCTGGGTCCATCTGTGTAAGAGGAATTTCATTTGCATGCACATCTATTCAGGATTTGGTGTGCAATGAATAGGTACATGCAAATGTGAATGCCTTATACATTGGATTTTACTGAAGAATCCAGATTAAGAACTAAAAAAATGGGTCTTTTTAGACTCTAAAATGATGACTCTCATTATATCTTGCTTTATACATTGGGATGCAAATTGGGGCTGATAATTTAGGGCTAATTTTAGCCACTATACCATATTCATTATGGGCCAGATTTCCCAATGTACGTAGATCCCTACAGATGCAGATGGGAGTCAGGTGATAAATATCTTTGAGGATCCAGGTCCTAGTGAGATTTTTAAAGAGTCTAAGTAGGTTAGGCAGCTAACTGCTATTTAAATCAAAACTATTTAGCATCTAGCCTATTTAGACACCTTTGAAAATCCCATTAGATGTCTATCTGCATCTTTAGGCATCTAAGTACATTGGAAAATCTGGCCACATGGTTAGGATTTTCAAAGGAGCCTAATGAGTTTGGTGCCCAACTCGCACCTTTGATAATGCCATCCAAAATGAGATTAGTTGAGAAGTATGGCACAATATGAGCAAAGAGCTGGAGAGGGGGAGGAAGAACAGAACTGGAAGCTTAAACATTTCAGATTGTGAAGACAGAAGATATCTATGGATTCTTTTATCGCTACAGACCTCCATTGTGAAGTTCATAAAATCAAATATTTAACCACAAACATCAAGGTGGGTATTTTTAAAGTGAGTTAGGCACCTTAATCTCATTGAAATCCAGTAGGAGTTGGGTGCTGAACTCACTTATGCCCTAGAAAATTTATCTAAGGTATTTATATGGGTCACATTAGCATAGTATCTGTTTTAACATATTTATCCTCACAGTGCTCCTGTCAGTAACCCCGTGAAGCTCTAATGCTTGTACTTCCCACCAGCAGAAGCTGGTCCAATAAAAGACTATCTCACCTACTTTGTTTCCCTCATACCCTGGGGCCAACACGTCTACAACAACATTGCAAGTTACTCCCGTTGGCACATGGGAAAATGAGGTATAAAGAGCATGAGGGTATGTTTCTCAAAAGTACCAAGTGATTTAGGAGCCTCTAGGTCCCATTTTCAAAAGTATCTTTTAAAATCAATCCTATGCTTGGTTCAGTCAGAATCTCCACCTCTCAGGTTCTCCTGAATTCTCTCCTTTCAATAAGAGTTTGTTGGCATTTGTTGTTTGCAAGTCTCATCTCATCTATGTATTTTGGTTTCCTAGCTAAGAGCAAGTATTTGTTCAGAGTCAGAGAAAAGAGTCTCTGGGTGGATTAGAGTGAAAACGTTTTAGAAAAGCCTTTGAATTTACAGTTTGTTTAATCTGGTTCCAGAATACGTGCATCAAAAGAGTCAGCACAGCATGGGAACATTGCTTCCAGAACTTCACACGACAGATCATAGAACTGGTCTAGAGAACGTTACACCGACAACAGGCTGTCAGGCTTCTCTGCCCATGAGCAGCTGATACCACTTCCTCTTTCTCACACTGGGACCTAAAAGGACAGATTCCAGATCTGGTGTAAACTGTGCTATGGCAGTGTACAGCAGACGAGGGACTAGCCCCAATCGTAAAATCCTCGGGAAAAGGATACGAGAGTCTCAAAGCCATTTTCTTTTTAAAAAATCTCAGTATTAGAAGTGTTTGGGAAGACTCTCCCAGGTTAGACAAAGTGCTCAGCTGTAATTCTATCTGATACTTTTAAACTAAATAATTTGGAATTGATGGGCCAGCTTCTCAAGGGGCATAAATCATCAGAGCTCCATTGACTTCACCACAGCTGTGCTGATTTAGAGCAACCAGAGTTCTGGGGTAAAATTTTCAAAAGACACCTAATGACCTAGAAGTCTAAGTCCCATTTTCAAAAATGTATTTAGGCACTTTAAGATGCCGATTGGTGCCTAGTGGGATTTTCAAAAACACTTAAGCAATTTAGGCAGCTAACTGCCATTAAAATGAATGAGAGTTAGCTGCCTAACTCACTTAGGTGTTTTTGAAAATGTGACCCTGAAAGTGCTAAGTCATTTTTGAAAATGATACTTAGGCTTAGATAGTTTTGACTTTTTTACCCTTGGTCTGATATCTTCAAAATGAATATACTGTGGCCTTGGTAAGAGGCAGAAAGCACATGGCTTTTTATGGTTAATTTGAAAAATTCAAACAGAAGGAATGACTCAACTAACTTTTTAAGAGAATCTCCCCTCAGATATTTTGTTTTGGGATGGGTAAAGGCAGTAATACAAGACATGGAAGGGAAGAACAGTCACTTTCCTAGGAGAGTGGTGAATGTGTATGTGAAAGGACTGGACTAGTTAATTAACAAGATTAATATTTATCTTGTGGTCTCCTTTGCTTGGTCTGACAATTCAATGGCTTACTATACTCAATAAGGAGATGTAAAGATATTTGCATAGATTTTTAGGAGCATACTTTATTTTGCTCAATAAAATTCATCCTTCCTGCTGCAGCAAACTGAATTAAATCGGAATGAATGGAGTTTTGAGAAGTCACCTCCCTTCATACCCTGCCACAGCCATAGAGAGAGACGACAACTTTGTAAAGAAGTGTATCACTGTGGAGTTTGACTCTCCTGGGACAAAAGTTACAGTAGATCCAAGTAAGTTCTTGAAGTAAACCATTTAAACATGGAAAGAGAATTCTTATACTCTATATGTTATTAGAATCTGAAAAATCACAATGTATTAATTTTTAAAATCTAAATATTATACATTCCTGTTTTATGAAGCCATCTTTACATGATTACAAATAACTGTGTGTCTGGGGAACTATGTTTTAGTAAAATGGATCCAAATCCTCAGCAGGTTTGAACCAGCATTCTTTCACTAAGTCACTGCAGCCAGATACCTCACTGGTGTAAATTGGCTGTAGATCCATTGGAGTCAGTGGGCCAGATCCCCAGAGGGCATGAATCGTCTGTAGCACCATTTGCATTGGTGGGCCAGATCCCCAGCTAATGTAAACTGGCATAGCTCCATAGAGGTCAATGGAACACTGTGGCTTTATAGTACCTGAGGATTTGGTCCATTATGATTAGAACTTGAAGATATGATTGGAGTTAAGATGAGAAGTTTAGTTCTGTGTCAGTTCATTCTTTGCCTGAACATTATCTGGAATTATTGCTGTCACGTTGCTGTCTCATATTTATATCCCGTGACAAAATGCAAAACTCTCTTCCAGTGTGGGTGATGGTTTGACATCTCTAATCTGTAGCACAGAAAAATCTTATAGCAGGTACTTTTGTTTTCTAATATAAATTGATATAATTACCATTTTCCTAGGGAGCATATTCCATAGTCTCTTTGTTCTCCGTGTGAGCATTATACTTAATTACCCAGACAAAAAATATTTTCTTAATTTATCCAAGTTTCCTCTCACTAGATTCCTATAAAAATCCTGAACATTTTTCTTATTCCCACCCATGTTAGGGAGTCCCTTTGTCTGTTTTCAAAGAGTTATCACTTCCTCCCTTAGTTTTTGCTTAGCCATGCAGTACACACATCTACTTCTTCTTCTTCTTCCATCCAGTGTCAACAATCAAGATCCCAGCCCAACCAATGGGACTTGTGCTATAGACTAGACAAAGTTGTAGGAAAAAGGAATGGCCATTACCCCCATTTTACAGATGGGAAAAGAAAGCACAAGAGAGGTTGGTCTGGGACTAAGGCAATCTTGGTTCTAAAACTTCCTCTGACATTGACTTGCTGTGTGGTTTGGTGAAGTGACTTCATCCCACTGTTCCTCAGTTTCCAATCTGTAAAATGATGCTAAAAGTTCATTAATTCACAGGTCTATTTTCACAAAATGGGATTCTTTTACTTTAACTTGAGTTAGGTCAGAGTCCAATTTATGAATATATCTAAGGTGCTTAGATACTACTTCCATATAAGAAGATACATCATCTGAGCTCTGACAGGTTTCAGAGTAACAGCCGTGTTAGTCTGTATTCGTAAAAAGAAAAGGAGTACTTGTGGCACCTTAGAGACTAACCAGTTTATTTGAGCATGAGCTTTCGTGAGCTACAGCATCCGATGAAGTGAGCTGTAGCTCACGAAAGCTCATGCTCAAATAAACTGGTTAGTCTCTAAGGTGCCACAAGTACTCCTTTTCTTTTCATCTGAGCTCTGTAATAAAGGTGGAATGCCTAGCAACTTCACTTTTGGGTGTTGTGCTATCAAAGGATCAAATTCCACCCACAGTGACATGCACATTACCACATCAAATTCAATAGATGTGCACCTGCATAAATAAAAGCAGAACTTGGACCCCTTCATGCCTCAGCGATCTGCAGCACAGAAAAGATATCTGTTATACAGATGATCATAGAACCAAGATGTGCTTTTGTTCAAAAGAGGTTTCCTGCCAAATAGATATACCCCCCAACAGCTCAAGCTGTTTTATGCTCTGCCACAACATAAAGCCATCTTAAATTAATTAAGTTGGGCTTGTGGCTGCTTTGGGTTGCTGGAGTGATGCAAAGAAGGTAGAGTTTTAAATAGAAAGAAACACATTTTCTTTCTTCACCTTTGAATTTGTTCATGAAATCAGAGAACTGAACTTGAAAATGCTGAAGTAGAAATTCAGTTACCAACTCTGCATGTGTATATGAAGATGCTGCAGACATTAAATTTGGAGTTTTAGGCCTTCATTCTTGAAAGTGACTCGTAATTTTGGGTGCCCAACTTGGGACCGCATAAGTGGGACTGATTTTCAGAGGGTGGATGGTGCATATATTTTGAATGAGGCCTCCTTAAGGTGTCCTAAATTGGGGAGCCAAAAACTGAAGCCTACCAAATTACAAATCAATTTAAAAGATCTCGGCCCTAACCTTAACCTCAGCACCTAACTGTAAAATGTTCTGTGTGATTTCTTTTCATGAGAACGGTGACACTTCAGAGTTGACCTTTTGCACTGGCACACATAACAACATGATCAATTCCTTCTTTCAGATAACCCAACACCTTCTCAGCCTTCTCTCGTGATTTTGAAATATGAAGATTCCAGTGGTTCAACAGCTTGTTTAGCAAGGGATTTCTACCCACCCGAACTGAAGATGTCCATGAATACTGACAGCCCGGTTCTATATGAAACCATTGAGCCTGTCCTCTCATCCAGAAAATACCATGCCATAAAGGTTGTCAACATTACATCGAACCAAGATGTGCATTGCTCAGTACAACACCACAACAAAAAGTTTAATAAAATTCTCGCCTCAGAGAGACCACCAGGTATGGTGTTATGGATCAGAGAAGAATGACCCCTAGTAAATTCTTTAACACTGGCTGAGATCCTCAGCTTGCATAAACCACTGTTGTTTCATTGAAGTGACACTGATTTTCAACAGCTAAGGATAGGCTTTTAAGACCAGAAGGGAGCATTATGATCATCTTATTTGAGTTCCTGCATAACCCAGGCCAGAGAAGTCTGTGCATCAGTTCCTGCACTGGAGGGAATGAGTCTTCCCTACTCTGTTGGTTAGCACTTGTGGGCAGACATCGATTCTCAATTTTCTGTGTCCAATTTAGATTTTTTTACCTGCATAAGGGATTTGTAAATTAGCTACTCTCATCCCCTAATCGTCTTTGAAAATCTGATACTCCATGTGATGATGAGTTTATCACCTCCCTTGGTAATACCCACAATTTAATTACCCACACTGTAGAGAAGTTGCGTTATATTTCCAGTTTGATATTATTGACTTGGAGAAAGCTTTTCAAAAGTACCTAAGGGCCCGATTCGCAAAGGTATTACTGTGTCTAAAGATAAAGATTGGTCTCTAGTGGGATTTTGCAACAGCACCTAATAGGTTAGATGCCTGAATCCCACTGAAAGCCAATGGGACTTAGGCTCTTAACCAGTTTATGACCTTTTAAAAATGCCACTCGATGTCTACCTCCATCTTTAGTTGCTTACCTTTCAAATCTGGCCTTTTTAAGCCTAAACTCCATTGACGTTCAATGAAACTTCGGCTTCCAAATGTCTATATCTCTTTTGAAAATGGGACTTAGGCTCCTAAATCAAATAGGGACAGTTTTTAAAAGGTATTTAGCCATTTACAGATGCACCCAGCAGAATTTTCAAATGCACCTAGATTCTTAATTTCTACTGATATCCACTTTCGAAAATCCCTCTAGGTGCCTAGTTGCAAGGTAGCTAAGTATCCTTAAAGACCTGTGAAAAATTTACCCTATATTTTCTTCTGTTTTTGTCTCCTGTGCCAGAAATCTCCCTGTGTAGGTACTTTTAGAGTGCGAGCACATCACCCATTAATATTCTTTTAAATAAGTGAAATAGATACAAACTGGGAGATAATCTTTCAGGGCCTCAGCCCCAGCTGATGTAAACTGGAGTGGCTCCACTAAGTCAAAAGTGCTGCACCTATTTACATGGGCTAAGAAACTGGATCTCGGTCCAGAAACTTAACTGAATCAAAAATCTCAGACATTTCCTTTGTTCATCATGGAAGGTGTGTGTTCATCACTTGTGTTTCATTTTCTTTCTCTTCAGCTTTAACAACTCCTGGACCTACCACAAGCTCAGTTGAGATCTGCAGAACATCAACTCCTAGCCCCCAAGGTTAGTTTGAAAATAAGTGAAATTTTAGGGCTTGATTCACTGTTGAGTTATTCCAGTTCTATATCATTGTAACCCCATTGATTTCAATGAAGTTACACCAGTGTCAACTTGTATTTCAGTGGTGAATCAAGCCAACAGACCAGATCTTCAAATGATGTAAATCTGTGTAGCTTCCATTGGCTTCTATTCCAGTTGAGAATCTGGCCCGAAATGTGGCTTGACTCACTGAAAACTATTAGTGATCTGAACCATGTAAAAAAATGTCCTTTGCCATCTGCTCTGGACATCTGCTATCCTAGAGTCGGATTTCCAGTGCACATTCTGCACTGTTTCTACACCTGCAAAACTGTATCGGTTTGTTTACCACATTGTTTTTGTGCTGATAGCAAATTGTCACTTCAAAGCCACAATCTCTCTCACATTTTTGCAGATGAAGATATGGAGAAAATGAATGCGCTGTCTATCACTGTGCTGGGCTTGAGGGTGTTGCTAACGAAAAGCATTGCCTTGAATATGCTCCTGGTCACTAGATACCTTTATTTCTGAGGTAAGAACTGAGGGTCAGTGGGGTTTAGGGCAGTGCATAGACCTTTTTATGCCCTCCAAAGAGGTGTGCATTACACACAGGGGGAAAAGGTTGTTCAGACTCCATTGTCCACCCTCCCATCCTCTTTTACAAATGAAGAAACGAGGCCTTGAGGTTCAATCACTGATTTTAGGTTTTAGAGATCTGGGTTCAAGTCCAGGTATTCCCTACATTAATTTAGGCAAGATACAAAAAGCCATATTTTAGAGGCTTTTAAGCACATATGCACCTAACAGGTTTTTCAAAAGGAGTAGGTGCCTAACCCCCAGCGTGCTTTTGGAAGTCCCAAAAAGCACCTATTTTCATCCTCATGTGGCAAAATACCTTTAAAAATCTGGCCCTTAGGATGGAAATTTGAAAGGGGTTTTAGGTTCCCTGGAAAACCTCAGAATTAATCTCTCTGCATTCAGACTGCAACAGGTTGCAGAGAGATTCCTAGGCTGGTCAGGGGAATGGAGGGCCTATTTTATGAGCGGAGAGGAGATTAAAAGAGCTTGTCTTGTTTAGCCTAGCAGAATGAAGGCTGACAGGGGATCGGATTGCTCAGGAAGGTAAACACCATCCAGGGAGAAGGGCTATTGAAGCTAAGGGACAGGGCAGGCACAAGAACAAATGACCATGAATATATTTAGGCTGGAAAGTAGAAGAAGGTTTCTAACCATCACAGGAGGGAAGTTGTGGAACAGCCTCCCAAAAGGAGCAATTCGGGCAAACAACTAGCTTAAAGATGGAGTTTGGTATGTTTATGAATGGGATTATATGATGGCATTGCCTGGGATAGCAAAAGGTTGGATTTGATGACCCAGCAAGGCCCTTCCTGTCTTACGTTCCTTTGGGCCTAGGTTCCCCACCAGTAAAATGGGGAGAATGATCTTCTCTGTCTCATCTATTTTGGATGCTTAAGGATTTAGATGCCCAACTCCCTTTGGAAGTCAACAAAACTTGGACACCTAATTCCCCCATGTCCTTTGAAAATTTCACCCCAAGGAGCTGATGCAAAACCCATTGACTTCAATGGGAGACTTTCCACTAACTTGAGTGGGTTCTGGTCCAGGACTGATGTGAATATGCTTGGAAGAATCTGACCCATAAGACATAACAACAATCATGAACTGCTCTTTTTCTTACAGGTTGGACGAAGGGAGACAGCAATGGTTTGAAGAAGATACAAATAATTCATTGGCTTTTATTCTTTATTAGAGCTGGTCAAAAAATGAAAATAAAATCAAAATTTCAAAGTTGAAATTTTTGAAGGGTTCAAAATGGAGCCAATTTTTGTGTTTTCCAAAAATCTTCACTGAATTTTTATATAACAAAATGTTGAATTTTAATTAAAAATATTATTGAAATCATTATCAAACTTTTCAGTCTACCAAAAACCTGCTTTTTAGCAAATGAACAAATAAGTATTTTGATATTTTCAATAATATTTTCAATACATTTTGTGAAAATTTTCACAAAAATTAAAAATATTTAAACAATGCCTTTTTTGAGAAAAAAATAATTTTTGAATAAAACCTCTTTTTGATTAAAACAATTATCTCCAAAATTTTGGCTAGCTCTTCATTTTATTTTACTTTCCCCTAACACTTTTAGTTTTTCTTTTATTTTTTCCATTATATCTTAATTTTGAATTAATTCAGCTCTTTCTAGATATGTGAAATGCTAGTTTCAACAGATGCAGTTAAATGTCATATTTTTAAAATTGTATTAAATGACAACATTTACAGTTTATTTGTGCTAGCTGTATTACATTGATTTTTCATTCAAATCTATCTTAAATATTAATAAAGTCAAACCCAATTAAAGAGATTCATTTTATTTTACATACGTATGACAGACATATGGAAAAGCCAATTGTATTCTTACTCAGAATTATATTAAGTGAAGAGTGCCTCTTAGGACCTAGATTTATCCATGTTTTTGTTTTCTTCATGAATAGTTTTAACAAAAATGAAACGTTTTCATTAAAACTTTTTGTGGAAAAATTCAACTGAATTGAAACATTTTTTGGAATATTTTTTGGCCAAAAACTGCTGAAACCAAAAATGTTTTTGTTTTTCAGATGAAAATTTTCAGTTTGGGGTTTCCAACAAAAAAACAAAAATTTTCAAGGAAAGCAGGCACTTCCCATGTAAAATTTTGTTTAATTAAATACCCAGTTTTCCAATGAAAATGTTTTAATGGAAATTTTTTAATCAGATATTACATGAATATTCTATTGCAATCTATTTTATGGCTTAATAAATTCAAACCCAGTTAAAATGACTGATCTATTTAAATTTTACTTGTATTCTTATTTTGATTACATATGACAAATGTATGTAGCAACCCTAACCCTAAACCTCACTTGTTAAAATTTAGCTCACATCCTGAACTCTGAGGATTTACCTTTCTTCCAACACTGTTGTTTATCACATTTTTTACTCCTACAAAGGCACATTCTAATTTCTATGTAGATGCCCAGTGCTCTTCCGAATGCTGCCTGGCTTGTGGCCTCAGTGACTTCTTGTGGCAATGAGTTCCACAAGCTAACTTATCATTGTGTGCAGAAGTATTTCCTTTTCTCAGTTTAAAAATTGTTGCTTACAGTCTTTTCTCTCTTTCTACCCGTTATGCTTTGCCGTGAATGTTCCGAGGTCCAAAGTTTGCAAAGTATAGGAAATCTAAAGCAAAGATGCAATTACGAATTTATTCCCCTCCAAACTAGCAGCGATATTTTTTAAAAAAATTCTAACAATTTAAACCAGCTTTGTTTTCCTTTCCCCCTATTTTCATAAGAGTCACAGAGAAACAAGTGACATTCAAAGTTCACACACACAAAATATTGTTGTCTTTGCTGCCGTCTGATAACAGGCAGGTGCTGCAGGGAGGCAAGGGGGTTTGGTTTCTGTGGTAACCTGGATCTCAGAGACACATATGTCCACATGCTCCGCCTCATACCAACTTCTCACCCGAAGCCCTTCCAGCTTCTAGTGAGTAGCAGAATGAAGCTGGAGGGCTGTGGTTTCACACGGCAAATAAGTGAAGTGCTACAAACCACCGAACACACACACACACACACACACACACACACACACACACACACACACACACACATTTTTTAAAAAAGCATGTAGGCAAATTGGGACAGATCCCCACCTGGTGGAAATGGCCAGAGCGCACCTGAAGTCAGGGTGCCAGACCCTCAGGTGGTGTGAATCAGTGTAGCTCTACCAGAGTCAATGGACCAGGCCCCCAACCGGTGTAAATCTGAGTTGCCCCACTGAAGTCAAGAGATCCCCAGCTGGTATAAACTGGTCATAGTTCCACTAGAATGAATAGAAACAACGAGGAGTCCGGTGGCACCTTAAAGACTAACAAATTTATTTGGGCATAAGCTTTTGTGGGCAAAAAGCCCCCTTCATCAGATGTATGGAGTGAAAATTACAGATACAGGCATAAATATATACTGGCACATGAAGAGAAGGGAATTACCTTACCAGTGGAGAACCAGCGATAAGCTAGGTGGCTGTGGTTTCACACTGTAAACAAGTCATGTGCTACAAACCACCAAACACACATTTAAAAAAAAAGCATTCAGACAGCTTGGGACAGATCCCCACCTGGTGGAAATGGGCATAGTGCAACTGAAGTCAGGGTGCCAGATCCTCAAGTTGTGTGGATCAGCGTCGCTCCACTGGAATCAATGGGCCAGGCCCCCCAGTTGCTGTAAATCAGACTTGCCCCACTGAAGTCAAAAGGTCAGATCACCAGCTGGTATAAATTGGCTATAGTTCCACTAGAATCAACAGAGCAACACAGATGAATATCCGTCCCTCTGTTTCCACAGAACGTGAAAAGTCTCTGTTCCGATGGCCAGGTTGGAAGTTAGATTGATAAGTGAAGAGCTCCCACTAGCGTCAGAAGTGTTAAAAGTTTCTCAATAAAGCACATACATTTTTGAAGGGGAGCGGTGAGTGGGATGAGGGACGGGGTCAGGTATTGAGGCTAAGGTTAATCATTAAGAGGAGAATACAATTTGCATTCGGAATAGCTTTGCTTTATCACTTTGTTTTCTGACACAGACAAGAAGTCTTTAATGTGGACATTATTTTTATGTGTGTTTCGATAGCATCTAATGGTCCCCACCCATATCTAGGCCTCATTGCGCTGGGTGCCGTACAGACACATCGTAAGAGCATGCCCATGCTCCAAAGGCCTTACGCTGTAAGTAGACACAGCGTGGAAAAAAGGAAATATCATTGTCCTCATTGTACCTATAGGCTGTGGAGGCCTAGGAAGATGACGGCAGAGATTTTGAAAACCACCCAAGGGATTTAGACTTAAACAAAGTTTTAAATTCTGAAAATCCTGGAGTAAGGGACTTGTCCATGATCACACAGGGAATCTTTGGCAGAGCCAAGAATTGAACTCAAGAGACCAGAATCCCAGTTCACAGACTTAAATACAAGACCTACCTTTCCTGACATATATTCACACGTAAACACAAGCATAACGTTACTGTAGAGCCCTGCAGATGCACGGTAGCACTGTGGGCGCATGGCGCAGTAATAGGTAGCGCTGTCTTCAGATAGGACGGCAGATATCAGCAAGTGGAAGGCTTTTCTGGCATGATCACGCCTCACAGAAAAGCGCTCCTTGACAAAGTGAGCATCAAACGACCTTGAATTATCCCTGTAGAGGATGAGCTGAAGGGCTTTGTTGGAAACCAGGCGGTACCAGTATAAACCTGGGTTCATTTGCTGAGTATCATAATTGCAGCATAGCATGGTTTTGTTTCCCATCTTCACTGTGAGGACAGAGGGGGTCTGTGATATCTTGTTGCACAGGAAGCCTTTGCCTGAGAAACAAATTTTAGAGGAAATCAGAATAAATAACACCTGTAAATGGTAGTGCAGCATGGAAATAAGTGGCTTGTTGGCTATGCTGATTAATCCAGCTGAAAGTACGAATCTCCTAAATTAAGACACCAGTTACACTGGTCTAAACCCAGAGTAAATGCACTGTCACCAGTGGGTTTAATGTGGATTTACAGGAGTGCAAGCGGCTTTACCGATCAGGGCACATGAAGAAAGAAAGAAAGAAAGAAAGAAAGAAAGAAAGAAAGAAAGAAAGAAAGAAAGAAAGAGGTTTACAACTGAGACAACTTACAAAATAGCATTAGCAGTAAATCATTTAGCACAAGTGTCTGAGTCAGTTTTCTGCTCTCGCTCATGATGGTAGATGAGAGTTGGAAAACTTCTGTGACCCTCTGCTTCTCAGAGATTATGACAGGAAGAAGGAGCACAGTTTTGTGCGTGAGTGATTATGTGAGGATATGTAGAGGGTGTGTAGGGAGAGGATTATGGGTAACATTTTCAAAAGCACCTTGGAATTTAGGAGCCTAACACTCATTAGCTTTCAATGAATCTAGGGCTCCTTGGAACTTTGGTCACTTTTGACAATGGGACTTAGGCTAAGAAGCAGTTTAGGCGATTTTGAAAACTTTACCCCATGAGTTTGTGGAAGCCAATTTATGGTGATAGCTTTATAGGCGAGGGATCGCTCTTGTGCTAAGAAGAAAAGGAGTACTTGTGGCACCTTAGAGACTAACTGGTTAGTCTCTAAGGTGCCACAAGTACTCCTTTTCTTTTTACGAATACAGACTAACACGGCTGTTACTCTGAAACCTGTCTTGTGCGAAGGTCACCATGTCCATTTGTGTGTGCATGTCTCTCTCTGGGAGTGTCTCCGTATATACGTGAGTTTATATATGTGTATGAATAACAGCTATACCTACTCATGCCTGTATGTGATTGTGGCCGTGTGTATGTTTGTGAAGGACGTTTCTCTATATGTGTGACTGTGTGTATATATACATGAATATGTGACTGTGGATTGTTATGACAACATGTGCGTGTAAGTTCGTATGTGTGCGTACATGTGGATGTTAGGGTACGTGTGTGTCTGTGTGTATATGCGTGTGCCTTCCCATTATAAATTTGTGCAATTCTTTATGTGTGACGCTGTATGCGGCTGTGAGTTTGTGTTTGTGTGAGGTTGTGTGTGCATATGTAGATTGTCAGTTTGTGTGCTTGTCTATGGGTATTACTAAGGCTGTGCAAATTTGTGTGTGTACATGAGAAACTTTGCACGAGAGAGTGTGCATACATCTTGTCGCTGTGAATGTGTGTAAGCCTGGGTGTCTGTCCGTGCAATAATATGTGTTTGTATCTGAGTCAGTAGGGGTGACCTTGTGCATATCTGAATCTGTGACTCGGTATGCTTTTGCCTTGTGTGACAGTGTGTGTTTGTGGAGAAGGGGGGAAAGACTGAGAACGAGAAAACGAAGATAGGGTGAAATGGAAATCAATCAATAGCTGTGTATAAAACTAACCCAATTAGCAAAATACATTAATAAAAACCAAATAATCTTATTATACAGCACTACTCTATTGGTGTGATATAGAATATTAAAAATTCCATATGCTGGATTTCTCACTGGATTCTCCCTGCCAGCACAGCTTTGGCCAATTTTCCGATTATGCACTTCAATGTAGAGAGGAATCAGTATCTTAAAAAATGTGTACATTTCTTAGCACCACCCATGTGGACTGAATTTCTTTCTGTGGTCTCTTTTGCCCTCTGCTGGTGAAATCCTTAATTTTTCTGCTAGCAACATTTTAAATTGAACAATTCCAGTAAATAGGTCAAAGGGGAAAAAACAACCATCCTCTCTGCTTATACCACAAGGCACATTTATTCGCTTTTCTTTCCATTTTTCATCTTGTCAGCTGGCTGGTGCTTCTGCATGCTGAGCAGTGACAATGCAATTTGCTGGCTGCCGGGAACAGGTTGCTCCTCTTTAAAAGAGGGCTGAATGAGATAACAGTGTTCTAAGAGGAGATTTGAAGACGCTTTCCTTTTGGACAAGTGCTAAATTACCTGTATGACAAAGTAAGTGACTTATAAAAACTACTATGGAAGACGGAATTTGGGAAACATTTTTCGAGGTCGCCTCAAGGATTTGGATACTCAATTCAGTTAAGCTTAATGGAAATCAGACATTCAAATAAATTTCAGCCATGTCTCATTTGAGGGAAGGAATATCATATTAGTAGGGTTATGTAATGATCCTGTGGAACTCCTTGCCACAAGGTACCAATCTGGTCAAGATATTAGTAGTGTTCAAAAAAGCTTTGGACGTCGATATGAATAATGGGAACATCCAGAATGATGTTCGAGGTCTGAAATGTATCAAGGGTATAAACTAGAGCTAGTCAATCAAGCCCAATGGAAGGGTTTTCTGTCAGAAAATCCTGTCTCATCAAAATTAAAACTTTCTGCTGGAAGGTGTTGATCAAATGTCATTTCAGAAGAAAAGTGGAAGAGAGCATTCTGATGAGGTCAAAGCATCCTTTTCTGACCTTATTGGAATGGAAAATTTCAGTGTTTTATTTCAAAATGACTTTTTGCTTCCAAATGTTTCAATTAATATTTTCTGATAAAAAACCAGGCCAAAATCAGAATGAAACATTTCAGTTGTTTGAATTTGAATGCTCTGATAGACCAAAGATAGAATTGTTTTGAAAATTCCATATCTGTGGAAAATTTCAATTTTGGGGGTTACAATTTGGAATGAAAACTAATTTCAAAGTCTTAAAATCTTTCTTGAAACAGAAATTCTGTTTCTCCTCCAGCTTCAGTGCACAAACCAACCATTAAATGATGGGGTCAAGAAGAAACTTCTCCTCTGGACAGACAAGTACATAACATCCTGGTGTCTGTCAGCTTCTTTTGAAGCATCTGGTACTGACTATGGCTGGAAAAGGGCATTGGACTCGATAGAACATGGTCTGTTCTAGTGATTCCTTTGTGCCCATAAACCTCTAGAGTTTTTGCTGAGGGACTTATCACTGTGGAAACAAAGTGTTGCTCCCCCTCCACTGACCTTTGAGGATGGATCAGACTGCTTCAGATGCCAGGTAAGAACCACATCAGCATGGGAACTTTTTATGCAATAAACATATTTGTATCATTATAAAAATGTTCTTTTAGTGTGTTCAAATGGGACTCAGGAGATCTGGGTTTAATTCCCAGCTCTGCCACAGACTTCCTGTGTGACCTTGGGCAAGTCACTTAATCTGTCTGTGCCTCAGTTTCTCCATATGTGAAATGGGTATAATGATCCTTCCCTAGGTTACACTGGGAGGGTAAATTCATTAAAGTTTGTAAGTCACCCAGATATAGCACTGATGGGGAGTCAGATAAGTACCCAAGCAGAGAGACAGAACAGAAATATATGCATTGGTTGTACTTCTTTTCCCATTCCACTTATAAATGTCCCAGATACTGATTCCTCATTCATGCCAATGGGAGAGTTTCTGTTCACTTCCATGGCTTTTGTATTAGGCCCTTGCAGGGAGGTTTTCAAAGTTGTTTAAGTGGTTTGACTCACTGATTCCCTTTTAATTTTGGCTGAGGTTTTCAAAGGAGCCTCAGGGAATTAGGCACCTGACACCTATTGGAAAATCCCAGACTTTAATGGGAATTGGGCGTCCAAATCACATAGGAAATCACAAATCTCACCGTTTTATGCATGAACACATTTTGCACATCTGTAAGGACAGAACTCCAGTAAGCTTCATACTTCCAGATTTCCAAAGTCCGAAAGCAATTTAAAAAAAACATTGTGTATTGTTAAGCGTGTCTGGAAGTTGGGAAGACTATTCACGGAAAATCTCTTAATCTAAACTGGGCCATAAGTAAGTGACAAATGAGGAAGAAGAAGGTTTGATGGTAAGTGGCTTAGGGGAGATTTTTGCAAACTGGAGTCAGGCGGTGGTGGTACTGATGGGCATAACAAACTTGTCTTTGGATCAGGAACGAAACTTAAGATTCAGCCAAGTATGAACTTCATTTAAAACCTAACCCAGTCTGCAATGCCGAAGAAAGAGTCTCCTCTTCTTTTTACTGCCGTAACATGGCTTAGTTTGCTTCTCATAGTTTAACTGTACCTTAGAGACCAATGCTGGAATTTTCAAAGGCTTCAAGGACCACATGGGGGAATTGACTGGCCTAATTATTCTGGAATAGCTATTTTGGTGTGGTTCAGAATAATTTCCCCATGTGGACATTCTATTACAGAATAAAGGTGATTTTATTCCAGCATAATTACTCCACTTTGTGAACAGAGTAGTTATTCCAGAATAAAGTCACTTTTATTCTTAAATAGGCTGCTGTCCATTTGTGGACCAGTCCCCGGAACATGGCTGTCATTTTTGCCAGGAGGTTAAGTTAGCAAACTCGTGGCCACACTGAATGAAATAGTAATGACTGTCTGTGAAAATGCAATTTTAATGTTATTATTCCAGGAGCACTGAGAGGCCTCAGCTGGGCTTGGGACCCCTGTACCAAAAGTGTAGTGAGAGATGCTCCATGCCCTGAAAGATTAAACAGCCAAAGGGTGGCAGGGGAAATAGAGTCACAGAGCAGTGAAGTGACTTGACCAAGTCACATTATAAATCAGTAGCAGAGCCAGGAACAGAACCGAGGCGTCCAGACTCCCTGTGCAGTGCTTTAGCCACTAGATCATGCTGCATTAAGCCGTGTATAATTTGTAGCAAAGGCTGAGATTTACAAAGTCATCTGTGATATTTGTATGCCCAGTTCTCGTTAATTCAAATAGGATTTGGGCATACAAATCCCATAGGTTCTTCTAAAATACCACCCCATCTTCCATTAAGGTTAAGGAGGATATGTAGATGAATCCCTTAGATAGATTTAAAAAATCTCAACCACACCCTTTCAGGCTGGGATTTCCAAAGAATCTTAAGGGAGTTAGGCACACAAATCCCTTTGAATATAAATATGATTTGGGTGCCTAACTCACTTAGGCCACTTTGCAAATCCCAGCCTGGGGATTTTTATAACTCAGATGGCATGAACCAGAAGTCAGAACTCCTTTCACCGAGAGGTGTTAGAATCAATTCTGGCAACATATGGATCAAATCCCCAGGTGGCATAAATCAGCATAGCTCCATTGAAGTCATGTGTGAGACCCTTCACTGGTTAAATTGGCATCGCTCCACTCAATGAAGCAGAGCTGTGAAAATTTACCAGGACTGGCCAGAAAATAAGAATTCTGGCCCATGAACAATTGTGAGTTTTACAGTTTGTTTCCATTCCACATCAGAATGAAATGGAGACCTTTGGAAATCTGAAAAGAGCGAGAGAGACCCCAGAATAGCCACTTGCCCAGTGGTTAGAACATGTATCTGGGTTGTTGGAAATCCAATTTCAAGCCCCTGATTTGCTTTTGAAACTTGCATCCATGCTGAATTAATGAATTAACACAGTATGGTGATAACGGCTCTTTGGACAGACAGCTAGCTTGCTAGCCAGGCAGAATGTTCACCACAGGTAATAAAGGCAGCTCACAAAAAATGATAGTTTCATAGATGAGCCGGGGGAGGGTTATTGTAAAGGGCAGAGAGACTGTGGCCATGCCAACAATTTCACGCTCACATCTGAGAGTGGGACAAGGTTAAAAGTTGTGCCAAGTAAGTGTTTCCGTTGCAACTAGTCAAACACTGTAATTGTTTATATTCAAGAGAGCGTATTGCCAGCAAGAATCACCAGGGGGGGTACAATGAAAAACAGACCTGGAGACAGAGTGGAAAACACCGAGTGTTTGAGGAGGGGTTTTTGTAAAGTGACTGACAGATGTGGGAATCAAGGTGACAGGAAAATGATATTTGGAGCTGGGACTAGACTTAAAGTACAACTTGGTAAGCGCTAAACATTCAGATAGAGGGAATTTGATTTTGCATGGACCATATGTGGCCATTGGAGTCACTCCTGGAGGTAGATTGGCCAAATATTTTGAGCACCACGTTGTACTGGGTTGGTGGCTGGGTACGAGGGGACATTCTTGAGAGAGGTTACATGTAATTACACATTTTTGGAATTTTATGCAGAATATTTTAAATAAAAAATGTTCTTGATATCTGAGAAAAATGTAAACTTTAAAAGCAACGATTGAGCTGCAGAAGGGATCTGGATGCACGAATCCCCTAGCAACTTTGAAATCTCAGCCAAAACATTTAAATTTCCCCCCAGATATATTTTATTTTTAGAAATGGTTCACTTTTTAAAAAATGTCATTGTGTGGTGAAGCAGGTCAATCAATCAATCAATCAATCAATCAAGAGGCAATGGAAAAAGTCTGAGACATTAAAACTCTTTTTGATAAAAAATGGAAAATTTCAGGAAAATAAAAATGCTTTTATGGAAATTTCTGTTTTTGAAAATTGGCCAGATTTTGTCTTGTTTTACTGAACTACTATGAATAAATTAGATGGGAATGAGAAGAAAGGTAGAGATTTTCAAAAATGCCATGGGTATTTGGATGTCCAATTCCCATTCAAATTTACTAGGAATTAACTAAGCATCCAAATCCCATAGGTGGCTTTGGAAGTCTCAGATAGACACTGTTGCCTTCATCTGGTGTAAACCTGTGTAGCTCCATTAGATCTGCTTTACACCAGCTAAGCATCTGGCCCCCTGGCTGTGTGTATTCTTAGAAGTCAAGTAGGATCTTTGGTGAGCTACTGGTTTTTGTAAAGCTCTCTGTGAGAGTGTAACACTATTTCTAGCTCTGAGAAGCTCACATTTGGAAAGGGGACAAGGTTGTCTGTATATCCAGGTAAGTTTCAACCATCCAAACTCTGCATAAACATATAAGTTGAAATCCTTGGATGTGGTGACTCCATATTGACTTCAGTGGAGTTACACAAGGAGATAATTTGTTGTCCTGAAATGTACCATTTTCAGCCTAGGGCTAGAGCCCCAGCTAGCATAATTTGGCAATAATAAAACTATGATAAATTACACCAGCTGAAAATCTGGCCCCTAATATTGCTCATGTTTTTGTAGAAAATGTTTACGTCCTCACTGGCTAGAAAATGGGACACTTGTGGGTGCGTACAGGTAGGAGATGAGAATGGGATGGGAATGTGATGAGAATGAGATGAGAATTGAAACCAATCACCCAAGTGTAAATCATGAGTAACTCCATTAGTGGCCATTGGGGCCAATTCTCTGTACACTCAGCACAGTGTAAATCTGGAGTAACTCCATTGAAATTCAAGAGGGCTTAGGCACTTTTCAAAATTTTATCCTGAGTGCCTAAATCCCTTAGGGAGTTAAAGATAGATAGATAGATAGATAGATAGATAGATAGATCACATTATGTAACAAATATACCTTATATTTCAGAGAGGAAATGAAGGTGAGTTTTTGTTAAGGGCTTAGATGCTGTGAGAAACACCAATGAGAAGCTCACATTTGGGAGTGGAACACAATTAAAAGTAGTGCCAAGTAAGTCACTCAGTTTTAACTAAATAAATTTTTGGACGGGCTTTCCAAAGAAATGTAAGGAACCTGAATCCCATTGGTTCCAATGCAAACTAGGCATCTAACTGTGTTAGACTGCTTTGAAAATCCCAAGCCTAGATATTAGAGTCCACTAATTGTTGGTGTGAATCATCTAAATGGAGGACAAAGGTTGAGCTTCAAGTAATTAATGATATAGATAATGAGTAAGAGATTCATAGAAATGTAGGGCTGGAAGGGACCTCAAAAGGTCATCCAGTCCATCCCTAGCTCTGCGGCAGGATTAAGCATAGATAGATGATCCCTGATAGATGTTTGTTTAACCTTTTTTTTAAACCACCAGTGATGGAGATTCCACCACCTCATTCCACATAATGAGAGAAAGCTGAATTCACTTTTTGGTTGCTATGAGTTTTTGTAAAGCAGTTGGCTGGTGTGCTAATGATGCCAGCAATAAGATGACTTTCGGAGCTGGGACTAGATTGCAAGTGCAACCTGGTAAGAAAGATGGATTGGAGTGGGGTGTAAATGAAGGGATAATCACAAATGATCATTTAGGTTTTGATAGTGGTCTCCCATACATTCAGTTGACCATGAGTGTGGTAACAATCCTTAAGGCCATCGCTATATATTGTCTTTGATGCTAACTCAGTAGCTCATTTTGCTGTTGAGAACGTAGTTTTACAGTTAATCCCACTTGGCTCGGTAAAATGGTGTTGGGCAAGTTCTCACCCAACATGACCAAGTGTTGGACAGTCAAGTCCTTGGTTAGAAATGGAGTGAGAAACTTGGGTTGGATAGATAGAGAAAGAAACTGCATCTTGGATGAAAGTTACTTACAACACTATTTGTAAAGCCCCTTGTTATGGTGTACCACTGGAGGTGACAGGTTTAAGATTACATTTGGAAGAGGGACAAAGCTTGAAGTGAATGCAAGTAAGTTTACAAATATTTATAGGAATTCTTATCTCGTAGATTTTAAGTCCAGAAGGGGCCATTAGATCATCTGCTCTGACCTCCTGTGTGACACAGGCCTGAGATTTCACTCAGTTGCCCCTATATTGAGCCCAATAACTTGTGTTTGACTGAAACTTATCTTCCAGAAATGCACCCAGTCTTGAAGACATCAGGAGAACAAGATTAGTCTCTTCCATTAGTAGTTTCCTCCAATAGTGCACCCTCACTGCTAAAAATGTGTGCCATATTTCTAATTTGAGTTTGTCTGGCTTTAGCTTCCAGCCACTGGTCCCCCAATCCAATACCCTGTCTCTGACAGTGCCCAAGTACTATCTGTTCAATAACAATGAAAGAAATTAGCATTAAATAAGTCGTGTTTATTAAATAGGAATTATTAATAGTTCCATATTTATTTCGTATACTTTCATTTTCCATGTTTGATTCTTATACTTTCAGCTAACAACAAATGTCTTCATAAAAATTAAGGCCACTTTATATTAAGGCCTTTCCACACACTTAGACATGGAAAAAGAATCTTGGCTGCTGTACGTAGAGAAGGGAAGGGTCTGTTGGGGGAAAGTTACCATTCCCCGCTTTGTGTGAAGTCCTGTGTTATGGTGTAATGCTGGTGCCAGCTCGTACGCACTTATCTTTGGAAGTGGGACAAAACTGACAGTTGATCCAAGTAAGTCTGAATTTTAACAGCAACTTACAGTAATTTACACCAAGAATGTCAAACCCGGCAGTCTAAAGGGAGGCTCCTAAATTCCATATTTGGCCACCTAAATACAATTCTGATTAATTTTCAAAAGTGCCGAGCACCCATAACTCCCACTGACTTCAGAAATCTTAGCAGGTGCTCAGCACTTCTGAACATCAGGACAAACCTTTGTGCAGGTATCTGAATCTGGATTGAAGAGTTTAGCTTTAGTCACTCAGCTCTGAGAATGCTGGCATTTTGCTAAAGACATCCCTAAATATTCAATTTGTGCTTTTATACTGGAATTTTCAAAGGCTCTTATGGGAATTGGGCTTCCAAAAGATGCCAAATTTTCAGTCTTCTTTGAAAATCTCAGCTTTAAAGCTTTGAATTTCCAGATATTGGGAGGGAAATATGTGAGTGAATATATTGTGAGTGAAGTATACCAGGAGAAAAAAGAAAGAAGAGGCAGAAACAGATATTTTAAAGGACAGACATTTACAACTGGCTACAGAGATTTACAGCACAATAATTTTCTTAACATTCTTCCCTCTGCATGGTTTCTTATGTGATCCACATCACTATGAAAGAATGCTATGAAAGTCGCATAGGTGCTGGTGAGGATTTTACCCTAGGGCTAGATTCTGCCTTCTTATCATCACAGCTTACTCCAGGTGTTGTTCAGTTTAGTTTGTCCCATTTTCACTGGGGTGAGGTGAACCCCAGGCTGTGGATTTTCAAAGGAAACTGAGGGAGGCAGGGCCCCAAATCTCATTGAAAGTCAGTTGGACACAGGTGCCCAATTCAGTTAGGTTCCTTCGCAAATCCCAGCCTTCTTGTGCAGGTTGTGACTTTCAAAGACCATGTGCTTCAGTTTTTGTAAAGCATCTGATGACAGTGATAATGCAGGTGTCAACAATAAGCTCATCTTCGGGCAGGGGACACGCTTAAAAGTAATTCCTGGTAAGTGGAAAACTCAGAGTTGCTTTACAATGGTTATTTTATCTGCTGACCATATTTCACTCCAGCCTGTGTGCTTAAAGTCACTCCTGCTTCAGCAAAGAACATGATTCAAGGACTTGAGAATAAGCACAGTATATAGGTGATTTTGAATATCCCACCTACTGTAAGGATTTAGAGACCTTGTTCCCATTAGTTTGAATTGGTCATCCAAATAGTTTAGGCAGCTATGAAAATTTCAGCATCTATCTATCTATCTATCTATCTATCTATCTATCTATCTATCTATCTATCTAGATACTATGGAGATGTAACAAGTTTGATATCTGAGAGTGAGTGAGAGAGAGAGATTCACAATCTGTAATGAATGCACTTATATAGTGTCAGATATGAAGGGAAGGTGGATTTTTGTAAAGGGTTGAGATGTTGTGGGAAACAACTATGAAAAACTCATATTTGGCAGTGGAACACAACTGAAAGTAGTGGGAAGTAAGTGGCTCACTTTCAGCTAGAGAACTTTTGAGGTAGAGATTTTCAAAGTTGATTATGGGATCATGGGTCCCAGCTCTTTGCAGAATGATTAGGAAGTGGACATCCAACTCCACTAAGTGGTATGAAATGTCCAGAGTGGAAAGACGATCAGTGCGACTCTTTAAGTAAATGGCAAGGGTTGGAGTTCATACACGGGAAAAGAGGTATGGAGAGAAAGCTGAAATCCTGAGATTCCGTAGGTGGGTTTTTGTAAAGCTGTTGGCTGCTGTGCCAATGATGCTAGCAGGAAGACGGTATTTGGAGCTGGGACTAGATTGAAAGTGCAGCCTGGTAAGACAGAGGAAATTCTTTCATATTGAAATTATTGTGGGTTGGACACGAACAGCCGCTGGAGACTATCGGGAGTTGACTTAAGGAACGAGCTAGTTTTGATAACTAAACAATTGGTGTTGAGGTCTTGGGGGAAGAGGTGAATCAATGAGAAAATATTCACTTAGGAACTCTACCTTCAGTTGCACCTGTTTGACCCTATTAACTTCAGTGCTTAAGGTTAACTTCGCCCTGCTATTAAGGCCCCAATACAGTAGAGTGGTCAGCACCTGCTCTGAGTCACATGAATTCAATGGGGCAACTCAAGTTGCTTAAAGTTAAGCATGTGCTTAAGTGCTTTGCTAAAACCCCATTGACATCGACGCACTTGACTTCAATAGGATGGCATATGGATAGAACTGAAGGCTGGGCTGGGCCCACTGTTTTCACAGTTAACACAGTCGGGAATGGTATGAGAAAAACAATGGAAGGATGCGTGTAAATTACATGTCCTCTCTGACTGAGAGCTGCTCTAGAAGATTTTGTAAATCTTTTACATACAATGATCTCGGAAGTAGAGGATCTAGATTCACATTAGAGAAAGGATCACATCTGAGGGTAAATCCCAGTAAGTCAAGTCAAGTCTATCTATCCATGGAAACGAGGAACAGATGAAGCTATAATCAAAAAGTATGATCTGTGTTTCTATATTGGTTTTGTAACTAGTCCTATGTCTAGGAATGTATTCGTAGGACTTCAGGCTATTTTAGGTTAAGGTATGTGCTTCTAATCATGCTAGAAATTATAGCTTCACCTATTCCTCATTTCCATGTTGTGCAAATGCCTATCATACCTACATGGAAACACACAAGACTCCATTTAAATCCTGGCATTATTGGTACGAAGGGCAAAATTCCCATTGACCTAGTTGGGCTGGGATTTAACATGCCATTCTTAAAATTATCTTCATGATGATGAGATTATTGAAATAAAGATAAAGTTAATGGTTTCTTAATGATTGACCTCAAGAAGGAAGGGATAGGACAGTGTATCAGTAGGGGGCCAGATCCTTAACTGAAGTACATCTCCATTGAAGTCAATGGAGCCAGGCAAATTTACATCACCTGAGAACTGAGTTTGTGGTCCCTAAATACAGATTCCCCAACACTTTAATCACAGGCAACAGTTGATGAATGGAAGTAGATGAAGTGTTCAGTTTCTTCATACTTTCTTTTCTGTCTAACATAGGGTTTTATTCTAACACCTATCACCACAGTATCTGAACTCCTTCCTGAAAGAACTGTTATAAAAGCAGGTCACCCCAGGCATATGATCTAGGAATGAAGTTGTGAATTAGAGTCTCTGTGGCTGAACCCATTTGAAAGAGAGGAACAGAAAGTCTTTGCTGAGCCTCACCGGGTGTATTGGGTGAAAGTTACCAGGATGAGTTTTTGTAAAGCCGTTTGTGATGGTGCAATGAAGGTATTGCTTATGAGAAGGTCACATTTGGAAGGGGGACAGAGCTCTCCGTATATCCCAGTAAGTCTCAGTGAATAGAATTAAGTTAAGCATGTGCTTAAGTGCTTTGCTAAAACCCCATTGACATCGAAGCACTTGACTTCAATAGGATGGCATATGGTCCTAGTCCTATGTCTAGGAATGTATTTGTAGCACTTCAGGCTATTTTAGGTTAAGGTATATGCTTCTAATCATGTTAGAAATGAAACAGGATCTTTTGCTTTGTAGTTAGAGAAACCAAAGGCAACTTGGGTGAAAGCTGACTTCACAAGTTTTTTGTAGAGGCCTGTTTTATGGTGTTACACTGGTAACAACTATAAACTCACATTTGGGAGTGGAACAAACCTGAGAGTCAACCCAAGTAAGTCTGTGAATAATCAGCTACAATAATTTAGGCAAAAAAATCACAGTTGTGGCTGTGAATTTCAAAGCCCACCTCCAGGATTTAGAGAGACTTTTCCCATAAATCACTAGGGTTGGGATTTTCAAATAAGTCTAAGAGGGGAAGGCACCCAACTCACAATAAATTATATAGTGTAGTACTCAGATATTATGGTGATTGATGGCAATCTAAGAAGATAGATAGAATGCTCAAAATATGTAATGACTCTATCTGTATTTTCAAAGATGAAGAGAAGAAGGTGGGTTTTTGTCAAGTGTTGAGAGGCTGTGGGAAACACCTTTGAGAAAGCTGTATTTGGGAGTGGAACAAAATTAGAAATAGTGCCAAGTAAGTGGCTTCATTTCAGCTAGAGAACCATTTAGATATTAGATTGCAGGAATCACTAACTTAAATCACCTAAGCAAACAATTAATAGATAGCAAGATGATGTTGTGTTTGCAGACTGAGTGCAATGAGTTTTTGTAAAGTGGTTGATGGGTGTGTGAATAACGCTGGTACAAAGGTGACATTCGGAGCTGGCACTAGACTGAAAGTGCGACCTGGTAAGAAAGAGGCAATGTTTTCTTACTGAAATTGTTGTGGCATGGACCATGAGTGGTAATTCGAGCCAACCTTGGTGTTGACTAAGATTCAAGGAGTATTTTAGGTTCACCAGCAGTTTTTGCAAAGCTTTTTATGGTGGTGTAACTCTGGTGGTGGTTATGGGAAAGTCATATTCGGAAAAGGAACACACCTGTCTGTACATCCAAGTAAGTCCAAATGAACAAAACCAAAATCATACTCTATAAATACATGAATGGCCCAGATCCCCAGCTGGCATAAACTGGCACCATTCCATTGGAGTTCGTGGACCTAGATCCCCAACTGGTGTGAATCAAAGTAACTCCATGGAGATGGTCCAATATCTTATTGCTTAAAATATTGCACTTCGGTTTTTACACCCAATACCACTTGTAGCTCTGTAAATGACTTCCATAACTTTACTGGACAAAAATAGGACCAAATGTAGGGGTCATTGGGGAATTATTTTTTGTTTAAATGGGGGGAGGAGTTTATGGGAGTTATTGTATCTCTTGCTAGCTTTCTCCCCATCTAACTGTTTTGGAGGTTTATGTAACTGATGTCAAGGGTGTGAGACTCCCTCATTTGCACCTGAATTATTATACCTTTATGTAAAAAGAAAAGGAGGACTTGTGGCACCTTAGAGACTAACCAATTTATTTGAGCATAGTCTCTAAGGTGCCACAAGTACTCCTTTTCTTTTTGCGAATACAGACCAACACGGCTGCTACTCTATACCTTTATGTATAGTTTATGAGAGGAAGAGGAGGGTTATTTCTCTCTTCCCCCTACTTTTGTTTGTTTATTTTTTGTAAAGCGTTGAAAGGCTTTTAAAGCATTGAAAGGGCAATAGCAATGAGAAATTCATATTTGGGAGGAGAACAGAGTTAAAAGAGGTGCCAAACAAGTGGCTTAATTTCAATACCAGAGACTGATCAAGGCCAGAGCGTGTGGGGCCGACATGAGTAACACGAGAACATGCCTCAGGCTGCAGCTCATGGGATTATTAATAGTTACCAGCCGGAGGGTGCCTTGGCTGTTTGGCTGCCAGGCGTTTTTGTGAAGGTTTTGGCTGATGTGGGGATGACAGTGACTGGAGGGTCACATTTGGAACAGGAGCTAGATTGAAAGTGCAACCTGGTCAGATAGAGGGAATTTGTCCAGACTCAGATGACTGCGGAAGGGACGGTGTCTGGGCATCGGAGTCCAGCCTGGTGCCGCAAAGCAGCAGCTGGGTTTGAGAACCAAGCGGTGTGAGATTGGATGGGTCCAGGAGGGAATATTCCCTGACAAAAACTCTGCCCTCAGATAAACCTGTATGACCCTAATTTCTCACAACTATGCCCTGGGTGACCCTAATGGCTTCATGGTTGTTTCATCCCCTTATTGAGGCCTCACCAGAGCAAAGCACTGAAGGACTGACTTAGTTTTCAGCAGCTGTCTAGACCAACTGTCTGCATAAGTGCTGAAAGATTTAAGCACATGCTGAACTAATTTATTAAAACCCCAAAGCCTTGACTTCAGTAAGGTAGCATATGGCTACAACTCAGGGCTGCTTTTGGTCCACTGTCTTTCTCTACTCAGGCTGTGTAGAATGGGAAGAGAGAAACTCTGGAAGTGGCTGTTAAAATTCCAAGAGCACTTTGAGAGAGAGCTACCCTGGCGTATTTTCATTTAACGGGCTAGGACACAGAGTGTCTGAAATGACATTTGGGTAGGACAATTTTGAGAGTAAAACCCAGTAAGTCAAATCTCTGTCTCTCTTTCTCTCTCCATCCATCCAGACCTGAAGACCTGTGTAGCTTGAAAGCTAGCCTCTTTCACCAACAGAAGTTGGTCCAATGCACATATTCCTTCTCACCAGGTCTCTTTAAAATCTATCTATCAGTTTGGTAATGTATCAGGAGTGGAATGTGATAAGTTCTGCTTAGATAGGAGGGGAGGATACAAAAATGTACATCCTCAAGTTTTTGTAAATCTTTTGATGACAGTGATAACACTGCTGGCACCAATAAGCTTATCTTCGGGCAGGGGACACACTTAACAATAAATGCAGGTAAGTGGAAAGATAAGAAATTCTTTATAACTGTTATTTGGTTGTTTGAAAATGATCAATTCTACCATTTAATAACCACCATCACACTGGGTCAGACCAACGATCCATCTAGCTTCGTATTGTGTCTCCAACAATGGCCAGCACCAGAGCTTCAGGGGGAATGTACAGAACAGGACAATTTTGGAGAGATCCACCCCTGTCTTCTCCTCCTGGCTTCTGGTAGGGAATAAGGACTATCAGTCTGGGGCTAGATCCTAAATTCTTAGCTATTAGCACAGCTCCATTCAAGTCAATGGAGCCAGGCCAACTATGCATCAGCTGGTGGCCTGGTTCATGGTCCATAAATCCACCGTCTCCAACAGTATCATAGACACTAATATAAGTATCTGCTTGGATGGCATTACAGAAAAATGGGTAGATAAAGGAGTATACATGAGAAAGAAAGAAAGAAAGAAAGAAAGAAAGAAAGAAAGAAAGAAAGAAAGAAAGAAAGAAAGAAAGAAAGAAAGAAAGAAAGAAAAAGAAAGTGATTACTTCCTTAATACTTTTTGCCTACTTTATGGTTTTATTTTAGCCCCTATCACCATAGTATCTGAGCTTCTTCCTGTGAGCTTTGTAATAAAAGTAGCTCACCTCAAATGTACGCTCCAGCAATGATTTCCCCTTTGAGCTAGCAACTCTATTGACTGGTCTAGTTTGGAAGAGTGGAGAAAGAAAATCTCTCCGTATACGTTGGTGTGAGTAAAAGTGAATCTTAAGTGACACTGATAAGCAATGGTTATTGTAAAGCTGTTTATCAAGGTGTAGCATTGGTAGTGGCTATGGAAAACTCACATTTGGAGAGGGGACACAATTGTCTGTGTATCCAAGTAAGTTCCAGTGAACAAAATTCTCCATGAATGTATGAGTGGGACAAATTGTCAGCTTGTGTAAACCAGCCATTGCTCCACTGCGATCAATGGGCCAGATCCCCAGTTGGTGCAGATCAGCACAGCTCCAGTGGAACTAATGGGCCAAATGCCCCAGCTAGTGCAAATCGGAATTGCTCCTTCGGACTCGTTGGGCCAGATCCCCAACTAGGGTACATCTCAGGCAGTTCCGTTGGAGTCAACAGAGCTGTGTCACTGTTATACCAGCATGCAAATCCATGGTTCTGTGCTTGAGTCTTATACAATCAGCTGGCCATAAATACCTACATGGGTTGGGATTTTTTAAATAGGTTAAGGGAGTTAGGCATCCAATCCCCATTGAAAGTCAATGAGAGCAAAGCATCTAATTGTCTTAGGTTCCCTCAGAAATCCTAGCCATAAGAGTTAAGGCTACTGTATATTAAGGACTTTGCTAAAAGCCTGGTCAGAAACGGAGTGAGGGTCTGTGATTCCAGAAGCAGAGAACCAGAACCGGTTCTTTGGCTGGTGTAAACCAACAGAAATCCTTTGAAGTCGTTAGACCAAACCTTGATTTACAGCAGCTGAAGATCTTTCCCCCAAACAGCATCTGGGGACACATTTGCCTTCCCCACTTATTGTAAAGCCCCATGTTAAGGTGTAACCCTGCTGGTGGTAGCTTCAAACTCACCTTGGGGACAGGGCGTATATCCAAGCCTGGGCATATATCCAAGGAAGTTGGAAGAAAATCACCTTCTCTGCCAAAATGTGCTTGGGAAGCTATGAAGTGCCAGCCTGGATCAGAGGACGAGTCCGTCTGGTCCAGCCTCTGATATCTGACAGTGGGCGGTTTCTTCAGCTCCACATCAAGGTGCCAGAAACCCTTTCATGGACCGTTATGGGATAATATTCCCCTAGGAAAAGTTTCTTCTGCACCTCTGTTAATTTGAGATTATCTTGTACCATACAGCAGGAGGGTGTCAGTACACTGTTAGAACTGGCAGAAGGAGACTTCAGCTTTGCAGGTAGCTAGAAAAAGTGTATCCTGGGTGAAAGCTGACATCACACGTTTTTGTAGAGGTCTGTTTTATGGTGTCACACTGGCACCAACTACAAAGTCACATTTGGGAGTGGGACAAACCTGAGAGTCAACCCAAGTAAGTCTAAAAATAAACAGCCACAATCACCTACATAAAAATCTCAAAGGTAGGTCTGAAGTTTTCAAAGCCACCTTTGAGATTTGGACACTCGCCTCCAATTAAGGAATAACACTAGGATTTCCCAAGAAACCTAAGGTAGTTAGATGTCAACCCCCCATTACATTCTATATTGAAGCACCCAGATGCTATAGTGATGGATGGCAATAGATAGATAGATAGATAGATAGATAATCTGTCATTTCATAGTCTGAGCATTCTGTGTCATTCTTTTCAGAGATGAAGAGAAGATGGGTTTTTGTAAAGGGATGAGAGGCTGTGGGAGACAACTACAATAAATTCGTATTTGGGCGTGGAACACAATTAAAAGTAGTGCCAAGTAAGTGTTTTAGTTTCAGTTTGAGAAACTATGAAATCTTAGATTACAGGGATCACTGAAGCGATTCACTTGAGCAAATGGCCACTTAGCTTGACCACCACACAATGATTAGTAGATATTAAGATGATTTTGTATTTGCTTTTGGTTGTGATTGGGTTTTTGTAAAGTAGCTGTCTAGTGTGGGAATGTTGCTGGCACGAAGGTGACATTTGGAGTTGGCACTAAATTGGATGTGCAACCTGGTGAGAAGGAGGGAATTTTTTCTTGCTGAAATGATTGTGATATGGACCATGTGTGGCCATTTGAGCCCACCCTGATGTTGATTAAGATTCAAAGAGTATGTTAGGTTAGAGTCACAATTGTCCCCACAGTTACTGCTGGTTTTTGTAAAGCTTTTTATGATGGTGTACCATGGGAACTGCCCAAGGGAAACTCACATTTGGGAAGGGGACATGGTTATCTGTACATCCAAGTAAGTCCACATGAATGAAAATCTCTGGAAATATATGGGTGGTCAAGATTCCTAACTGGTGTAAATTGGCATTGCTCCATTGGAAACCAAGGGCCAGATCCCCTGGTAATGTAAATTGGTTTTGCTCAATTGGAGTCAATAGGGCCAGGTCAACAAGTGGTGTAAATCTAAGTAGGTCTACGAATCTGGTCCAACACTATATTATTCCAAATGATCCATTTTTTCACCCTATGCCACTGATTTTTTAGTAGAAGATTTCATATCTTTATTGGTGTAGTGATAGGAACACACGTGTGGGTTGTTGAGGAATGATTATTTTAACGAAGGGGAAGTTTGTGGGAGTTTGTTGGGAGATTACTTTTGTTGGGTGTTGTTAGACCAGCTGCTATTTTCTTCTAGCCTTCTAATTTTTGTTGTGAAGTTTCCTGCAGTCCTGCATTTGCACCTTATTTTTATACTTTTTCTATACTTCCGGAGAAGAATCGAATGTGAGTTTTTGCAAAGTGTTGAGAGGCTGTGGGTAACAGGAATGACAAATTCGTCTTTGGGAGTGGAACAAAATTAAAAGTAGTGCCAAGTAAGTGGCTTCATTTAAATTAGAGAACACATGTAATATTAGATTGTACAGATCAATTAAGTGAATGACCTAATGAAATGACACAAGTTGGGATTTATTCCATTCATAGATTCATAGGTTCCCAGGTCAGAAGGGACCATTGTAATAATTCAGTCTGACATCCTGTATAATACAGGCCCTAGAACTTCCCTGAATTAATTCCTGTTTCAATGAATGGAGATCAAGGTGATATCATGTGTGATCTTGATTTGCTATTATCATAGAATATCAGGGCTGGAAGGGACCTCTAGTCCAACCCCCTGCTCAAAGCAGGACCAATCCCCAATTTTTGCCTCAGATCCCCTAAATGGCCTCCTCAGGGATTGAACTCACATCCCTGGGTTTAGCAGGCCAGTGCTCAAACCACTGAGATCCCCCCAGGTTTATAGTTTTTGTAAAGCTGTTGGCTGCTGTGGGAATGATGGTGGAAGGAAGGTGACATTTGGCGCTGGGACTAGATTGAAAGTGCAACCTGGTAAGAAAGAGGGAATTTGTCCAGAGCCAGAATATTGTGGCAGGGACCATGAGAGGTAATTGGAGCCCGTTTTGGTGATACAAAAAAGGAGCCGGTTTTCAGAACCAAGCAGCGAGTGTTTGGAGGGCAGGTAGGTCATTGACAGAACATCCCTTTGCAAACTCTTCCCCAAATTAGACCTGTGCACCCCTCATGACTTCCTGGTGTTAGGTCAAATTCATCCTCCTATTTAGGGCCAAACAGAGCAAAGTACTTAAGGACGTGGTTAATTTTCAGCACGAGTAGTCACGAGAGCTGATTGGGAACCAGTTTTCCATTCCACAAACTTTTTGGGGGGATTTAAAAAAATGTCCCTGTTCTGCATCAATATGAACCCAAGACCTTTCGAAGTTGTCCATGTAACAGGAGAGTCCGAAAGCCCTGCCTCCGACAAGCCAATTGCCTGGTGGTTTGGACACTAACCTAGGGTGTGGGAGAGCCACTTTCCAGTCCTTGGTCTGCCTGATTCAGAGCAGGGGCTTGAATCTTTGTCTCACACACCCAAGCTGAGTGCTCTAATCACCAAGCTATTGGCTAGTTCTTTCCATCTCTCCTGTTGCAGCTTTCCCACTTTGTGTCAATAGTAAATAGTCATTAGGAAACAGACAGATTGAGTCTACATCCTCGTGGTTAGGGCACTCACAGAGGAGGTGAGAGATGCTGGTCCAAGTCCTTGGTCTAAATCAGGCAGATCAGACACTTGTACCTTTGTCTTCCACATGCCAGGTGAGTGTCCGAATCACTAATTCTACCCTAGTCCTGAGAAACCTCTCAAATGAGAGTCTTGTGGAAACCGGTCCATTCTCACAGAACATTTCAAATGGTGAGGAACCAGAGTTTTACAAAAAAGAAAACTGGCTGCTCTGAAAATTCCTGGCCAGCTCTAGTATTCACAATGAAGTCCTTCAGACTGTGTACATTTTTAAAATTAGTCACATTCTTTCCTGCTTTATTAACACCCCATTGTCTTCCAAGCACTGACTGCACAAGAGAAGTGTATTACTAGAAAAACAGCCTGCTTTTGGTCCATTGTTTTCACTGTTAAACCATTAGGCAATTGTATCAGATAAGCTCTGGAATTATGCATTAAAATTACAAGGCCAAAATGAATGAGAGCTCACCAAGCAACATTGTGAAGATTCTTCAGACAGTGACCTAGGTAGCAATGACTTTGCATTCACATTTAGGGATGGGAAAAATCTGAGAGTAAATCCCCATGAGTAAGTTAAAGTAATTTAGCCAGTCAGTCTAGCTCTGTGTTAATGCACCAAGACTGGAATGAGATAATTATCCTTATATCGGCAGGGAAAATCCAGAGATGGCCAAAAATCTTAGATGCTCGAGTTTTTGTGAAGCTTTCGATGAGAGTGCTAGGGCTGGTAGCGACTATGAACTTAACTTCGGGCAGGGGATGCGTTTAACGGTAAATCCAAGTAAGTGGATGGAGCAAAATCTCCTTTACTATTTTCACTCTTAAGCCTCTATGGAATAGTGTGAGAGAAACTCAGGAATCATGTGTAAAAATTACAAAACCAATATGAGTGAGAAGCAACAGAGCAGGTTTGGTAAAAAAAAAATTACATACAACGTCCTGGATAACAGTCTCTCTAAACTCACCTTCGGGGATGGGACCTGTTTGGGAATAAATCCCTGTAGATCTCTCCTTCTCTCTCTTCCCCCTTTCCCTCACCAGTGTCTATAATTGATTTGTCTTGAGTCAATTCTCAAGTGAACTGTGTTCTTTTGATAGGCAGGGAGGATTCAAAGATTGCCACAATCTAACGTGACGAGGTTTTTGTAAAGCTTTTCATGGCAGTGGTAGTACAAGTGGTGGCTATGGAGTTACCTTCGGGAAGGGGACACACCTAAGAGTAAATCCAAGTAAGTGGAGAGAACAAAAACCCTTTGAAAGGAATACATTTGTCTGAGAGTAACCCCAGGTTAGCATTTATGCTTAATAGAAGCCCAGGATTCTTTTAAAACAGAGAATTGATGTGAATCAATAAGTGACCGACACTATCCCGTAAATGATAGCTACCTACGAGCTGTACCTGGAAGACAGAGAGACAGAAAGAGGTGGACAAATAGCACAGGAATGGAATCTATGTAAGCACCTAGATTGATGGATGAGTGAGAAGATACAGAAGTGGAGTTTGTCCTTTAATACTCTATTTCTGTTCACTTTTACATGGGCTCCCCCTTTCCATGGTAGATTATTGGCTTTCTGCAGGAATTGGGATCATATTAAATCCCCACAATCATACATTGTGGAGATGAAGTCCTTTTTAAAGCTAGTGGACAAATCTTTAGCTAGGGTATATTGGCAAGTCTCCACTGTCTCAGACTATTTACATGGGACTCTGGAACACCGCCTTTCTGGTCTGGATCATTGGAAAGAACGGTGTGGGAGCTCTGTCTGCATGTCGGGTTCAAACAGAGAGTTGGAAGTCAGAGCTGCACCACTGGTTTTTGTAAAGCTCTTGGTTGCAGTGTAATGCTGGGGGCAGTTTGGAGAAGTTCACCTTTGGAAAGGGGACAAGGCTGTCTGTACATCCAAGTAAGTGCAATGGACAAAACTCCACATAGAAATATCAATAGGACAGATCCTCTTGGGGTGCAATGTGCATAAGTCCTTTGACCTCAATGGAGCTGCACTGGGGATCTGGCCTCCTTAGGTTTAACGGAGCAATGCTGAATTATACTAGCTGGGGATCTGGCACCACTGAATTCAATCAAACTATGTTTACACCAGATAGGAATCTGGTCCATTGAATTAATGGAGCAATCCTAGTTTACGTCATCTGGGGATATGGCCCCATTGACTTCAATGGAGCTATACTGGGGGTTTGGAATGGCAGTGGTTTATTCCATTTGGTGTTTTAAACCTATTTAACCTATTGCATTCATTCATCTGGGTAATGGTTTCATGTCCTCACTGGACAAAGACTATAAACAGAGGCTGACATTGACTTTGAAGGGAATTAGGCACCTAGTCTGCTCAGGTATTTTTGAAAATCCCACTAGAGGCCTATCTCCATCTTTAGTTACCCCAATACCTTTCAAAATATGGCCCTTAATTTTCCTGTGCCTCGGGTCCTCTTCTGTAAAACTGGGGTAACAGTACTTGCCTACTTCATTTGTATTCAAAAGTAACATTGCAAACTTTCTGGCTCTTTTGTCAGGAAAGCCAAAGCAGCCCAGCCCACCGTGCTCTCAAAGTCTCCATCAATGTGTGAAGGGGTGCCCTCACTCTATGTGGAGCTGCCCATGGGGCTGCCCCAGAGATTGGTGGATTAGCAGGACTGAGCCAGATTTGGGAACTTTGCTACACAATGACTTGTGTGAGCCCATCTACTGGGGTCACCATGACTGGAGCAATGGTGCTCTGAGACCTCACAGAGGTGTTGTGAGTGTAAATACCTTAATGACTGAGAAGTGCTCAGTACTCTAGTAATGAAGGCCATATAAGTACATATGTTAGAATGAGAGTCCTGTGGAAACTGGTCCACACATAAGAACATATGATAGATAGATAGACTTAATAACAGCACTTAAGGATAGTTCATGTCAGGGCCTTTGCTCCTAATACAGTAAGAAATGGAGTGAGAACCTTGGGCTGCGTAGGTAGAGAGGCAAACAGCATCTTGGAGCAAGTTTACCACAACCAGTTTTTGTAAAGCTCTGGATTACAGTGTACTGCTGTGAGTGGCAACTATAAATATATATTCGGGAAAGGGACAAGTCTGAGAGTGAATCCAAGTAAGTCTGAAGGAAATCGTGATCTACAAAAAATGTAGGCCAAAAATATTCTCAAAGGAGAGTGCCCGAAATTTAGGGTTTTACCCATATTAGGGTGCAGACAGAGATTTAGATCTCAACTGGGCTCAAGTTTTTGTAAAGATCTTGATGACAGTGATGATAGTGGAGGGAACAAAATTAACTTTGGGAAGGGAACACACCCAACAGTAAATCCAAGGAAATGAAACAGTAACAATGATAATAGGAGAATTTTTTTATATAGCTATATCATTGTCAGAAAATATTCGACTATTAGTTTTCTGTTTGACTCTAACTAATGTGATGAATGCTCCAGAGGAATATAACCTTTAGACATGGCTGTGAAATAATATCTATTCCCCCTCACCTCCCTCCAAAAAGATGTGACAATGATTTTTCTTTTAAATTCCATCAGTTTCTCAGGCTCTTGTAGAAAAATTCCTCCCAAAATAGTTTACATTCCCCCTGCCATTTTTTGGTAACCTGTTTTCAGTTTTTGGACAAAAACCTATGACAATGAACATTTTTCACAGAAATATCCATTTAATGCCAGATTTGCAAAGGTATTTTGAAAATTCCTTTGAAAGGTGGTCTGTATACTTCTCTAAAGATGGTGTCCAAATACCTTTAAATATCTGGCCCTTAGTCAATACAGCCATTTTCTATTAAAAAAAGAGTTTTGATGGACCATTTGTGACCACCTCTAGAACCATCTCTGGGGTGGCTGAGGGAATGACAACAGTCGTATAGGTAAGGGCACAGATCCTTAGGTAGAGTAAATCTATATCGCTTTATTGATATCAGTGGAGTTACGCTTATTTACACCAGATGATTCTGTGGCCCCATTGACTCCGAAGTACTATGCTGATTTACACAAGTGGGGGATCTGGTCTTGGTATGAATATCTAAGCACCCAGATGGTATGGTGATGGACACCAGTGGAAGAAGATAGACAGACATAGATCACGAGTTACCCACTTGGGATACCCTATAATGACTTCTCTTTGTGTCAGTTATTGCTAGATGTCTTGCCCAGATATGTGCAAAGAGACATACATCAAAAAAGATGGGAATGCAAATTGAATTCACTTGGATTCTATTACTGTTTGTGTCACTGAATTAACTCTGGAAGACACTGGAAATACATCTTTGGGAGTGGAACTAAATTGGTAGTATAGCCTGGTAGGTGGTGATAGCTCAGAAATTCTTTTAAATATAGAAGTGCTTTTTTCAAATACTGGATAACCAGCTGGGATTTTTGGAGGAACATAGGTAGGTAGACTAGGAGAGTAACTGCCTAATATGATCCCAAAGGGGTTGAAAACAAGGATTTATAGGGGGGAAAGGAACACACACATTTAACATGTCGAGCAAATACTGTGCATTCTAGTTATGAAGGCATAAGATGGGAATGAGCCAGGGATGGAACTTAATGGATGTGGATGGAGGCTCTGAGCATGTTTTTGTTAGACTGCCAAGCACTGTGGGAAAGGTAGTGGCTATGCAGTCACCTTTGGGAGTGGATCAAAGCTTCTTATTAAACCAAGTAAGATACTTGACATTTACGCATTTCAGTTATTTCTGGCAGTGGTTAATTAGCAATGTTGTGGATGAGATGGCCAATTTGAATGTCAATGTAATAATACGTGAATCTGGAATGTTTATAGTGAAAGACGCCTTGAAATGTATGATCTTGCATTGCTGAGATATGAGAACTAAGTATCATTGAGAGAAAGAGAGAGAGAGAGAGAGGGACGGACAGATATACCAAAAGATAAGGGATTTGTATGCCCAGTTCCCACTGAGAGTAATGTCAGCTGTGTGCCCAAATCCCATATTTCTCCCTAAATCTCAGACGCCAGATTCAAGGATTTGGGACATCTTCATGACCTTCCATTACAACAGTGTTATTGTAGAAAGAGTCTGAAGGATGGCATCTAAGGTTGGAATTTTCAAAGTTTCCTAAGGGGCTTAAGGCCAGATTTTTAAAGATCTCTAGGTGTCTCTTGGGATTTTCAAAGTGCCTAGGTGCCTAAAACTCATGTTTTCAATGGATATTAGGTGCCTAAGTGCTTCTGAAAATCCACCAGGTGCCTAAATACCTTTAAAATCTGGCCCTTAGATGATTTTGAAAATCCTATTAGGCACATAAAAGCATTTAAAAATCTGGCCCTTAGGCACCAAACTTGAACTGCTTTTTGATAGGAGTTGAGATTGTGATTCTCTTATGTCCTTTTGAAAATGCAGGTCTGAATGTTTAAATCAAATTTCGTAAGGAAAAAAAGGTATAAAATAGAACTGAGAGGTAAGTGAAGATGAGACTATGGAGAATATATGAATGCAATAAACACAGTAAAGGAAGTTAAGTGCAGCTGGTTTTTGCTGGGCCTCATATGACCGTGTGTATAGCAATGCTGGCAAGCAGGTGTTTGGAAGTGGAACCAGGTTAAATGTGAAACCCAGTGAGTATCCTGATTATTGAATTGAGAATTTCTTTTGTTAGAAATGGCAGGGGGCAATCTACTGCAGAGGGAAGGACAGGGACCGATGGCTGGCTGGCTGGCTGGACAGAAAACTAAGGGCTTCTCTACACAAATACTTATTTTGCAGCAGGCTGGAGTGTAAATGCACCCCCCACTAATGGACAGCAGGCAGGCAGCAGGACACTACACAGCTAAAAATAACAGCAAGGATGAGGAGACCCAGCTAGAGTAGAGCAGAGAGCCGTGTAGGGCAGGTACTCGGGTACATACCCACACCCTTCAGGTGTGTCTTTACTCAACTCTCCTAAGCTTGAGATGCACCCACAAAGCAAAATCACTGTAGGACTTGGGCTCTGACCTATGCCCCTAGGAGGGTCCTTGAACCTAGATCCTGAGTCAGACTGATTTGTGTGTGGACAGAAGCAGGACTCGGAGCCCGGATTTGGGTGCGGTGTACTGATCAGCCGCAGGGTAGACACAGACTCTTAGTATGCAGCAGGCTAAGTGTTCATGTAGACAAGCCCTTCGAGAGTATGATGCCCAATATCAATTGAAATTAATGTCAGAAATGCGTCCAGTTCCCCTAGGACTGGTTCATTTCTCACCCTCAATTTCATGCACTAGATATGAGCATAAAAAAAATTTCTTCATTCCTTTTCTTTGTTGCTAGCTTACTGCAATAGAAAGAGACTGAATGGTGGTGTCTGAGTTGCAATTTTCAAAGGCATCCAAGGTGTTGCATTTTGTTGGGAGATGAGCAACGAATTCCCTTGGGCTCCTTTGAAGGTGTATATCTGAACGTTTCAATAGAGTTTGGTGGCAAAAGTCAGATATGAAATGGAAATGGAATGTGAGTGAAGATGCAAGTACTCGCTATACATGAAGGCAATAGACAAAGGAAGGAAAGGAAGGGGAGCTGGTTTTTGCTGGGGCTAGTGTTGCTGGGTGTATAACGATGCAGAGAAGCTGGTGTTTGGAAGTGGCACCAGGTTGCCTGTTGAACCGAGGAAGTATCCTGATTATTGCGTTCAGAATTTCTGTTACCAGCGATGACGGGCACAAGACATTGAACAACGTGATTGAACCAGGCTCACTGAACCAAAATGGAAACAGCCGAGCGAGACAGAAAATGGGTTTCAGTTGTGACAAAAACCCCATTTTATTTTATTTTTTTTTAAACAACATTTTTCTTCAGAAGGTTTCAGGTTTGGCTGAAAAACAAAAAAGCAGGTCACATCTGATTTTTTTCAAATTTCTTTTAAAAAAGCACATTTTTTAATTTTGATTTTCAGATTTTTGTACATGAACCTGAAAAACTTCATTGACATCGGGCCCTTCCCACAGAACTTTCCATTTTCACCAAAGGAGGGAAATTTTATTGAAAAAAAAAATTTCAAATGAAAAATTACAACAAGCTCTAGAATTTTTTACAGCCAATGTTGTTGCCTTTTAAACCCAAATACTATACACTTGCATGGCCAGCAGGGAAATGATTTACCCATATGTGTGTGATAATCTCTTTTCTTTCACGGGATGAAAACGTAGCATGTGGAATTCCTGGCCATCAAGCTCACATGATGTGAGAGTCTCTGGTATGTTTCAGGATTCGAAAGGAAGGCTGGGTTTATGATTAAAACCCTGAACTGGAACTCCAGAGATCTGGAGTACATTTCTGACTCTTTTACAGTCCGCCCGTGAGACCTTGGGCCAATCATGCAGGGCTAGATTTTGAAGGTACTTCAGTGCCTAACTCCCATTGATTGCCATGGATTGCAAGTACCTAAATACCTTACAAATCAGGCCCTTAATCTCTTGGTGCCTCATTTCTCCCTGTGTGACAAACCTTCCTTTTTGCTCTTCCTTCTCTGTATGGCGTGGCTGCCACAGTGCTGGATTGGGACCCAAGAGTTGTGGGTTCTATTTCTGGGTTCTAGTTCTGGGTCCTATGATCTTGGGCAAGTTGCTTTATTTGTAATTTTCAAAGAAGCCCAAGGGAGTTAGGTACCTAAGTCCCATTGTATTTCACCTCCTGGAAGCGCTTTTGAAAATTTCAGCTTTAATCTCTCCATACCTCAGTTTCCCCTTCCACTTTTTGTTAGTCTTGTCTGTTTAGATTTTAAGCTCTTGGGGAAGGGAACTGTCTCTCACCACGTGTGTGTGCAGCATCTGGCACACGGGGTCCTCTGAGAATGACAAAGAGCCATAATAGAGAATATTAGAGCAGTAGGGAATGGCAGAGAGAAACTCCAGCTGTGTGGGGAGCCCTCTGCGAGGGAGCGGACAGTTTATGTAAAGTGTTTGGTGACAGTGTAACTCTGGCAGCAACAGCTTGAGGCAGCTTATGTTTGGGGATGGCACTCATCTCATAGTAATTCCAAGTAAGTCTGGAGGAGAAAAGCCTCGTCTGGGACTATACACAGGGTTTCCTAAGTCTTTCTAGATTGGCTCAGATTCTCCTACCAGTGACCCCAGTAAATCCAGAGTGTTTCCACTGAGTCCAGACAATAAGCCTGGATAAACCCCAGTGTAGCACAGATCAGATTCTTTTCACTCTTGTCCGCTGAATGCCAACCATGCATTGGCTGAAGGATTAAGAGAAGAAATATGCTTAAATAAGCTCCATTAGGTTCAGGGATTCGTTAGCCCTAAATGTTCTTTCATGTCAATGAGTAATATTTATAGGATGAGTTTGAAGGACACTGCTACAAATGCAGACTCAAGATTTGGTGTGAGCACTCAGAAGTTATGGTTATGTGGATAGATAGATCACAAGTTGCCCGCTTGGTCCACTCTATAATGGCGTCACTTTCTGGGAATTAGTGCTAGATATTTTAGCCCTCTGTGTGGAGAGACATACATTAAAGAGATGGTGATGTAAATTGCATTCACTTGGTTTTTGCTATTACATGTGTCACTGTGTTAACGCTGGAGGCAACTGGAAATTTATCTTTGGGAGTGGGACTAAATTGGTAGTGAAGCCTGGTAGGTGGTGATATTTTGTGCATTCTCTGAGAAATGAATGTGTTTGTTTCAAATGACTGATAACCAACTGGCATTTTTGCAGGAATATAGAAAGAGAGATGCTGTTATTTGCCAGAAATAGCAATGATGTAGAAATGAAATTTAAGTGTAAATGGGAATATGGAGATTAAGCAAAAAGAAAGAAAAGAATGAAGGAAAGAAAATAGAGAACTAGAGATTAAAAAGCGCTCACAGCACGTGTGTGTAGAAGGAAAGACGTGCCATTATAATTAGCCACAACCGGCTCACACGCAGATAGTGCTCTTGTTTCTCAGTCACCTTCTCTCTGCAATCAGATTCCAGGGCATGTCCATTAAGAATCAGGATGCCAGTAGGTTAGGGCCCATGTTAATTTCCCCTGAAGGAAACAGACAGAGGAGAAGACTAATGCTTATTCCTGATCAGTTATTGTAAAGCATTGCATGACTGTGTAAATACAGGCGCTCAGAAATTTATATTCGGGCAGGGGACAAGACTGACGGTAACACCAAGTAAGTGAGAACAAACTAAATGATTTAAAACTACAAACAATCATCATTCCTCCTCCACATTGTCCTTTTATGCTCAGCTTTGCTTTTGATCCAGATCCATCTATCTATCATCTACATGAGGAAAGAAAGAAAGAAAGAAAGAAAGAAAGACAGAAAGAAAGAAAGAAAGAAAGAAAGAAATGGATGCAAAGGTGGATGCAAAGGCATGGGGATAGATAGCTGGCTAGATAGATTTTGCAGAGGGAAGAACAGGTAGACTGACAGATGACAGGGCAGGCAAATAGAAATGCTGTGGATTTTGATGCCCAACACCAGCTGAAATAAACGTCAGATGTAGATCCTAATATCCTAGGCAGCTTTGAATATCTCAGCATAAATCTCACACACTCGGTTCAATCATTTAAAAACTCTTCATTCCCTCCCATTACAGCAAGCTTTGCATTACAGAAAGGTGTTGTGTCTCTGAGGCTGCAATTTCCAAAGGCATCCCAGGGTGTGAGGTACAAAACTCCTCTTGCGTTTCATTGGGAGATGAGCACCTAACTCCCTTGGGTTCCTGTCAAAATCCCAATGTGAATGCTGCAATAGCACTTGGTTTGGTTTAAAATGGAAATGGGATGTACACCAAGATGAGGCCGTTGGGAAAACACAAAGGCAATAAACTAAGGGACGGAGATGAAATGTATGGGGGGGATTCATATCACTGTGGTGATATGAATGTAGACAAGCAGGTGTTTGGAAGTGGAGCCAGGTGAAATGTGAAACCCAGTGAGTATCCGGATTACTGAATTATTTTTTTTGTGTTATGAAAACAGAGGAGGAAACGAACTTTATGGACACAGTTGATTGTGTTCACTGTAATTGGCTTCAGGAACCAAGATGGAAATATGCCGAGGGACTCAGAAAATAGTTTTTGTTCACATGAAAAATTCTGTTGAAAACCGAAATGGGTTTGGTTTTACTGAAAATTTTCTTCAAAAGATTTCAGACTTTTGTTGAACAAATGAAAACAGAAAATATATCAAATAAAATCTGAAAAAAAAGTAACCCCCCAAAAAGGAAACTTTTTTATTTTCAGTTTTTGGATGAAAACCCCCAAAATTGCATATTGGACCCTTCCCGGAAAAATTCCATGAGGCTAAAACAGCCATTTTTCATCAAAAATATATTTTTGGTGAAAGAGTATACCCAGCCCTGGAAACACTACTGGCACCAAAGAGACCCGCCAGCTGCGCGGGGAGCCCTCTGCGAGGGAGCGGCCAGTTGGTGTAAAGTGTTTGGTGATGGTGTAACTCCGGCAGTGGCGGTTTGGAGAAGCTCATGTTTGGGGCTGGAACTCACTTGAGAGTCATTCCAAGTAAGCCTTGAAGTGAAAAGCCTGGCCTGGAAATATACACAGTTTTTGCTAAGTCTTTCCAAGTGGGCTCAGATTCTCCTATGGGGGACACAAGAGTAAATCCACAGTATTTCCACTAAGCCCAGAGAGTTAGCATGGATTCCCCCCAGTGTATTGTAGATCCAATTCTTTTTACTCTAGTCAGCTGAATGCCAACCCTGCGTTCACTGAAGGACTAGGGTGAGTAATATGCTTAAATAAGATCCATTTGATTCAGGGATTCATTACCCCTAAATGCTCTCCCATGTCAATAAGTTATATTCATAGGATGAGTCTGAAGGACACTGGTTGGGGTTTTGATACAGATGCAGACTCAGAATTTGCCGTAAGCACTCAGAAGTTATAGTGGTTACATTGATCGATTGATCGATCAATGTATGGAGATCGCTAGCTAGATCACAAATTGCCTGTCTGGTACACTCTTTAATGATTTCACTTTGTGGGAATTAGTGCTAGATGTTTTAGCCCTCTGTGTGGAGAGACATACATTAAACGAGATGGTGATGCAAATTGCATTCACTTGGTTTTTGCTATTACATGTGTCACTGTGTTAACGCTGGAGGCAACCGGAAATTCATCTTTGGGAGTGGGACTAAATTGGTAGTGAAGCCTGGTAGGTGGTGATATTTTGTGCATTCTCTGAGAAATGAATGTGTTTGTTTCAAATGACTGATAACCAACTGGGATTTTTTGAGGAACATAGAAAGAGAGATGCTGTTATTTGCCAGAAATATCAATGAAGTTTAAGTGTAAATGGGAATATGAAGATTAGGCAAAAAGAATGAAAAGAATGAAGGAAATAAAAGAGTGAGGGAACTAGATATGAAAAAGCCCTCACAACATGTGTTTGTAGAAGGAAAGAACGTCATTATAATTAGCTACAAACAGCTTACACAAGGATAGTGCTCTTGTTTCTCAATCACCTTCTCTTTGCAATCAGATTCCAGGGCATGTCCATTAAGAATCAGGATGCCTGTAGGTTAGGGCCCATGTTAATTTCCCCTGAAGGAAACAGACTGAGGGGAAGATTAATGCTTCTTCCTGATCAGTTACTGTAAAGCATTGCATGACTGTGTAAATACAGCCAACTATGGGAAATTTATATTCGGGCAGGGGACTAGATTGACGGTAACACCAAGTAAGTGAAAAGCAAACTAAAGGATTTAAAAATACGAACAATCATCATTCCTCCTCTACATTGTCCTTTCATCCTCAGCTTTGCTTTTGATCCAGATCTGTCTATCTATCATCTGCATGAGGAGAGAAAGAAGGAAATGGATGCAAAGGCATGGGGATAGCTGGCTAGCTAGATTTTGCAGAGGGAAGAACAGGTAGACTGACAGACGTCTGGACAGGGAAACAGAAAAGCTAACGATTTTGATGCCCAATCCCAATTGAAATAAATGTCAGATGTCTGTTCAAATCTGCTAGGTAGTTTCAGTATCTCAGCCTAAATCTCACACGCTTGAGTCAATCATTTAAAAACTTCATTCCCTCCCATTACAGCAAGTTTGGTGTTACAGAAAGGTTGTGGGTGTCTGAGGCTGCAATTTTCACAGGCATCCCAGACTGTTAGGCACAGAACTCCTCTTGCATTTCATTGGGAGATGAGCACCTAATTCCCTTTGGCTCCTTTGAAAATCCCAGTGAGGATGTTGCAATAGGATTTGTTTCGGTATGAAATGGAAATGGGATGTAGGTAAAGATGAGACTATTAGGAATACATGAGGGCAATAAAGAAAGAAAGGGATATTCAATGTATGTTTTTTGTTGGGCCTTGTATCACTGTGTGGATACGAATGTAGACAAGCAGGTATTTGGAAGTGGAACCAGGTTAAATGTGAAACCAAGTGAGTATCCGGATTGTTTGTTTAATAATTTCTTTTATTATTAAAAAAAAAAGGGGGGGGGATGAACTTTATGGACACAATTGAACTGTGTTCACTGCAATAGATTTCAGGAACCAAATGTCCAAGAGGGAAATAAGCAGAGTGAATCAGAAAATGGTTTTTCTTCACATGTAAAATTCTGATGAAACCAAAAGGTGTTTGGTTTTACTGAAACTTTTCTTCAAAAGATTTCAGGGTTTTGTTCAAAAATAAGAAAACACAAGAAATTCAGCAAAAATCTGGGGAAAAAAATTAACCAAAAAAGAACATGGAAATGTTTTTGTTTTCAGTTTTTAGATGAAATCTCCCAAATGTTATTGATATTGGACATTTCCCTGGAAAAATTCCACTTTGCTAAAACACAGTTTTTCAAAAATACATTCTCAATTAAAAATTATAACCACCTCCAGAAACACTATTGGCATCAAAGAGACCCTCCAGCTGCGCGGGGAGCCCTCTGCGAGGGAGCGGACAGTTTATGTAAAGTGTTTGGTGATGGTGTAACTCCGGCAGCAGCAATTTGGGGAAGCTCATGTTTGGGGCTGGAACTCACTTGAGAGTCATTCCAAGTAAGTCTTGAAGAGAAAACCCGGGTCTGCAAAAATACACGGTTTTTCTATGTGTTTCCAACTTGGTTCAGATTTTCCTATCAGTGACCCGAGAGTAAATCCAGAGTATTTCCACTGAGTCCAGAGTATTAGCCTGGATTCATCCCAGTGTATCCTAGATCCGATTCTTTTCACTCTATTTTCACACGTTTCAGCTGAATGCCAACCCTGCCTTGGCTGAAGGGCTAAGACAAGTAATATGCTTAAATAAGATCCATTTGATACAGGGATTCATTACTCCTAAATGTTCTCCCATGTCACTAAGTTATATTTATAGGAAGCGTTTGAAGGACACTGGTTGTGGGTTTTGATACAGATGCAGACTCAGGATTTGGTGTGAGCATTCAGAAGTTATGGTGAGATAGATAGATAAACTGATCAATCACTAGTTGCCCTCTTGGTCCACTCTATAATGACTTAATTTTCTGGGAATTAGTGCGAGATGTTTCAGCCCTCTGTGTGGAGAGACATACATTAAACGAGATGGTGATGTAAATTGCATTCACTTGGTTTTTGCTATTACATGTGTCACTGTGTTAACGCTGGAGGCAACCAGAAATTCAGCTTTGGGAGTGGGACTAAATTGGTAGTGAAGCCTGGTAGGTGGTGATATCTCATACATTCTCTGACCTGTAAAAGTGTTGGTTTCAAATAGCTGATAACCAACTGGGATTTTTGGAGGAACATAGAAAGAGAGATGCTGTTATTTGCCAGAAATATCAATGAAGTAGAAATGAACTTTAAATGTAAATGGGAATATGGAGATTTGGCAAAAAGAATGAAGGAAATGAAAGAGGGAGGGAACCAGAGATTAAAAAGTCCTCACAACACGTGTGTAGAAGGAAAGTGTGTGTCATTATAATTAGCCACAACCGGCTCACACACAGATAAGCACAATAAGCAGATGGAGCTCCTGTTTCCCAATCACCTTCTCTTTGCAATCAGATTCCAGGGCATGTCCATTAAGAATCAGGATGCCTGTAGGTTAGGCCTAGGTTAATTTCTCCTGAAGAAAACAGACTGAGGGGAAGATTAATGCTTCTTCCTGATCAGTTATTGTAAAGCATTGCATGACTGTGTAAATACAGGCAACTATGGGAAATTTATATTCGGGCAGGGGACAAGATTGACTGTAACACCAAGTAAGTAAAAAACAAACTAAAGGATTTAAAAATATGAACAATTATCATTCGTCCTCCACATTGTCCTTTCATCCTCAGCTTTGCTTTTGATCCAGATCCATCTATCTATCATTTACATGAGGAAAGTAAGAGAGAAAAAGAGAAGGAAAGAAAGAAATGGATGCAAAGATTGATTCAAAGGCATGGGGATAGATAGATAGATAGATTAGATAGAGGGGGTGTATGGGGATAGATAGATAGATAGATTAGATAATTTTGCAGAGGGAGGAACGGGTAGACTGACAGATGGCTGGATGGGTAAGCAGAAAGGCTAAATATTTTGATGCCCCACTACCAATTGAAATAAATGTCAGGTGTCTGTTCAAATCTCCTAGGCAGTTTCAACATCTCAACCTAAATCTCACACACTCGGTTCAATCATTTAAAAACTCTTCATTCCCTCTCATTACAGCAAGCTTTGTGTAAAAGAAAGGTTGTGGGTATCTGAGGCTACAATTTTCAAAGGCATCCCAGACTGTTAGGCACAGAACTCCTCTTGCATTTCATTGGGAGTTGAGCACCTAAATCCTTTGGGTTCCTTTGAAAATCCCAGTGTGAATGTTGCAATAGGATTTGGTAGGAAAAGTCTATGTATAAAATGGAAATGGAATGTAATTGAAGATGAGTTTATTTGGAATTTACAAAGGCAATAAACAAGGAATGGAGATTAAATGCATATTTTTTGGTTGGGGCCCGTATCACTGTGTGGATAGTAATGTAAACAAGCAGGTTTTTGGAAGTGGAACCAGGTTAAATATGAATCCTAGCGAGTATCCTGATTATTGAATTAATCATTTTTAAAATTATAAATATGGGGTGAGGGGAACGATGTGTATGGACACAATTGGCCTGTGTTCACTGCAGTTGATTTCAGGAACCAAATGTCCATGATGGAAATAAGCAGAGTGAGTCAGAAAATGGTTTTTGTTCACATGTAAAATTCTGATGAAAACCAAAATGTGTTTGGTTTTTCTGAAACTTCTCTTCAAAAGATTTTAGATTTTTGATGAAAAAATTAAAACTGAAAAAATTCAGAACAAAATCTGAAAAAAAAACCTAACCAAAAAAATGGATTTTTTCTCCAGTTTTTGGATGAAACCCCCCAAATGTTACTGATATGGAGCATTTCCCTGGAAAAATTCCATTTGGCTGAAACACCATTTTTAATTGAAAAATATGTTTGCAATTAAAAATTATAACGAGCTCTAGAAACGATATTGGCATCAAAGAGACACTCGAGCTGCGTGTGGAGCCCTCTGCGAGGGAGCAGACAGTTTGTGTAAAGTGTTTGGTGATGGTGTAACTCCGGCAGTGGTGGTTCTGGGAAGCTCATTTTTGGGGCTGGAACTCACTTGAGAGTAATTCCAAGTAAGTCTCGAAGAGAAAATAAATGGTCTGCAAATGTACACAGGTTTTCCTAAGTCTTTCCAATGGGCATCAGTATTGCAAGAGTGTCTTGTACGGTGCATTAATAGAAGAGGAAGGTTGGTCTTGTGGGGAGTGCACTGGCTGGGAGCTTAGGGGATTTGGTTTCATTTCTGGGTCTACTGCAGGCTCCCTCTGTGACCTTGATGAAGTCACTTCATCTCTTTGTGCCTTGATAGCCCAGAAGTGATCATTCTTCATTTGTCTAGGTTGGTTGTAAGCGATTTGGGGGCAGGGACCATCTGTCATTATGTGTCTGTGCAGTGCCCAGCAGACATGGGGCTCCTTGGAGGTCCAGTAATACAAATGGCAAAGGATAATAATAGATGAAGGCGGGACTAGCGGAGAGAAAGTCCAGCTGCAGTCTGAATGTCAAAGGGCGCTCTGCCTTGCCCGTGACTGTGTGTGTAAAGTGGTTTCGGATGGTGTAGGTCAGGAGGCAGCAGTTACAGGAAGGCTGTGTTGGGGGATAGCGCTCACCTGACAGTAATTCCAAGTCAGTCTTTGAGAGAAAGGCACGGCTCAGATTCTACTGTCCGTGATGCGAGTGGAGATCCAGAGTAATTCCATTAACTTCAGCAGAGTTGGCCTGGATTCACACCAGCGTAACAGACATCAAAATCTAGAAAAATAGCTTTGCCTTCCAGTTGCATGTCAATCAGTTGACTACATCCAAGTCTGCATTGGCAGAAAGAATCACCCTAGATATGCTTAAAATAGATCCATTAGATTCAGTCATCTATCGAACCTTGATTCCCCCCCCCCATTTCAGTAATGTTATTTTGATAGGAAGATACAGATTCAGACTCATATTTTGATATAAGCGTTCAGACATTATGAGGAGGAGGGCTGCAAAGTAGATAAATAGACAGATCTTATTTGCCAGAAACAAGTCAGTGACGTAGAAATGAAATTTTCTTGGAAGTCAGAACAGGGAAATTATTGAAAGGCAATATACAAAATGAAGGGAGAAAGATGTGAGAGAAAGAGAGATCAAAAACTCTTGAAACGTGTCTGTAAAAAGAAAGAGCATGTTGTTACAGTTAGTGACACATGTAACATACACAGCTAGAGTTCTTGTTTCTAAATTGCCTTCTCTCTGCAATCAAATTCCAGCCCCTGTCCACTAATAATCAGAATGCCTGTTTGTTAGGGCCTTTGTTAATTTCCCCAGCAGGAGAGATACTGAGCAGAAAGTTAAAGTTTCTCCCTGAACAGTTTTTGTAAAGCGTTTCCTGGCAGTGTAAATAAAGACAGCTACGGGAAATTAATATTCGGGCAGGGGACAAGATTAACTGTGAAGCCAGGTAAGTGAGAAAAACAAACCAAAACACATGACTGATTGACAGATATCACCAATAATCAGATCTCCTGCACTGTCCATTTATCCTCACATTTATTTGTTGATCTCAATAGATAGATCCATCTATTTAAATTGTTCAGCTAGGAGAACAAACTCTTCATCTACATTGTAAACAGACATTTTTAACAGTCTATATCCCCATGGAGAGGATGTCTGAAAGATCTGGGACAGTGATAAACAGAAATAGAAAGTGAGAGACCAACAGGCAAGACAGACAGGCAAAGAATGAGAAAGAGAGAGAATTTTCCCTTCCAACCCAAGCTATGGTATGTCTTAGGTCAATCAGTTCTTTCATATAGATTCCTGACCTACATGCTTCAGTTCTGGAATCTGCACAGGTTGAGTCCTGGATAGGGAAAAGCAAAGCTCCCAGCTGAGGTGGAGACTCAGAGGGACTGCAGAGTAAGAGATGGGTTTCGAAATGCCGTTAAGCAGTGTGTGACTACAGGGGCTGGCTATGACAAGCTGCAGTTCGGGAAAGGCACAAAGTTAAATGTTAGACCGAGTAAGTGCATCTTCTGATTTTAAACTTTTCAAAGTACCAAACGGAGGGAGAGGGCTAGATCCTGCATTCAATAGAGGCCAGCTGGGCTCTGGCCCATTCTCTCAAATGGAGGGACAGCAGTTTACACCAGTTGTGGATCTGGCCCTTTATTTTGATCAAACTTTACATTAAGTTTCTTTGTATAATTGGTTTATTAGGGGCTGATAACTTATTACTAGTTTTTCTAACAAATGGTTATTGAGTAGTTACAGATTGTATTAGAGTCCCAAAAGTGAAAAGATTGCTTATAACCATGCATCATATAAAAAGGGATGGGCCGTTTATATACCACATCTGTGTGGTGATTAAACCTTCCTCTGAAGCATATGATTCTAGCCTCTGTCAGAGTCAAGACTCTGGATTTGATGGCCCTTGGATCAGTTCCCACACTTCTATGTTGCTAGAATGACTTCCATTCATGTGCTTCTAACACACGCTGCTTATGCCTAAAACATCTTATAACAGGCTTATAACATCTGTTCATCATGTACAAACTATTTATGCACTTGAGTAGAAAGAGTGAGCATTTTTTCCCTACTGCACTGACAGTCGGGGAAGGAATAACTCTGCTCAAGATCTGGCCCACTATCTTCAGTGGGAAATTTTGTTTTTCAAACCTGGTAAGACGAACATAGGAAATGCACCCATTTCATGGGGAGACATCACACGTTTCCACATGCTAATACTTATTGCTGTCTGCAGAATTGTCTCGTGCACAAGAAGTGCACAGAATAAATGAGCAATAGGCACCCCTTTGCCTGCATTAAAAGGTTAGATTATGTGCGCACTCTGGATCCAAATGCATTGTGCGGATGTTCCCATTGTGTGGCGATTGTGTCTCTGTGAGGTGGTATCCTTGATTGCATTTCTGATTATTCTTATTTGCATTGCACTAATGTCTAGCATACAGGTGGTTGGGATTTTTTAATTACAATATTTTTTACAGAAAAATACAGATTCCTTGGGAAAAAAAACTGTCTGCAAGAAAGGGTCGGTTTTGCTGGATTTCCTGACTCCAAAAAAAAAGTCGGAAAAAAGTTTCAAAATTGATTTTGACATTGCAAAACTAAACGTTTCATTTTTTTGGTTCAAAATGACTTTTTATTTAGAAACTTAACTTCATCTACACTGAAAAAAATAGTTAAAATAAAGGTCAAAATCAAAACAAAATATTCAGAAATTATATAAACAAAAGTGACACGAAGTAAAAAGGAAAAGAAGTCAGTTCATTAGTTTATGAAAATTTGGGACAGAATTTTTTTTTCAAAATCCCCCAAATTCTCCCAGGACAGGAGAATAGTTATCCACTCAGACCTAGGGATGCACTAATCAAGACTGGGACCCCATGGTGCCAGGCACATTGAGAGAGACAGTCTCCACCCTAAACAGTAGACAAGAGAGGGAAGATATTTAGATCCATTTTTCAGATAGGGAAAATGAATCAGAGAGAAACTGTCTGGTCTTTTCAAAGGGGATTTCAGGGGAATTTGGGTATCTAACTCCCTTAAGCTTTTTGAATATCCCAGCTATAAGATTTATTTACTGAAGAGATTATTTTAGAGGGTGTCACTCAGAGAGTGGGTTTTTGTAGAAGGGTTTGTGACTGTGTGACATATGGCAATAGGGAACTGGTGTTTGGATCAGGGACATTTTTAAATGTTAAACCAAGTAAGTAAAACAAAACCTTTTTAATCTAACAGGGAACATTTTCAAAGTCACAAGATGCATTTAGGATCTGAATTCTCATTATGATTCAAACTCCATTAAACCCAACTGAAAATACCAGCCTCCTACTGGATGGATCATGAGTTGGCAATTCTTCCAAGGTAATTAGCTAAACATTTTGGAGTCAATGGGTAGAATTTTCAAAGCACCAAGTGACTTAAGAACCTAAGTTCCAGTTTTAAAAGTTTCTTAGGTGCTTAAGGCTCATTGAAACTCCAAAGCTTGCCTCTTTTATCTACAGAAGCTGGCCCAATCAAAGATAATGAAACCGTAGCCACTTTGTTTAGGTGCCTAAGTCACTTTTGAAAATGGGATCTTGGCTTCTAAGGTAGCTAGGTGCTTTTGAAAATTTTACACAACAACTACTAATTAAGGGTAAGATTTTCAAAATTTCCTTAGGCATTTTTGAACATTCTAAACGAAGATTCGCTAATGTTTAGAGCTGGAAAAATTATTTAAATGTTTTTTGAAAACTTTAAAAAAAAATTCAGCAAAATTGGGAAAAAAAACCCAAAATGTTTTTTCTTGTTTTTCTCATTTGGTTTCTGGGTTATTTGTTTTATCATCATTCCCTCTCTTCTTTCATTCACAAAACATAAAAAAAGGAAAAAATGGAGAGAAGTAAAAAGAAAAGGAAAATTGAAACCTCAAACAAAAATCTGAAAATAACAAAACAAAAATTGAAAGTGATTTTTTTGGGGGGAAATTTTCAATAAATGAGAAAATATTCATTTTCAAAACCTTGCAGAATGAAAATGATTTTAATTTTTCAAAAATATCACCAGCACCTTCTACCCTTCCGTTCTCCAAGGATCAAACCCTAGATTCACTGAAGTCCGTGAGAATTTTGCCATTGACTTCAATAGGGCCAGCATTTCATCGTAAGTTTCCATTGCACTAAGACAGATGGTGGGGGAACAGCTGTGAATGTAGGTTCAAAGAGAGCAACAGATAGTTACATGAGCAGTTTTTGTAAAGGTTCTTGTGACAGTGATAATAAAGGATACAGCGAGAAGCTCACGTTTGGGAGTGGGACCAGCCTCTCTGTAAACCCAAGTGAGTCCTGAAGGGAAAAGAGAGTGTCTCTAAATATCACTCAGATGAAAAGAGGCCAGATCCTCAGCTACTGTAAATTAAGTTTGCATGTTTTTTCTAAAAGATCTGTCTTGGAATTGTTTTAGGGCAGTTCTCTGGCCTGTGCTAGGCAGGAGGTCAGACTAGAGGATCACAATGGTCTCTTCTGATTCTATGAAAGTCTCTCCATTGACTTCCGCAGAGGATCTGCTCCCAAAACACAATGTTATTTTTTGTTATTTAAAATATTGGTTTTGAGTTGAATGGTTCCTTGCTGGACAGATGTGTGGCATGATGATACCAATCGGTTTGTGTGTGTTGGGGGGTTATTATGCTAGTTTGAAATAGTGAAAAGTTCTTGGAGGATTTCAAATACGTGAAATTCAGCAGGAAAAGTTTCCGAAGGAGAAGCTGTAGAGAATCGCCTTGGCCGTATAAACCAGCAGCGGTGTACACACGTTACAGACAAGTGGGAGGAGGGTTAGTCTGGGGAGTAAAAAACTGACCCTGGCTCAGGACTCCCGGGTTCAACATTTCCCTCATCACAAAGCCAGCAGGGCTATCTATCAATTTACATTCCCTCTTGGCTCAGTATGTAGATCAGAATGGTCTGGAGCACAAAACCAGACATGCAGCTGTGAATTGGCCTCTTTCTATTGTCCCCCTAATAATTGTTCCAAGGCACACTTCTCATGATGCTAAATAATTTAGGGTTGAAACACTGCATTGCCTCTGCCACAGAATTCCTGTGTAAACTCGGGCAAGTCTCTTCATCTCTCTGTACTTCAGTTCCCTATTTATCAAGTGGACATAATGATACTTCTTTTCCTCCCAGGGGGTCTGTTTAGAGAGAAGCCCTAAATAGCTGGGAGGGAGTCAGAGGCTAGGGTAGTTAAGACTTAGAAATGTATTCACCATAGATAGATAGATAGATGCCCGAAGAGGTCTTTTCCAATTTTAATGTTATGATTCCATAGTACACAATTGTTTTGTGGCTAGATAATCATCAGATCATCAAGAAGTTGGTGTGAGGTGCATTGCAGGTTTCTGGAGGGGCTAGGAAACAAGCAGTGACTCATAAAAGACCCTTTTTGTAAGGGGGATTGTCACAGTGCTTCTTCAGAATATGCAGACAAACTTATCTTTGGAAAGGGAACTAAACTGCTGATTGAACCTGGTAGGTACTTTCAGCCATTATGGTCCAGAGAGATTCCAGCCATGTGGGATCCTGCATTGGTGTGATCAGCAGGAATCTCTGGAGCTGGTGTAAACTGGGCATACCTCCATTGGAGTCAGTGGGCCAGATCCCCAGCTGATGGAAATCAGCCATAGCTCCATGGTCAATGGGGACTGGTCCTCAGTTGGTATAAACCAATCATAGCCCCATTGGAGTCAATGCGGCGGGATCCCAGCGGATGTGCATTGATGCAATGCCACTGAAATCAATGGGTCAAGTGCCAGTTTACATGAGCTCAAGAGCTTATCCAAAATCATCAGGATCCTACTTTGCCCCCAAACTTGTAATCCCTGCTAAGGCAGGTTACAAGGCTAGAGTAAGCGAGGGGAGTTTTTGCTTGGCCCTAAATCACTGTGCCATATACAGGAGGAGCAGAGAAGTTGATTTTTGGATCTGGCACTAAACTGATTGTCCGGCCAAGTAAGTGACAAGGGTGAGGGCAGCAAAAGATTTTTTTTCTATGAAGAATTGCTTGGCAGTTCTCTTCATTTGCCTCACTTTGTATTGATCCGTTGCTTTTGTTTCTGGGACTAGATTCAGGAGGAGAAGCAGGCAGTAGAAAAGAGCTGGGGTGTTCAAAAGAGCCTAAGGAAGTTAGGCACCAAATTCCCACTGAAATCCCATGGAGGTCAGACTGGATGTTCTCCTGGACCCTTCTGTCCTTAAAAATCTATGACTCTTCCGCAGTAGGCGTGCTCTGAAATCCCAGCGCTCGGGGTTTGGTCTTGGCTTTGTCACTGTGCGGCTTCTGGACTGAACTGGAAACTCACCTTCGGCAAAGGCACAAAATTAACGGTGAACCCAGGCAGGCATGGACAAGGGCAGAGGTATCACTGGAAAAATAGAAGGCTCAGATTCTGCTGTCCTCCTGAATCATGCTGAGTAGCCCCTTGCTCCTGGAGTACACCCACTGAGGTCAAAGGAGCTCTGCAGCTTCACACCAGCCAAGGGTCTGGCTCACTGGGAACAAGGGACGCAGAATCAGGGTGTAAATATGCTTGCTAACAATAATTATGAGTCAGGCAGGAATTCTGGAGATACAAATCTGTGTGTTTCGCCTTAGCGAGGACAAGCTAGCTCATAGGCAGTCACATCAGATAGTCGTTACATGGCTTGGGTTAAATCCTCCCCGATGGAACTCCCTTATCTCAATGAATTTACACCAAAAGAATGTTTGGCTCCTGGTTCTCTGTGAGGTGTAGGAATTTCTACTCCACTGTAACCTGTCTATCCTGCAAAAATAGCAAATTCCGTGGGCCCTGCTAGCATTACGGTGAACGGTATCTATGGTTCTACCTTTACTCTGATTCTTGTAAAGACTGTTCATGGGGTCAAGTTTATTCATGATCTGTGGATTGGTTGGTAACTACTGGATGGCAAGCATATCTATCTATCTATCTATCTATCTAAACACTTTTGTTATGCTTTTGGTCAAACTACATTATTATAGTAACTCCTATGGGTAAAAAAAACCTAACCTTTCTTTCTTTCTTTCTTTCTTTCTTTCTTTCTTTCTTTCTTTCTTTCTTTCTTTCTTTCTTTCTTATCATTTGTCTGTAGAGCTAGTAGCAAAATTAAATTTTTAGGCCAGATCTTCATTTCTTGGAAATCAGCACAGCTGATTGAGTAGAATGAAACTATGCTGATTGACCCTAGCTGAGGATCTAGTCCCTTCGTTAGAGGATCACACTGTTAACGTATTATTTTTAGAAGAAGAGTCATAGTTGAATGTGCCCCTTTGTTGGTTCCCTCGTTTGTGTCAGCTCTGGAAAATGCTTTAAAGAGGTGGCAAGTGAGGTTTTTGTTAAGGTTTTTATTACTGTGAGCAATAGCAACTACAAGGTCACCTTTGGAACTGGAACAAAGCTAGTAGTGAATCCCAGTAAGTATCAGGAATATTATTCAACATGTTTAATCAGGCAAGAACAAGAGGCCGTTCAATAAAAGGTGAAAGGCAGCAAATTTTAAAGAGCTAAAAATATTTACACATAATTAGCCTGTGGAACTCACTGCCACATAATACCATTGAGCTTGATGGGATATTTTAAGAAATGATTGGATATTTAGGAGTAGAGGACTGGAAGAGGCCTCATGAGACACTGAGTCTCCTCCCCTGTTATTGCAGGCAACCCTGGCATATAATCTCATTGATTATTGTGGGGGGATGTTCAAAGTGCCTCTGGTACTTAGGAGCATAAATGCCATTGATTCGCAATGGAATGAATACTCCTAAATCCCTTAGGTGCCTTTGTAAAACTTCTTTCTACATGGATAATGGGTAAGATTTTCAAATGTATCTACACCATTTTGGTGTCTATGCGCCACTGAAAGTCCTCGGGAGTTAGTGCCTAGCTGACACTGGAACTTTTGAAAATCTCACCCAACGAGACCATGTGCAGATACTTTAGAGAGGGTGGAATGCAACAGAGATATAAATCTGCCTGCTTTAGGGCATGCGCCAGCCACTAAATGATGTGGAGTGAGGGAGAAACATCAGACTCCTGCACTACTTCCAACGTAGGGACGCTTGTACATTCCTCGAGATAGTGGGTTCTAGTTATTGTTAGAGACAGGGCTAGATGGTCTCATCCACTCTGGCTATTCCTATGTTTCTATTTCTAAAAGGAGGCAGCAAGTTACATTTTATTGGGCTAAACTCACCCCTTTATTAAACTGACTGATCTGACTGGAGCTACACCTAGGAAGAATTTAGTCCCATTATCCCTCTTGTTATAGCCACTCAGCAGTAATGACACAAGTCAGGGAATTCAAAGTGGACATTTATTTCAACAGCTGTGGTTGGTTCATTTACTTTATGTAAAACATATCGAGGATCACATGGGAAAAATAAGCTTTATTTTAAAGGCAACTTTCGTACAAACTAACTGGTCTCATGAACTTTTAGAGGGTTAAAAAATACCTGTCCTTATTGTGCGGCTAGGTGTGTTTGTGTATGAGGATAGATAGGTAGATAGATAGATAGATAGATAGATAGATAGATAGAGGGGGTGGATGGGGATAGATAGATAGATAGATAGAGGGGTGGATGGGTATAGATAGATAGATGGATAGATCGATCGATAGATAGATAGATAGCAAGTTGCCCACTTGGGACACTCTATAATGTTTTCTCTGTGTGGGATTTATTGCTAGATGTTTTAGCCATATACGTGCAAAGAGACATGCACCAAAAGAGCTGACAATGTAAATTGAATTCACTTGGTTTTTATTATTGTCTGTGTCACTGTGTTAACTCTGGAGGCAGCTGGAAATACATCTTTGGGAGTGGGACTAAATTGGTAGTGAAGCCTGGTAGGTGTTGATAATGTTTGTAAATATAAACGTTTTTGTTTCAAATAACTGAAAATGAGGTGGGATTTTGGGGAGAAACACAGATAGACAGATGCCCTAAATCTACCTACCTATATGTGTAAATTCAGTGCTGGTCAGAGTATTGAATTTGTAACTATTTGAATATATTTTCAAAGGTACTTAGGCACCTGAAGGTGCTGATAGGGCAACTTTCCAAAAACACCTAGATGCCCAACTACCTTTGAATTAGGCAACTAGGCTGTTTTGAAAATCTTACTAGGTGCCTATCTCTGTCTTCAGCTACCTAAACTCCTTTAAACTTCTGGTGCTAGATCCTTCACCCTCCCGTATTATGTGACGAAGGATGGAAGTGTAGGGAGCCTTCCACTGGACAGAAGAAGGCTCTTTTTTCTTGCTGTGTGGTTCTTGTAAAGCTATGAGCTGCTGTGGGGATTCTGGAGGATTCGGCACTAAACTAATTTTTGGAAAGGGAACTAAACTCTCTGTAAAACCGAGTAAGTTGTGAGGTGTTAACAGAGCTTCTATAAATGCAACGTACACGACATGAACTAGGAATTTCCAGAGGTGCTCAAATACTGTTGTGATGATCATCACATCATTTCCTAGAGCTGTAGATGGATTATGAATGGGGATAAGAGCTGGATAAATAAATCTGTTTTTAGATAGATAGATAGATAGATAGATAGATAGATAGATAGATAGATAGATAGATAGAGGGGGTGTATGGAGATAGATAGATAGATAGATAGATAGATAGATAGATAGACAAAAAATCAGAGATTGTTCTGTATCTATATCTACTCACTTAGGACTTCACTTCATTGTGGCTAATCTAGAGAAAAAGTAATGTTCATAACACTGAATTTATAATCGGTTGGGGGATATGGCAGTAATTCTTGTATGGGCCTAAACTCAGTTTTATAAGGAAAGAAAGCAGTTCATGATCCCTGGGCCCTTAATCTTCTGTGCTATAGCAGCAAAGATGGAAAGGTAGGAAGCCTTCTTCTTTGGAGAAATAGGTTCCCTCTCTCTCATATACGGTTCTTGTAAGGCTGTGTATTGCTGTGGGAACTATGGGGGAAGCAGCACTAAGTTCATCTTTGGAAAGGGAACCAAACTCTCTGTTAAACCAAGTAAGTGGTTTTTGTACAGTATAATATATCTGATTGATATTCAAAATCACAATTACTAGAGATAGATAGATAGATAGATAGATAGATAGATAGATAGATAGATATTCGTGGGGATAGAGAGCTAAATCAGTCGATCTAGACTGTTTGCTAGCTAGCTAACTAGCTAGCTAGATGGGGGGTAGAGTGCTATACAAATGGCTATCTAAATCTCTCTATGTAGATAGACAGGCAGATAGACAGATACCAATTCATTACTTTAACATAACTCCTGTCCTGCAGTTTTCAAGATGATCTGTCAGGTTGGGTATGTAGCACCAATGAGCTATCTAAATCTCTCTATGTAGATAGACAGGCAGATAGACAGATACCAATTCATTACTTTAACATAACTCCTGTCCTGCAGTTTTCAAGATGATCTGTCAGGTTGGGTATGTAGCACCAATGAGTTTATGGACCAATCCTCAATTTCACTATGGAAATAAAATGATGAATAATGTTACATGGTAATTTCCCTCCTTCTCTCTTATGGGGGAAAATTAAGCAATTAAAGCCAATGGGACTCTTGCCAAAGGTCTCAGTGGCCTGTGGATCATGCCTTTTGTGAACAAAGATGGGGAGAGCTTGGTCCCCTGTGCATGGTTATTGTAAGGCTGTGTGTTGCTGTGGGAATTATGGAGGAAGCAACACAAAGCTCATCTTTGGGAAGGGAACAAAACTCTCTGTAATACCGAGTAGGTGGTTTTGCTTTAGCATTTTAATTGAACGCGTGATTGTGGGCAGTACAAACTATTATAGTTATTATATTAAATAAGTATCTGTCACCCAGAAGAAAGTAGGTTTGATTCCCTAGAGTTTGTAGAATACAATATAGTTGAAATAAGTTACATTATAAGAAGGGCTCAGATACTATAATAATGAGGACCTCTATGTAGGTAGGTAGGTAGGTAGGTAGGTAGGTAGGTAGGTCAATCGGTCACAGGTTGCTCTGTTATGTGATGAGATACTGGACTATACTTTTTTCTTTTGGAACCTTCTCTGAAGGTAAAATTCATGTGTACATCCCAAGAGACATATATTCAAAGAGATGCTGCTGCACAGTGAATGCACTTAGTTTTTGTTATTGGATGTGTCATTGTGTGTCTTCGGGAACAGGCTGGAAATTGATCTTTGGGAGCGGGACAAAGTTGACTGTGGAACCTGGTAGGTGATAACATCCAAGATATGTTCATAAATATCTAATGGATTTGAAAGCCTAATTTGTATTAATCGAAAACAGGCCATGGAATCCCTTGGGTAGCTTTGAAAATATCAGCATCAGTGATTTTTGAGAAGACTAGAGGTGAGTCTTTTTGCCATGGGTTTTATCACTGTGGGTAACAATAACTTCAAGCTCATCTTTGGATCTGGGACACAACTAATTGTAAAGCCAAGTAAGTATTTGGAATGTTATGTGGGATTTTTAAAAACATCTCAGGGAGTTGGACATCCAGTTCTCACAGATATACTTTAGTTCCAACAGGAATATTTTTAGGGAAGTTCTCTGATTCATATTCTAGATGATCACAGTGGTCTTTTCTGACCTCAGAATCTATGAAAGCCAATGAGAATTAGGCACGTAACTCCCTATCAATTCCCTTTGGAAAATTGTTAAATTGTTAAATTATTAAACTGATAAATAAAATATAAGAGCAGAAGGAGTGAGAAGTTAAGAGAAACACACAAGGGGCAGAAAGGATTTAACAAGAGACGGAGTATCTGTCTAATCTTCTTAGAGTGGCATTGATCACTGTCATATCTGAGCCGGAAAAAAAAAATCACAATGCTTCCAGGGGTAGAGTTTAGCCTTTTTCTGACCCATAGTTAGAGGACCCTGGTGGCACCTCTCATTTACATATCCAGTTTAGACAAATGTAATTGTCCTACCAAACTCTGAGAGCCAGAGCCTCAGTTCTGTTAACTTCCATGTCGTTGCATCAAGTTACCCTAGACTGGGCACCTGGTCGAGCAATCTAGACCTCTGCATTAGCCACCATCCCAATTTGACGTGTGATCTGATAGAAGGGAAATGGTCTCTCCACGGTTATTGTAAGGCAGTGTGTTGCTGTGTGAATTCTGGAAGTGGCTTTGCACAGCTCACCTTTGGAGCGGGCACCAGACTCCTTGTTATGCCAAGTAAGTGGCTTTGTTTTTGTTGCTCTAAAGAGTTTGTATAAAAATACCACAGCCAATTAGTGGTTACTCATGGTGTTGGCACAATGGGAGGTAGAGAATGGAAGATCTGTTAGGTTCCCTCTCCTGGGAGCACTGCAGGTTTCTTCCTGATTGTAGCACATCCCCCACAGATCTGTCCACTTCTCAGGTTAGCTGCGTCAAACAACGGGGAGTCTATTATTTTCCTGCTTATCTACCTAGAGCTCCTCATGGCTATAGTATCTGAGCCCCTCTTAGTAGAGGCTCAGTTCAGATCAGGGTGCCATGTAGGGCTGCCAGTTTTGGTTGAACATATTCCTGGAGGTCTCATCGCATGACATAAGCTTTAATTTAAAATTAATCTTTAATTCCTGGAGACTCCAGGACAATCCTGGAGGGTTGGCAAGCCTAGTGCCCTTGTGCTGGGTGCTGTACTAACACATTAGAACAATCTCTGCTTGCAAAGAGCTAACCAGGTAAACAGACAAAGGGAAGAAGGAAGCATTGTTCTGCCCATTTTACAGATGGGGGGAACTGAAGCAGAGGGAGATTAAAACTGGGTTTTCCAAGCAACCTATGAGACTTGGATGCCTTTAATTGTTTTAAAGTCTATAAATAAACTGGTGTAGCTCCATTGAAGTCAATGGAGCCGTGACAATTTACAGCTGCTGAGGGTCTGGGCCAAAATATGCATGCTGTGATTTTCAGAGATGACTAAGGGGTTTGGGCACCTGCGTCCCACTGAATTCCAATGGCCTCTTTGAAAATCCCAGCATGCTTTTCTCCTTTACCTCTATCGCACAACATGCCCCCCGGCCTCTGCAGTGGATAGATTTTTGTCAGGGCAGAGAACACTGTGGGACTACAAGTGGGTACGACAAGCTAGTGTTTGGAAGAGGAACTAGACTGGTTGTCATTCCAAGTAAGTTCCCATCCTTAATGTCTCCTGCTGTATGGCCTCTGAAGCAGGGCTGGTTGGAAAATTTTCTACAAAACAGGTTTTCCATCAGAAAATGCGATTTAGAGAAAACCTCCCCCCATCCACCCATGAAAATGTGTTGGTTTTGCTGAAGTTCATTTCTGAAAAAAAAAAAAAAAAATAGAAAAAAATTCAAAACCATCAGAGTGTCCCTTTTTGATTTTTCATTATCAAATCATTTTTTGTTTTGAAGTTTACTTTGTTTCATATAAAAAAAAATTGAAAGTGGGGTCAAAACCAAACCTTCTGAATGATCCAAAACAAATTATTTTTTGGAATTTCATTTCACAAAATTTGTTTGAAATGGCTTTTCATCCCAATTCAGGATGATTTTTTTTAATTTTTCAGCCAGCTCTAGTCTTTTGTCATTTGTGGTATCATTCCTCCTCCAAGGATGGCAAATCCGTGATAGCAAAATTCACCTTTGTGCAGAGGGGGCCAGCACAAGAGTTCTGACTCATTCAATGCTTAGTTGGAGGGCTAACGTGGCACTAACGTGGCTTATTGGCCTTGCATTGATCCTCTGCGCAAGAAGTGAAGAACTGATTCTCTGGGGGATAGTTTAACAGTTAAAATGATATTTCCAAAGTCACCCAAGTATTTTGGATAAAAGTGCTTAGCCAAATACCAGAGGTGGTTTTGAATATGGTCTCATTGCCTCCTTGTGCTTCGCTGTTGGAGTGTCTGTATCCCCCTCGTCTTATGCTTAGATTGTAAGCGCCATGGGACAGGATTGTCTTTCTGTCGGGTGTTTGTACAGCACCTCGCACCATAGGTCCTGGTTCCTGAATAGGGCTCTTAAGTACTGCTGCAATAACAACAACAAATCCTGCCCCTCCTTTCTAAGGTACAATGTTGATGCAGCACTATCCTCCTGACCTCCAGTGAAATCTGTCTTTTGCACACAAATTAAAATTTTGAAATGTTCATTTTGATCAAAATACTCCAATTTTTTTGGATTAAAAACATGGAAACTACCTTTTTTGCTAAACATTTTCACTTTGGGTAAATAAAATGTGGTGATCAAAAATGGATTCTTTTTTAATGGAAATTGGTATTTGAAAATCAAAAGTATTTAGTTTTAGTTTGTGCCACACAAAACTAGAAAAAAGAGCAGGAAATTTGGGGAAATGAATTTTTTCAAAATTTCCCACAGAAAATTATTTACATTTTTGGACCAGCTCTATAAACAATACACAAATCTAAGATATACATGGTTATGGGAGTAAATAACACCGTGATACAGGTGAGAAATGTCCTGGAAGTTTTTGTTATGGTGGGACATGCTGTGTGACTAATGATGCGAACAAACCCATCTTTGGAGGTGGAACTCAGCTACTGATAAAACCTAGTAAGTGCTTTTCCTTTCACTCAGTGTTTGGAGGGTAAAAATAAGCGACATTTCAGGATATTTTGGTGTGAAATTTGTTTTGAGAAGCCCATTAGGTGCAGATCTGCATTTTTGGCACCTAATATCTTCAAAATTATGGCCCACAATGCCATTGACTTCAAGGGAGTTACATTGATTTACAACAGTTGAGGGATTGGCCCATATTGTATTTTATCTAAGAACAAAATGTATCTCAGATAAAACAATGGGCCGGATTCTCAGCTGGCGTAAACCAACAGAATTCCCTCCAAGTCATAGAAGCTAAGCCAATTTACAATAACTTTACTTCTGATTTAAAATGGACTCCTGTTGAGGAAACTCTAGGCGTAAATAGATTCACAGAGTGCTCGTACCCCTTCGAGTGGCAGCTGGTGTTTTCGTCGTGGTGCAAATTGCTGTGTGAGTACTGGGAACAATAAAGTGACTTTTGGGAAAGGAACAAGACTGATTGTGAGGCCAAGTAAGTGTTTTTAACTTTTAATTGAGACCCATTTTTTAAGAAGGTGAATTAGATTTCCAAAGAGTTGGTTGAACTGGGGGTTTATTTTATTGGGTTTATCTTATGCACAGAGAGGGACAAGGCACAAATGACAATACAGTTCCCATCTAAATCCATGGCCATTGGGCACCTGCCTTTAATATCATTCAAAGAATCTCCCCCATTGCACCTGATTATGTTTAACTGAGAGCAGAAACATTTCAGACTATATGAGTAACCACCAGATTCCACTCCCCTGTCCAAGCTGGGATAGAACCCAGCCATCCTGACTCCCAGGCCAACCCAACCCACTAGACCCTGCTAGCTTCCCAGAGTAGGGAAATCAACCCAAACATCCTGATTCCCGGTCCCTTGCTCTAACCTTCAAGACACCACTCTTCTTATTGAGCTGGGGCTAGAACCCAAGAGTCTGGACTCCTAGTCCATGCTTCTCTAACCTCTGGACCCCATAATTCACCCCAAAATTGAGGACAGAAATTAGGAATACTAATTCCCAGCCCTTCCACACTTATCACTAGATCTCTCCTTACATCCCAGAGCTGGGAACAGAACCCAGGAGTCCAGGGTCCTAACCCATCCCCTTCCACCTCACTGGACTTGACTCCTTTCCCAGAGCTGGGGTAGGTCCCAGGAGTCCTGAGTCTTAGAACCCCAGCTCTAACCTATAATTTTTAAATAAAATCAGGGAGATATAGACAGACAGATAACAAAATACATTCAGCTGGTGTATATTGGTATAACATCATTGACTTCAATGGAATTACACCGATTTACAGAAGCTGAGAATCTGGTCCATTGTGTGGAACAATATCCACATTTCGTTTCATATTTCCACAAGGAATGGGTCATTTTCCTGACAAGGGCTGGAGAACGGCTTACATTTTTGTAGGGGGGTGAAACACTGTGTGAACTACGGCAGCACACTCACATTGGGAAGTGGGACGAGACTTCTTGTGAAGCCCTGTAAGTGTAGCTGATTTTCATTCCTATTTGGCAGAAACCCAAATTTTCCCAGTGGAAAACCGGGCTGCAGCTTGGGCTTTTAAAGGTGTTTTCCTTTTAACTGTGAGGCTGAAATGTGTGTCCAGGAAAAGGAGAGCGAGAAAGTTCAATTTGGATTCCACCCTGCTGAAGCTGGACATTATGAAAAGCTCTCAGAACGTTCCTCAACGCAGACCCAGAATGGTCCTGGTATTGTACCTCCCAACACAATAGCTAATGCCCATCTGTCCTGATTCACAACCCCCAATGCTGTCCCTGCCCTTGGATCTTCACACCACATCCAACTCTTCCAATGCCCCTTTATCCTGACCTACAGCCTCCTGCTATCCCAGCCCTAGGCTGTCCCCTGTGATTTACCAATGCCCCTCAATCCCGACTCATAGCATCCTGCTATTCCAGCCCTAGGCTTCCCCACAAATACACAAAGCTCTGCCAACATCCCTCAATCCTAAGAACAAATGTCTCCTCATTAAATTCCTGGTATTTAGAATCATATTGCTGACCTCGAGGTGCTCAACTTTGCCAAGTGATTTGCGGGGGTTTTAGTTATGGAGGGAAACATTGTGTGACTGCTGGCGCAGGGGGATACGGGCTCACTTTTGGCTCAGGGACCAAACTGTCTGTTACACCAAGTAAGTGCTCTGTCTTCATGGGTTCTTCTTCTGTGGCACAAGGGTCTTTTTGGTCTTCAAGGCCCTCTTGAAATTGGCTGCTGATTTTATTGCTGCATTAGTGTTTAGATAGCTAGATGGGGGTGCATGGGGATAGATAGATAGATAGATAGATAGATAGATAGATAGATAGATAGATAATATCTATCATTCATTTTGATGGGTAGGATTTTCAAGGGCACAAAGTGTTTGAGGTACTTACTTTCTTTAGGGCCCTATGGAAATCCCATCCTATACTGATAGCCAATTGGTATCCATGTCTAATATAATTGGAAATGTTGCCTAAGTTGGGGGGGCAGCATCTTCCTCCCCAGTCCTTGCCCAGGGAGGCTAGTTCCTAGTCAATGCTGTTAGAGTTTTTGTTGCAGTGGGAAACACTGTGTGAATGTTGGTGATAAACTCACCTTTGGGAGTGGGACAAGGCTCCTTGTTGCACCCAGTAAGTGCCCGGGCTCATGTCTCAGTGATTGGTTTTAGTTGAATTTGTGAGTTTCTGAGCATGTTTATTGTTAATACATTTTGGGAGCTGGAGAATAACTCAGTGCTGGACAGAGCTGAGTTCCCCCCCAACCCCCAATGCTTTTCTGATGCCCCTCATTTCTGACCCACAACCCTTTGCTCCCCTCCCAGTTCTGATGATGCCCCTCAATCCCAACCCAAAGCTTTCTGCTGTCCCAGAACTGGGATTCCCCTCCCTCCCAGCTCTGCCAGTGCCCCTCAATCCTGTCCTTGCAATTCCTAGACAAAGGGATTCTAGTAGAGCTTTGGGATTTGCTATCATGTCTCTTGCCCATGTCTGGGGAAAGGGTCCAAGAACTTTGCAGCGTTTTTGTGATGGTAGGAAATGCTGTGTGAATACTGATTCTGGGGGCTTCAAGCTCAGCTTTGGCTCTGGCACGAAGTTGTCTGTCAGACCAAGTAAGTTGCCTTCCTTCGTATGTAATTTCTTCGCCTTAAAATACGTTTTGATCTTCAAAGCTCAGTCCTGTTTCTAGGGTCACATATCCATCTGTCCATGCATCTATCCATCCATCTATTTATCCATCCAGTCTTCCCTCCAGAAGAGAGGGAAAGAAATACAGAGTGAACAAAAGATTCCCTGAAGGGAAGGATAGATAGATAGACTGGTAGATTCCAAGACCAGAAGGGACCATTGTGATCATCTAGTCTGACCTCCTGATTAACACAGGCCATTCAACTTCTGCTCTAGGAATTATTTTTGGGGAAGTTCTCTGGCCTCTGTTATACAGCAGGTCAGACTAAATTATCACAGTTGTGCCTTTCTGGTCTTGCAATCTATCCAGATATCCATCCTTCCTTTCAGGGAATCTTTTTTCTTTCTCTTCTGTCTTTCCATATTTCTTTCTCTATATTCTGATTTCTTCTCTCTCTGTGTCTGTCTCGCTGTCCTTCCCCCTAGAAAATCTTTCTTTCTTTCACTATGCCTGTGATGGTAGTATCTGACTGCCCAACTCTGCTAAGTCTCTTTGTTGGTTCACTCATTTGTGTCAGCTCTGTAAGGCGCTTTACAGAGGTGGCAAGCCAGGTTTTGTTACTGTGAGCAGTAACGACTTCAAGTTCACTTTTGGAAATGGAACAAAGCTAGCAGTGAATTACAGTAAGTATCAGGAATGTTATTCAATATGTCCAAAAAGGCAAGAACAAGAGGCCGTTCAATAAAACACGACAGGCAGCAAATTTAAAAGAGCTAAAAATACTTACACGTAATTAGCCTGTGGAACTCACTGCCACATGATACCATTGAGCTTGACAGGATTTTTAAAGAAATGATTGGATATTTAGGAATAGAGGACTAGAAGGGGCATCCTGAGACACTGATAATGAGCTGAGATTTTTGGAGGAACATAGAAAACCTAAATCTACCTACCTCCCTACCTATGTTTGTAAATTCAGTTCTGGTCAAAATATTGAATTAGTAACTATTTGAATATGTTGTTCAGCCAGTGTATGGACCTAAACTCAACTTGCAAAAAAAGTGCTTTGTAAGATAGTATCAGATTTTCAAAGATATTTAGGCACCAGAAGGTGCTGATAGGGCATCTTTCCAAAATCATCTAGATACCCAGGTACCTTTGAATTAGGCAACTATGCTCTTTTGAAACTCCCAGTAGGTGCCTATCTCTGTCTTCAGCTACCTAAACACCTTTCAACTTCTGGTGCTAGATCCTTCACCCTCCTGTATTATGTGACGAAGGATGGAAGTGTAGGGAGCCTTCCACTGGACAGGAAAAGGCTCTTTTTTCTTGCTTTGTGTTTCTTGTAAAGCTATGAGCTGCTGTGGGGATTCTGGAGGATTCAGCGCTAAGCTAACTTTTGGAAAGGGAATGACACTCTCTGTAAAACCGAGTAAGTGGTGAGGTGCTAATAGAGTTTCTATAAATGCAACCCACACGACATGAGCTAGGAACTTCCAGAGCTGCTCAGATACTGTCATGATGGTCTTTGCATCATTGCCTAGATGTATAGATGGATTATGAGTGGGGATAGAGAGCTAGATAAATAAATCTGTTTTTAGACAGACAGACAGGCAGACAGATAGATAGATACAATGGACAAATAAACAGAGATCATTCCATATCTACTCATTTAGGACTTCATTGTGTCAAATCTTGAGTAAGAGTAATGTTCATAACACTGAATTTATAATCGATTGGGGGATATGGCAGTAAGTGTTGTGTGGGCCTAAATTCAATTTTATTAGGGAAAGAAAGCAATTCATGATCCCTGGGCCCTTAATATCTTATGGTATATGAGCAAAGATGGAAAGGCAGGAAGCCCTCCTATCTGGAGAAATAGGTTCCCTCTCTCCCATATGCGGTTCTTGTAAGGCTGTGTATTGCTGTGGGAACTATGGGGGAAGCAACGTTAAGCTCATCTTTGGAAAAGGAACCAAACTCTCTGTTAAACCAAGTAAGTGGTTTTGTAGTGCATAGTATGTACAATGTAATATATCTGATTAATATTCAAACTCAGAGTTACTAGAGGCAGTCTCACAAATTGGTTGGTTAGACAGATAGACAGACAGACAGACAGATAGATGCCCGAGGAGGTCTTTTCCAATTTTAATTTGTATGATTCCATGGTACACAACAGTTTTGTGGCTAGATAATTATCAAATCCTCAAGGAGTTGGAGTGAGGTGCATTGCAAGTTTCTGGAGGGGCTAGTAAACAAGCAGTGACTCAGTAAAGACCCTTTTTGTAAGGGGGATTGTCACAATGCTTCTTCAGAATATGCAGACAAACTTATCTTTGGAAAGGGAACTAAACTGCTGATTGAACCTGGTAGGTACTTTCAGCCATTATGGTCCAGAGAGATTCCAGCCATGTGGGATCCTGCATTGGTGTGATCAGCAGGAATCTTTGGAGCTGGTGGAAACTGAGCATAGCTCCATTGGAGTCAGGGGCCAGATCCCCAGCTGATGGAAATCAGCCATAGCTCCATGGTCAATGGGGATTGATCCTCAGTTGATATAAACCAATCATAGCCCCGTTGGAGTCAATGGGGTTGGGACCCCAGGTGGTGTGAATGGATGGAATACCACTGAAATCAATGGGTCAAGTGCCAGTTTACATGAGCTCAGGATCTTATCCAAAATCATCAGGATCCTACTTTGCCCCTGAGCTTGTAATCCCTATGGCTAGAGTAAGCAAGGGGAGTTTTTGCTTGGCTCTAAATCACTGTGCCATATAGAGGAGGAGGAGAGAAGTTGATTTTTGGATCTGGCACTAAACTGATTGTCCGGCCAAGTAAGTGACAAGGGTGAGGGCAGCAAAAGATTTTTTCTATGAAGAATTACTTGGCAGTTCTCTTCATTTGCCTCACTTTGTATTGATCTGTTGCTTTCGTTTGTGGGACTAGATTCAGGAGGAGAAGACGACAGTAAAAAGGAGCTGAGATGTTCAAAAGAGCCTAAGGGAATTAGGTGCCCAATTCCCACTGAAATCCCATAGAGGTCAGACTGGATGTTCTCATGGTCCATTCTGGCCTTAAAAATCTATTGGTCTACTTCAGTAGGTGTCCTTTGAAATCCCTGCCCTAGGGGTTTGTTCTTGGCTTTGTCACTGTGCGGCTTCTGGACTGAACTGGAAACTCACCTTCGGCAAAGGCACAAAATTAATGGTGAACCCAGGTCGGCATGGACAAGGGCAGAGGTATCACTGGAAAAATAGAAGGCCCAGATTTTGCTGTCCTCCTGAATCATGCTGAGTAGCCCCTTGCTCCTGGAGTAGACCCACTGAGGTCAAAGGAGCTCTGCAGCTTCACACCAGCCAAGGGTCTGGCTCATTGGGCACAAGGGTCGCAGAATCAGGGTGTAAATATGCTTGCTAACAATAACTATGAGTCAGGCAGGAATTCTGGAGATACAAACCTGCATGTTTCCTCTTCGAGAGGACAGACTGGCTCACAGACAGTCTCATCAGATAGTGGTTACATGGCTTGGGCTAAATCCTCCGCTGATGTAACGCCATTAAGTCAATGGATTTGCACCAATAGAAAAGTTTGGCTCCTACATCTCCTATTTGGTATAGGAATTTCTACTGCATTCCAACCTGTCAATCCTGCAAAAATAGCAAATTCATTGAGTCCCACTAATATTACTGTGAATTATATCTATTGGATCTACCTTTACTTGATACTTGTAAGGACTGTTCATTGGGTCAAGTTTATTCATGATCTGTGATTTGGTTGGTAACTACTGGATGGCAAATTTATTATTTTATCTAATCTAATCTCTTTTGTTATGCTTGTGATCAAACTATATTATTATAGGAATTCCTTTTGCTAAAATAACTTTCTTTCTTTCTTTCTTTCTTTCTTTCTTTCTTTCTTTCTTTCTTTCTTTCTTTCTTTCTTTCTTTCTTTCTTTCTTTCTTTCTTTCTTTCTGTCAGTCAACAGGTTAGATCGTTTGTCTGTAGAGATAGTAGCAAAATTAAAATTTTAGGCCAGATCTCCAGTTGTTTGGAAATTGGCACAGCTGATTGAATTGAATGAAACTATCGTAGTTTACCCTAGCTGAGGATCTAGTCCCTTCATTAGATGGTCACACTGTGAAAGTATTCCTTTTAAAAGAAGATTCACTGTTGAATGTGTCCCTTTGTTGGTTCACTCGTTTGTGTCAGCTTTACAGAGGTGGAACGCGAGGTTTTTGTTAAGGTTTTTATTACTGTGAGCAACAACAACAAGTTCACCTTTGGAGCTGGAACAAAGCTGGTAGTGAATCCCAGTAAGTAACAGGAATATTATTCAACATGTCTAATAAGGCAAGAACAAGAGGGTGGTCAATAAAACACGAGAGGCAGCAAATTTAAAAGAGCTAAAAATACTTACACTTGTTAAGCCTCTGGAACTCACTGCCCCATGATACCTTTGAGCTTGGCAGGATTTTTTAAAATAATGATTGGCTGTTTAAGAATATAGGACTGGAAGAAGGCTCCTGGGACACTGAGTCCCCTCCTCTACTATTGTAGGCAACCCTGTCATATAATGCCATTGATTATTGGGGCAGGGGGTGTTCAAAGTGCCTCTGGTATTTAGAAGCATAAATGTCATTGATTTGCAATGGAACAAATGCTCCTAAATCCCTTAGGTGCCTTTAAAAACTTTCTCGTATATGGATTATGGGTGAGATTTTCAAAAGAATCTACACCATTTGCCCCACTGCAAATCCCCAGGAATTAGATGCCTAACTCACATTGGAACTTTTGAAAATCTCACCCAACGACACCATATGCAGAGTCATACCAGAGAGGGTGGAATGCAACAGAGCTATAAGTCTGCCTGCTTCCCTGTATGCACCCGCCACTAAATGATGTGGAATAAGGGAGAAACGGCAGACTACCATATCACTCCCTAAGTAGGGGCTGTTGTACCTTCCTCTGAGATAGCAGGTTCTAGTTATTGTTGGAGCCTGGGCAAGGTGCTCTTATCCACTCTGGTTATTCCTATGTTTCTATTTCTAATAGGAGGTGGAGAGGTATGCTTTATTGGTCTAAAATCACCCCTTTATTAAACTGACTGATCTGAAAGGAGTTACACCTGGGAAGAATTTAGTCCAAATATACCTCTTATTACAGCCAGTCGGCAGTAATGACATGAAACAGGGAATTCAGCATGGTCATTTATTTCAACAGCTGTGATTGGTTAATTTAGTGTACTTAAAACATATCCAGAACCCCAGGGGAAAAATAAGCCTCTTTTTTTAAGGCAACTTTTGTATCAACTGACTGGTTTTACGAAGTTTTAGAGGATTAAAAATGCCATTGCTGTCCTTATTGTGCAGCTAGGTGTGTGTGTATGGAGATAGATAGGTAGATAGATAGATAGATAGATAGATAGATAGATAGATAGATAGATAGATAGATCACAAGTTGCCCACTTGGGACACCTATAATGACGTCTCTGTGTGGGATTTATTGCTAGATGTCTTAGCCATATACGTGCAAAGAGACATGCATCAAAAGAGCTGACAATGTAAATTGAATTCACTTGGTTTTTATTATTGTCTGTGTCACTGTGTTAACTCTGGAAGCAGCAGGAAATACATCTTTGGGAGTGGGACTAAATTGGTGGTGAAGCCTGGTAGGTGTTGATAATGTTTGTAAATATAAAAGGGTTTGTTTCAAATAACTGATAACGAGGTGGGATTTTGAGGAGGAACATAGATAGACAGATGCCCTAAATCTATGTATCTAAATTTGTAAATTCAGTTCTGGTCAAAGTACTGAATTTGTAATGATTTAGAGATGTGGCTTTAGCCAGCGTATGGATCTAAACTCAACTTGCAAAATAAAGTGATGTATAAGATAGTGCCAGATTTTCAAAGGTATTTAGGCACCTGAAGGTGCTGATAGGGCAGCTTTCCAAAAGCACCTCGGTACCCAACTACCTCTGAATTAGGAAAGAAGGCTGTATTGAAATTCCCACTAGGTGCCTATCTCCATCTTCAGCTACCTAAACACCTTTAAACTTCTGGCACTAGATCCTTAACTCTCCTGTATTATGTGACCAAGGATGGAAGTGTAGGGAGCCTTCCACTGGACAGAAAAATGTTCTTTCTTCTCGCTCTGTGGTTCTTGTAAACCTATGAGCTTCTGTAGGAATTCTGGAGGATTCAGCACTAAGCTAACTTTTGGAAAGGGAATGACACTCTCTGTAAAACCGAGTAAGTGGTGAGGTGTTAATAGAGTTTCTATAAATGCAACCCACAAGACATGAGCTAGGAATTTCCAGAGCTGCTCAGATACTGTCGTGATAATCTTTGCATCATGCCTAGATATATAGATGGATTATGAGTGCGGATAGAGAGCTAGGGGATAGAGATAGGATGGACAAATAATAGAGATCATTCCATATGTACTAACTTAGAACTTCACTTCATTGTGGCAAATCTAAAGGAAGAGTTATGTTCAAAACACTGAATTTGTAATCGGTTGGAGGATATGGCAGTAATTGTTGTGTGGGCCTAAACTCAGTTTTATTAGGGGAAGAAAGCAATTCACAATCCCTGGGCCCTCAGTCTTCTATGCCATAGCAGCAAAGATGGAAAGGTCTGGTATATTTCTCTGTGGAGGAATAGGTTCTCTCTCTCCCGTACACAGTTCTCATAAGGCTGTGTAATGCGGTGGGAACTATGGGGGAAGCAATATTAAGTTCATTTTTGGGAAGGGTACCAACCACTCTGTTAAACCAAGTAAATGGTTTTGTACTGCATGGTATGTACAATGTAATATATCTCACTCATATTCAAACTCTGAGTCACTAGAGGCAGTCTGACCATTTGGTTAGATCGATTGATCGATCGATAGATAGATGCCTGAAGAGGTCTTTTCCAATTCTAATGTGTATGACTCCATGGTACGCAATTGTTTTGTGGCTAGATAATCATCAAATCACCGAGGAGTTGGAGTGAGGTGCATTGCAGGTTTCTGAAGGGGCTAGGAAACGAGCAGTGACTCATAAAAGACCCTTTTTGTAAGGGGGATCATCACAGTGCATATTCAGGAAATGCAGACAAACTCATCTTTGGAAAGGGAACTAAATTGCTGATCAAACCCGGTAGGTACCTTCAGCTGTTATGGTCCAGAGAGATTCCAGCCATGTGGGGTTATCAACACAAATCTCTGGAGTTGGTGTAAACTGGGCATACCTCCATTGGAGTCAGTGGACCAGATCCCCAGCTGATGGAAATCAGCCATAGCTCCATGGTCAATGGGGATTGAACCTCAGTTGGTATAAACCAAACATAGCCCCATTGGAGTCAATGCGGCGGGATCCCAGCGGATGTGCATTGATGCAATGCCACTGAAATCAATGGGTCAAGTGCCAGTTTACATGAGCTCAAGAGCTTATCCAAAATCATCAGGATCCTACTTTGCCCCCAAACTTGTAATCCCTGTTAAGGCAGGTTACAAGGCTAGAGTAAGTGAGGGGAGTTTTTGCTTGGCTCTAAATCACTGTGCGATATACAGGAGGAACAAACAGGTTGATTTTTGGATCTGGCACTAAACTGATTGTCCGGCCAAGTAAGTGACAAGGGTGAGGGCAGCAAAAGATTTTTTCTATGAAGAATTGCTTGGCAGTTCTCTTCATTTGCCTCACTTTGTATTGATCTGTTGCTTTCGTTTGTGGGACTAGATTCAGGAGGAGAAGACGACAGTAAAAAGGAGCTGAGATGTTCAAAAGAGCCTAAGGGAATTAGGTGCCCAATTCCCACTGAAATCCCATGGAGGTCAGACTGGATGTTCTCATGGTCCATTCTGGCCTTAAAAATCTATTGGTCTACCTCAGTAGGTGTCCTTTGAAATCCCTGCCCTAGGGTTTTTGTTATTGGGTTTATCACTGTGCGGCTTCTGGATCAAACTGGAAACTCACCTTCGGCAAAGGCACAAAATTAATGGTGAATCCAGGTAGGCATGGATATGGGCAGACGTATCATTGGAAATATACAAGATTTTGCCATTCTCCTAAATCATGCTGAGTAGCCCCTTGCTCCTGGAGTACACCCACTGAAGTCAAAGAAGCTATTCGGGTTCACACTAGCCAAGGATCTTGCTCATTGGGCACAAGGGTCGCAGAATCAGGGTGTAAATATGCTTGCTAACAATAACTATGAGCCAGGCAGGAATTCTAGAGTTACAAACCTGCATGTTTCCTCTTCGAGAGGACAGACTGGCTCACAGACAGTCTCATCAGATAGTGGTTACATAGCTTGGGCTAAATCCTCCACTGATGTAACGCCATTAAGTCAATGGATTTGCACCAATAGAAAGTTTGGCTCTTAGTTTTCCTATTTGGTATAGGAATTTCTACTGCACTGCAACCTGTCTAGCCTGCAAAAATAGGAAATTCGTTGAACCCTGCTAATATTACTGTGAATTATATCTATTGGTTCTACCTTTACTACCATTTCTGTAAAGATTATTCATTGGGTTTACTACCATTTCTGTAAAGATTATTCATTGGGTTAAGTTTATTCATGATCTGTTGGATTGGTTGGTAACTATTGGATGACAAGTTTATTATCTAATCTAATCAGGGCCAGAGCCTCAACTCTGTTAACTTCAGTGTCATTGCATCAATTTACATGAGATTAGGCACCTGGCCCAGCAGTTTAGATCTCTGCATTAGGACCATCACAATTTGACATGCCATCAGAGAGAAGGGAAATGGTTAATGTAAAGCTGCGTGTTGCTGTGTAAATTCGGGAAGCAGCTTTGCAAAGCTCACTTTTGGAGCTGGCACCAAACTCCTTGTTATGCCAAGTAAGTGGCTTTGTTTTTGGTTGTTGCTAGGGAGTTTGTATAAAAATACCACAGCCAATTAGTGTTTATTCATGGTGTTGCCACAGTGGGAGGTAGAGAATGGAAGATCTATTAGGTTCCCGCACCTAACAGTACTGCAGGATACTTCCTGATTGTAGAACAACTGCCACAGATTTGTCCACTTCTCATGTTAGCTGTGTCAAGAAACAGGGTGTCTATTATGTTCCTGCTTATCTACCTAGAGGTCCTCATGGCTATAGTATCTGAACCCTTCTTAGCAGACTAGTGCCTACAGCCTCAATTCACGTCAGGGCACCATGTAGGTTGCCAGCTTTGGGTGGACGTATTCCTGGAGGTCTCATCACATGACATAATATTTAATTAAATATTGATCTTTAATTCTTGGAGACTCCAGGACAACCCTGGAGGGTTGGCAAGCCTAGTGCCCTTGTGCTGGGCGCTGTATTAACACATTAAAACAGGCCCGGCCCGCACAGAGTGAGCTGTGAAAGTGGAGGAAGGAAGTATCGTTCTGCCCATTTTACAGATGGGGGAAACTGAAGCAGAGGGAGATTAAAACTGGGTTTTCCAAGCAACCTATGGGACTTGGATGCCTTTAATTGTTTTAAAACTATGCAGAAACCGGTGTGGCTTCATTGAAGTCAATGGAGCTGTGACAGTAAAAAACGTGCTAATGTTCTGGGCCAAAATATGCATGCTGTGATTTTCAGGGATCACTAAGGGGTTTGGGCACCTGCGTCCCACTGAATTCCAATGGCCTCTTTGAAAATCCCAGCATGCTTTTCTCCTTTACCTCTATCGCACAACATGCCCCCCGGCCTCTGCAGTGGATAGATTTTTGTCAGGGCAGAGAACACTGTGGGACTACAAGTGGGTACAATAAGCCAGTGTTTGGAAGAGGAACTAGACTGGTTGTCATTCCAAGTAAGTTCCCGTCCTTAATTTCTCCTGCTGTATGGCCTCTGAAGCAGGGTTGGTTGGAAAATTATCATCAAAACAGTTTTTCTGTCAGAAAATGTGATTTAGAGAAAACCAACTTTTTCATGACAGTGTGTTGGCCTCTATGAAAAACTCTATTAGAAAAATTAAGCAATGTTACAGTGTCCCTTTTTGATTTTTCATTATGAAACTTTTTAATTTTTTTTACTTTATTTCATATATGAAAAACTAAACATAAAAGGTCAAAACCAAAATCTTTTGAATGACCCAAAATGAATGTTTTTTTGGAATTACGTTTCACAATTTTTTTTGAAAAACTGGCTTTTCATCCCAATTCAGGAAGGCGTTTTTGAAAAATCTTTCCAACCAGCTCTAGGCTTAAGCACACATCATTTGTAATATCTTTTCTCCTCCAAGGACAGCAAATCTGTGATGGCAAAATTCACCTTTGTGCAGAGGGGGCCAGCACAAGAGTTGTGACTCCGGGCTAACGTGGCACTAACATGGCTTATTGGCCTTGCATTGATCCTCTGCGCAAGAAGTGAAGAACTGATTCTCTGGGGGATAGTTTAACAGTTAAAATGATATTTCCAAAGTCACCCAAGTATTTTGGATAAAAGTGCTTAGCCAAATACCAGAGGTGGTTTGGAATATGGTCTCATTGCCTCCTTGTGCTTCGCTGTTGGAGTGTCTGTATCCCCCTCGTCTTATGCTTAGATTGTAAGCACCCTGGGACAGGATTGTCTTTCTGTCGGGTGTTTGTACAGCACCTCGCACCACAGGGTCCTACTGGTTCCCGAATAGTGCTGGAAAGTACTGCTGTGATAACAACAACAAATCCTAATTTCTAAGATACAGTGTGGAAACATCACTCTTCCCCCCTCCCCCGCCCGCCCAGGGAAAGCTGTCTTTTTCCAAAAAATTAAAATTTAGAAGTTTTTGTTATGGTGGGACATGCTGTGTGACTAATGATGCGAACAAACTCATCTTTGGAGGTGGAACTCAGCTACTGATAAAACCTAGTAAGTGCTTTTCCTTTCACTCAATTTTTGGAGGGTAAAAATAAATGATATTTCAGGATATCTCACAGTGCTTTTTCAGATACATCAGAAAAACTGAAGAAGTTCGTTGAATGAAAACACTGTGCTTAACTGAATAGTCTGGTGTGGATGCTGTTTTGTGATCTCGGTACATAGATTAAGGATCCACAGGAACATTACCATCACTCAGTTAACTGCAATCTGACCAAATGCAATTTTCAGAGTTTCATGGGATGGCCAAATCCCCTTAATTTCTAAAACCCCACTCTAAATATTCCAGGGCGGGGCTGTATCCCATCTATTTTTTGGTCCTCTCTAATGTAACTCTGGAGGTTTCATTATCCATATGAACGTCCAGTCCTTTCTTGAATCCTGGAAGCACAGTTCTTGGTCTCAACAGTGTCTCGCTGGCAATGGACTATACATTATGTAAAAAACAAAAAAGTCTCTCTTTTGAGCAGTTTGAAATTAAACTTAAAACAAGTGCTAATAAGGCTACCTAATGTTGTGTTTCTCCAAACAGTAAAAGCAAGAGTCAGCTTCTCAGCTGGTGTCTATGAACATAGGGGCAATTTTTAGGTGCCTGTAAGAGTAGACAGTCATGCAATGCCATTTACAAAAGAGTCTGGGCACCTAACTCTCACTGATTTCAGGGGAATTAGGAGCGTAGGCTCTTTTGATAAGCCCACCAGGTGTACATCTGCATTTTTAGGCATCTAATATCTTAAAAAATATGGCCCACGGCACCATGGACTTCAAGGGAGCTGGGCTGATTTACCAGTTGAGGAATTGGCCCATATTGTATTTTATCCAAGAACAAAATTTATCTCAGATAAAACAATGGGCCGGATTCTCAGCTGGCGTAAACCAACAGAATTCCCTCCAAGTCATAGAAGCTAAGCCAATTTACAATAACTTTACTTCTGATTTAAAATTGACTCCTGTTGAGGAAACTCTAGGCATAAATAGATTCACAGAGTGCTCGTACCCCTTAGAGTGGCAGCTGGTGTTTTCGTCGTGATGCAAATTACTGTGTGAGTACTGGGAATGATAAAGTGATTTTTGGGAAAGGAACGAGACTGATTGTGAGGCCAAGTAAGTGGTTTTAGTTTTTTAATGGAGAACCATTTTTTAAGAAAGTGAATTTGACTTTCAGAGAGTTGGTTGAACTGGGGGTTTATTTTATTAGGTTGATCTTATGCACAGAGAGGGACAAGGCACAAAGGGCAATGTGGTTCCCATCTAAGTCCACGGGCATTGGGCACCTGCCTTTAGTATCATTCAAAGAATCTCCCCCATTGCACCTAATTACGTTTAACTGAGAGCAGAAACATTTTGGGCACATGAGCAACCACTAGACTCCGCTCCCCTATCCCAAGCTAGGGATAGAACCCAGGTGTCCTGACTCCCAGCCCACCTCTCTTCTCTAACCCCTAGACCCCACTATCCTCCCAGAGCAGGGAATTTAACCCAAGCATCCTAATTCTAAATCCCTTGTGCTAACTTTCAAGACAGCACCCCTCTCTCTGAGCAGGGGCTAGAACCCAAGTTTCTGGACTCCCTAGGCACTGGATCCAATAATTCCCCCCAAAACTGATGTTTTTTGTGGAAATTGGTTTTTGAAAATCATAACTGTCTAGTTTTAAGAACAGGAGAACTTGTGGCACCTTAGAGACTAACAAATTTATTTGACCATAAGCTTTCGTGAGCTACAACTCACTTCATCGGATGCATGCTCACGAAAGCTTATGCTCAAATACATTTGTTAGTCTCTAAGGTGCCACAAGTCCTCCTTTTCTTTTTGCGGATACAGACTAACACGGCTGCTACTCTGAACCCTGTCTAGTTTTAGTTTTTGCAACATAAAACTAAAAAAAGCAAATGAGGAAAATTTGGGGGAAATGAATTTTTTTCAAAATTTCCCAACAGATAGGGCATCTTTCCAAAAGCACCTCGATACCCAACTACCTTTGAATTAGGCAAGTAGGCTGTATTGAAACTCCCACTAGGTGCCTATCTCCATCTACCTAAACACCTTTCAACTTCTGGTGCTAGATCCTTAACCCTCCCGTATTATGTGACGAAGGATGGAAGTGTAGGGAGCCTTCCACTGGACAGAAAAGGCCCTTTTTTCTTGCTGTGTGGTTCTTGTAAAGCTATGAGCTGCTGTGGGGATTCTGGAGGATACAGCGCTAAACTAATTTTTGGAAAGGGAACAAAGCTCTCTGTCAAACCAAGTAAGTGGTGTGGCATTAATAGAGTTTCTACAAATGCAATATATACATGACATGAGCTAGGAATTTCCAGAGCTGCTCAGATACTGTCATGATGGTCTTTGCGTCATTGCCGAGATGTATTGATGGATAATGAGTGGGCACAGAGAGCGAGAGCGGGGATGGACAAAAAGACAGAGATCATTCTGTATATATTCACTTAGGACTTCACTTCATTGTGGTAAAGCTAAGGGAAGAGTTATGTCCATAACACTGAATTTATAATCGGTTGGGGGATATGGCAGTAATTGTTGTATGGGCCTAAACTCAGTTTTATTAGGGGAAGAAAGCAGTTCCTAATCCCTGGGCCCTCAGTCTTCTGTGCTATAGCAGCAAAGATGGAAAGGTAGACAGCCTTTCTTTGTGGAGGAATAGGTTCCCTCTCTCCCATATACAGTTCTTGTAAGGCTGTGTACTGCTGTGGGAACTATGGGGGAAGCAACATCTTTGGGAAGGGAACCAAACTGTCTGTAAAACCAAGTAAGTGGTTTTGTACTGCACAGTGTGTATAATGTAATATATCTGAATCACGTTCAAAATCAGAGTCTTTAGAGGCAGTCTCACAATTTGGATAGATAGATAGATAGATAGATAGATAGATAGATAGATAGATAGATAGATAGATAGATATGTGTGGGGATAGAGCGCTAAATCTATCTAGATTATCTGATAGCTAGCTAGCTAGATGGGGGATAGAGTGCTATACAGATATATAGCTAAATATATCTATGTAGATAGATAGACAAGCAGTTAGAAAGATAGAAATTCAATGTTTTAACATAACTCCTGTCCTGCAGTTTTCAAGATGGTCTATCAGGTTGGAGATGTAGCACCAACGAGTTTATGGACCAATCCTCAATTTCACTATGGAAATAAAATTATTAATAATGTTACATGGTAAGTTCCCCCTTCTCTCCTATGGGCCTGATCTAAAAGCAATTAAAGCCAATGAGATTCTTTCCAAAGATCCCGATGGCCCTTGGATCATGCCTTTTGTGAACAAAAATGGGGATGTAACGAGTCTTCCACTGTGGAGCAAAGGGCTTGGTCCCCTGTGCATGGTTATTGTAAGGCTGTGTGTTGCTGTGGGGATTATGGAACAGGCAACACAAAGCTCATATTTGGGAAGGGAACAAAACTCTCTGTAACACCCAGTAAGTCGTTTTTCTTTAGCATTTTAATTGAATGCATAGTTGCGGACAGGACAGCACAAAAGTATTATAGTTATTATTTTAAATAAGTATCTGTCTCCCAGAAGAAAATGGGCTTGATTCCTTAGAGTTTGTAGAATACAATATAGTTGAAATAAGTGAAAATCTAAGAAGGGCTCAGATACTGTAATAGGTAGGTAAGTAGGTCAATCGATCACTCTGATATGGGATGAGATACTGGACTACACTTTTTCTTTTGGAACCTTCTTTGAAGCTAAAATTCATGTGTACATCCCAAGAGACATAAATTCAAAGAGATGCTGCTGCACAGTGAATGCACTTTGTTTTTGTTATTGGATGTGTCATTGTGTGTCTTCAGGAGCAAGTTGGAAATTGATCTTTGGGAGGGGGACGAAATTGACTGTGGAACCTGGTAGGTGATAATATCCAAGATATGCTGGTAAATATCTAATGGATTTGAAAGCCTAATTTGTATTATTGGAAATGGGCCTTGGAATCTCTTGGGTAGCTTTGAAAATATCAGCATCAATGTTTTTTAAGACTAGAGGTGAGTCTTTTTGCCATGGGCTTTATCACTGTGGGTAACAATGACTTCAAGCTCATCTTTGGATCTGGGACACAACTAATTGTAAAGCCAAGTAAGTATTTGGAACGTTATGTGGGATTTTCAAAAAACATCTCAAGGAATTGGACCTCCAGTTCTCATAGGTATAGGTTAGTTCCAACTGGAATATTTTTGGGGAATTTCTCTGGCCTGTGTTCTGCAGGCGGTCAGACTAGATGATCACAGTGGTCCTTTCTGACCTCAGAATCTATGAAAGCCAATGAGAATTAGGCACTTAACTCCCTATCAATTCCCTTTGGAAATGAGGCATAATTCCCTTTTATTAAAGTGATAAAATATAAGAGCAGAAGGACTGAGAAATTAAGAGAAACACAAAAGGGGCAGAAAGGATTTGAAAAGTGGTGGAGTATGTATCTAATCTTCTTATAGGGTCACTGATCACTGTCATATCTGAGCAGGAAAAAAAGTCACAATGCTTCCCGGAGTAGAATTCTGCCTTTTTCTGATCCATAGTTAGATGTCTCACCCATGTGGCCACTCCATTTCACATATCCATTTTAGACAATGTAATTGTCCAAGCAAACACGCAAAGCCAGAGCCTCAACTCCATTAACTTCAATGACATTGCATCAATTTACCCTAGACTGAGCACCTGGCCTAGCAATTTAGACTTCAGTATTAGCCACCATTGCAATTTGACATGTTTTTGTCAACATGGCCCCTGGCCTCTGCAGTAGATAGATTTTTGTCATGGCAGAGAGCACTGTGGGACTACAAGCGGGTACGACAAGCCAGTGTTTGGAAGAGGAACTAGACTGGTTGTCATTCCAAGTAAGTTCCTGTCCTTAATTTCTCCTGCTGTATGGCCTCTGAAGTAGGGCTGGCTACAAATTTTTCATCAAAACAGTTTTTCCATCAGAAAATGCAATTGTGACAAAATCTTTTTTTTTTTTTATGAAAATATGTTGGTTTTGCTGAAGTTCACAAAGGGACAAGGCACGAAGGGCAATGCTGTTCCTATCTAAGTCCATGGGCATCAGGCACCTGCCTTTTGTATCATTCAAAAATCTCTCCCATTGCACATAATTATGTTTAACAGAGAGCAGAAACATAACAGACTACATGAGCGACCACTAGATTCCACTCCCCTGTCCAAGCTGGGGATAGAACCCAGGTGTCCTGACTCCCAGCTCTCCGCCCTACTCTAACACACTAGACCCCACTATCTCCCAGAGCAGGGAATTCAATCCATGCATCCTGATTCCCGGTCCCTTGCTCTAATCTTCAGGACAGCTCTCCTCTCTCTGAGCAGGGGCTAGAACCCAAGTGTCTGGACTCCCAGCCCATGCTTCTCTTGCCACTGCACCCCATAATTCAACCCAAAACTAAGGACAGAATTTAGGAATCCTAATTTAGAGCGCCTACACACTAAAACTCTCCTCACATCCCAGAGGTGCGACTAGAACCCAGAAGTCCAGGGTCGTAACCCTCCCCTTTTAAGTCACTGGACTGGATTCCTTTCTCGGACCTGGGGATAGAACCCAGGAGTCCTGAGTCTTAGAACCCCGGCTGTAACCTACAATTATTAAATACACAGGGAGACGTAGACAGACAAAATACATCCAGCTGCTGTATATTGGTGTAACATCTTTGGCATCAATGGCATTACACTGATTTATAGCAGCTGAGGATCTGGTCCGTTATATGGAACAATATCAACACTAGGCTAGGATGTATTGGCTAATCCATCCTGAAGAGCTTGCGTTTGCACAAGGAACAGCTCTTACGTTTTTGTAGGGGGGGAAAACACTGTGTGAACTATGGCAGCACATTCACCTTGGGAAGTGGGACGAGACTTCTTGTGAAGCCCCGTAAGTGTAGCTGATTTTCATTCCTACTTGGCAGAAACCCAAATTTTCCCAGTGGAAAACTGGGCTGCAGCTTGGGCTTTTAGAGGTGTTTTCCTTTTAACTGTGAGGCTGAAATGTGTGTCCAGGAAAAGGAGAGCGAGAAAGTTCAATTTGGATTCCACCCTGCTGAAGGTGGACATTATGAAAAGCTCTCAGAACGTTCCTCAACGCAGACCCAGAGTGGTCCTGGTATTGTACCTACAACACAATAGCTAATGCCCATCTGTCCCGATTCACAACCCTCACTGCTGTCCCAGCCCTTGGATCTTCACTCCACATCCAACTCTTCCAATGCCCCTTAATCCTGACCCACCGCCTCCCTAACCCTTTAGGCTCCTCTTTGCGATCTGCCAGTGTCCCTCAATCCTGACCCATAGCCCCCTGCTATTCCAGCCCTGGGCTCCCTGGCCAACACATGCAACTCAATCCTACAAACAAATATTTCCTCCTTAAATTCCTGGTTTTCAGAATCATATTGCTGGCCTTGAGGTGCTCAACTTTGCCAAGTGATTTGCTGCGGTTTTTGTTGTGGAGGGAAATGTTGTGTGACGGCTGGCACAGGGGGATATGGGCTCGTCTTTGGCTCGGGGACCAAATTGTCTGTTAGACCAAGTAAGTTCTCTGCTTTCATGGGTACTTCTTCTGTGGCACAAGAGTCTTTTTGGTCTTCAAGGCCCTCTTGAAATTAGCTGCTGATTTTATTGCTGCATTAGTGTTTAGATATAGGTAGATATTATCTGTCCATCCATCTATGTATCATTTTGATGGGTCAATTTTCAAGGGCACCATGGGGTGTGTTGCCTACGGGGTGGATAGTGGCTGCAGTATTGTGCCCCTAGATTCCTGGCCCACGGGTGTCAGTTCCGTGGGGGCAGATACCATTCTCTTGGCTAGGGTTTTTGTTGCAGTGGGAAACACTGTGTGAATGATGGCACTTATAAGCTCAGCTTTGGGAGTGGGACGAGGCTCCTTGTTAAACCCGGTAAGTCCCCGTGGCTGTGTCACGGTGATGGGCGTTAGCTAAATTGTGAGTTTCTGAGAATGTCCATTTTTGATATGTTTGGGGAGTGATTATTTTGGTAATGGATGTGGGAGACACCCCAGCTACACTGATGTTACTCAGTCCTCCAAACACAGTTTCTGGTTTTGGGGATCCTATCACCATCCTTTAGGTGCTGAGTTCTGCCCAGTGATTTGCAGGGTTTTTGTGATGAAGGGAAACGTTGTGTGAACATTGGCACAGGGGGATACGGGTTAATCATTGGCTCTGGGACTGAATTGTCTGTTAGACCAGGTAAGTGCTCTGCCTTTCCGTTTAAAAGTTTCCTCAGTTAAAAATGAGCATTTGGTCATTAAGGACCTGATGAGAGCAGCAGAGGATTTTATGGATGTGTTAAACCTAGTTTACACTAGACAAGGTTAACTAGCGTCACTGTATTGATAGAGCCATACCAGCACTTTCCTCCAGTGGAGTGCTTACGATGCTACGGCTTATACCAGCTCCCCTAACAAAATAAGGTGCAGCAGAAAACATGCTCTTGAAGGAGGTTGGTACATTGGAGAGATTGCAGAGAAGAGCCACGAGAACGATTAAAGAATTAGAAAACCCACCTTATAGTGGTAGACATGAGCTCAATCTATTTAACTTAACAAAGAGAAGGTTCAGGGGTCACTTCCTTACAGTTTGTAAGTACCTATGTGGGGGACAAATATTCAGTAGTGGGCTCTTCAGTCTAGCAGAGAAAGGTCTAACACGATTCAATGTCTGGAAGCTGAAGCCAGACATAATCAAATTGGAAATAAGGCGTCAATTTTAAACAGTGAGAGCAGTTAACCACTGGAACAATTTACGAAGTGTCATGGTGGATTTTCCATCAAATCAAGATTGGATGGTTTGCTAAAAGAGCCGCTCTAGGAATTATTTGGGGGCAGGTCTCTGGCCCTGTGTTATACAGGCGGGGCAGACCAGATGATCATAGTGGTCCCTTCTGGCCTTGGAGTCTATGAATTTAGCGTATGTAGCCACACAACACCATTGTGAGGTAGGGAAATAATGTCCCCATTTCACTGATGGGAGACTGAGGCACAGAGAGTACACGTGACGTGCCCAAAGTGACAGGAATTGTCCATGGCAGAGGAGGGATTTAAATCTGGATTTCCCAAGTGCTTTGGCTAGCACCGGGACCACTCTACTTCACACACTGCAGAGCTATTTATTTACCTACATATGTTCTTGTGATTGGATTTTCAAAGGAGCCCAGGGGATTTGGGGGCTCTCTTCCTTTAGGTTCCTTTCAATATCCCATTTGGTATCCATGTCGAATATAATTGGAAACGTTGCCTGAGGTGGAGCACCTTCCTCCCCAATTCTGGCTCAGGGAGGTTAGTTCCTAGTCAATGCTGTCAGGGTTTTTGTTGGAGTGGGAAACACTGTGTGAATGTTGGCGCTGGTAAAGTCACCTTTGGGAGTGGGACAAGGCTCCTTGTTGCACCCAGTAAGTGCCGTACTCATGGTTTTAGTTGAATTTCTGAGTTTCTGAGGATGTCTATTTTTAATACATTGTGGGAGCTGGAGAATCACTCAGGGCTGGACAGAACTGAATTTCTCCCACACAAAAGTTTTTCTGATGCCCCTCATTTCTGACCCACAACCCTTTGCTATCCAAGCCTTGGGCTCCCCTTCCAGTTCTGCGGATGCTCCTCAATCCCAACCCACAGCTTTCTGCTATCCTAGACCTGGGATTTTCCCCTCTCTCTCCAGCTCTGCCAGTGTCCCTCAATCCTGTCCTTGCAATTCCTAGACAAAGGGATTCTAGTTAGAGCTTTGGGATTTGCTATCATGTCTCTTGCCCATGTCTGGGGAAAGGGGCCAAGAACTTTGCAGGGTTTTTGTGATGGCAGGAAATGCTGTGTGAATACTGATTCGGGGAGCTTCAAGCTCAACTTTGGCTCTGGCACGAAGTTGTCTGTCAGACCAAGTAAGTTGCCTTCCTTCATATGTAATTTCTTTGCCTTAAAATACGTTTTGATCTTCAAAGCTCAGTCCTGTTTCTAGGGTCACATATCCATCTGTCCATGCATCTATCCATCCATCTATTTATCCATCCAGTCTTCCCTCCAGAAGAGAGGGAAAGAAATACAGAGTGAATAAAAGATTCCCTGAAGGGAAGGATAGATAGATAGACTGGTAGATTCCAAGGCCAGAAGGGACCATTGTGATCACTGAGTCTGACCTCCTGTGTAACACAGGCCATTCAGCTTCTGCTCTAGGAATTATTGCGGGGCAGTTCTCTGGTCTGTGTTACACAACAGGCCAGACTAAATGATCACAGTGGTCCCCTTCTGGTCTTGGACTCTATCTAGATACCCATCCTTCCCTTCAGAGAATCATTTTTTTTCTTTCTGTTCTGTCTTTCTAGATTTCTTTCTCTATATTCTGATTTCTTCTCTCTCGCTCTGTATGTCTCGCTGTCCTTCCCTCTAGAAAATCTTTCTCTCTCTTTCTTTCTCTCTCTTGTATACTGTGCCTGTGATTATCGTATCTGACTGCTCAACTCTATTAAGTCTTTTTACGATTACATTTTTCATTCTTTTAGGACTTAGGTGAATATTTACTGACGTCGTAAGGAAAAATAGGAACAGAAGGGTCAGAACAAGAATCCCCTCATCCCAGGTTTCTGTCTCCAATCATTACCAAATGCTTCAGAGAATGGCTGAGGGAACCTCATGGTGGACAATTATGGAATAACCTGGCCAGGAATAGCTCAGGGAACCCATTTGTAAGTGCCCACCCTTCAGGAAGCTCTGTAGAACTTCTTGTAAAGGTGGCAAACACTGTGGGATTATGGGACTAATAACAAATTAATCTTTGGAGCTGGGACCATGGTCGTTGTTAAACCAAGTAAGTTTTTTCCTTCTTTGGACTGAGTAGTGGCAGGGGAAAGAAAGACAGTTGGTCATTTTAGCAAAATATATCTATTCTCAGTAAAGGCCATGGAGCAGAGCCTTTACTCACATTGATGAGTTATTTTCATGTATAGTAATTGGTCACCAGCCTGAGTGAGAAGTTCACAGCCTAGCACTCATATTTTGAATGTCTTTTTGACTTGTTTCTTGGCTGAATTTGTCTAACTTTGACTCCCAGCAACTGGATCTTTTTCTACCCTTTCCTACATGGGCTCTTCCTTCCAGCAGACAAAGTTGTAACAAGATGCAGGGGCTGGATGCTGAAGTTAGAAAAACTTTGAAGTGGAAATAAGATGCAGCTCTTTAACAGTGAAGGTGATTCATTACGGGAGCAGCTTCCCAAGGCTGTGGTGGATTCTCCATTGTGTGGAGTTTTTAAATCATGACTGGATGTCTTTTTTAAAAAAAACACCAGAAGTTATAGGAATCGTTGGGTGAAAGTCTCCAGCCTGTGTTATTCAGGATGTCAGAGTAGCTGACCAGAATGGTCCTTTCTGACCTTGAAATCAAGGGATGTGATTTTCAAACCCACCTGATGGTCAGATCCCTCAGGTAGCTTTGCAAATCTCATCCTTTGAATCTATGGACGTGTTTTGAATCCATGTATCTTTTCCTGTGAGACATAAGAGCAAGGAATTATGCAAGGAATGAACTTCTGCTTTAAAACAAACCATAAACCTCCAGAAAGGAAAGGTGAGGAGACTGGAAGATGTTATTAGTTCGGAGGAAGTGCTCAGAGACTATGGTGATGCAGACAATATGAGAACCTGGAGAAACCATTGTCTCCTCAAGAGTAAAAGCAGCAGTTACATTTGTGTTTAAAGCCAAATTTTGCAAATGTTAAAAAAAATATCTTGGCATGAAAGCTAGTCAGTTGTGCTAAGATCCGGGGAGGAGTGTGTGGAAGTAATATTAAATCATTTTAATAAGGGACTCCTGAGAGTGGACACCCTGAAAGTGCGCTGTTTTCAAAGCTGCACAAATTCTTTTTTTTCCCCCCCACAGATATAGGCAAAAATAAGGTGAAGGAACCACATGAAACTTTTATCACTTGATCCAGGGTTTCTATTCTCATAGAATATTTCCTGGAGCTCCCCCCATGCTCCTCCACCAATATGCTATGAAAACTCCAAGGGGGTTAACAATATTTACTGGCACTATGCTCCAAACAGCTCTGGCTGAATTTAAGCCCTGATTTGATCCCTTTTGTTGAGACCTAGAGCACTGTATGGAAAAGAAGGGTGATAAATGAAACAGGAGAGAGGGAGTCATGGACAGAAGAAGTGATCAGGCTGGAACGTTTCAGTAAAGGCCCTAAGCATTGTGTGACTACCGGGTCAAGTGTTGGTAAACTGATCTTTGGAGCGGGAACCAAAGTCTTCATCCAGCCAAGTAGGTGGCTTGTCTCCATTTGAAGTCCAACCCTCAGAGATTAAGTAGAATTCAATTTACAGTTATGGAATCAGATTCCGTAGTGGGTGTAAATTGTCCATAGCTTCATTGAAGCCAATGGGCTCAGATCTCCATCTGGTGTAAATCAGGGGACTTCCATTGAAGTCAAGAGAGCTGTGAAAATTTCACCAGCTGAAGATTCAACCCTACAGGTTTAAGTAAAGGGCTATGATACTGTGATAATCAAGGCTATAAATATGACTTTGGATCAGGGACTAGACTGACTGTATTGCCAAGTAAGTATATTTGCTACTACTAATAATTTAATGGTGAGTTAGATATATGTATGAGGTGGGATTTTTTTTGAAGCTGCTTAATGTATTCCACTATCTAACTCCCATTCATTTTATCAAGAATTGGCACCCAGGACACTATGGGGTCTTTGCTTTGAAACTCTCAGTGTCTTAATGTATTAATAATCCTCTGGAGCTCATTGTCACAAGATATCACTGACTGCTAGGACACTGCAAAACAACCCAAAGCAGTAGCTATGGCACCATCCCTCATTGAATTAGGGTGCCTAAATCCCTTATGGCCCTTTGAAAATCCCATCCTAAACAAAAATCTTTATCTCTTTATCGTCTGAAAAAAATTGTGTGCAACAAGGGAGTACACGCAAGAGAAATGGGATGAAATAAATATGAGAAAAGCAGATATATTTCAATGGAATTCAGGGCCTAGGTCCCAACTAATGTCACATAAGAAATCTGTAATAGAGTGGGAAATCAAAGCCAGGTCTCTCAAATATCACATCAGCACCTTAATCATTGGATCAGCCTTTCCTCTTCCTTGGGCAACCCAACCCATCAAGAGGAGGGTAGGGAGCAGGAGAGAGAGAGAGCCCAAAAGGGTTTCTGGTAAAGGGGGATTGTGTATTGTGTGGATGGAAATTTTGGATGGGGAAGCCAACCTCTGGAAGTGGAAGAGTGTTGACTGTAACTCCAAGTAGGTGACTCATCAATTTAATTCAGAAATGACCAAGAAATGATTGATGAGTCGGAGTAATCTAAGCTCAGTGTAGAGATGGTCAAAGAGTGTCAAGTATTTTTCACAGGAAATTATGAAAAATGTTCATTTTTTCTAAATTTCCTCTCTCCCCAGATACAAAACAAAACCCCATAAAACAAAATCCATGAGTCAAAAATCATTTTCAGCTTTCTCGTAAATTTTACAGCTTTTGAAAACAAAAATTGAACTGTTTTACTGAAAACTCAAAAGTTACAAAAAAAAAAAACAAAAAAAAAATCCAAACAAAAAAACACAACAGTTTCTGTTTTTTGTTTTTTTTTGTCAGACAAATGGAAAATTTCATCCAAAATTCATTTTGGCCATTAAGCCATTTGTCAGCAAAGGAAAGAATGAGTGGATGAAACAAATTGACCACTCTACCCAAAAAGAGGGAAAGATCTATATGGAAATGTTTGGCACCTGTAGATTGCTGGTATTTTTAAAGTAGTCTAAGAGTTAGATACACAGCTGTCTTTGAATTTCTCTGGGATCTGGTTCCACAGACTCCACTGAAAAACCCAGCCTCAGTCCATGGAACCCCGACTACAAATAGCCATCGCTACTATTATTGTTAAGCTGCATAATACTGTGTGATAACAATGCGAGAAAACTCCAGTTTGGGCTGGGACGAAGTTATCAGTTCAACCAAGTACGTGACTTTTTCTCTGTATCCTTTCTCCCACATTCCTTTCTCTCGATCATGGTTTTATCCTGCTGTCCATCCCTGTAGTATCCGAGCACTTTCCACATATAATTAATAGGAATCGCAACGCCCATATTGAATTTCATATAAATACCTTGGCAGATCTTTGTTTAAAAGCAGGAATGTTTAAGGCACCATTACCAGATTGAAATATTTTTTTATAACATGTTATCCAGTGATTATTGATCAGCTTAATTGATTTCTGTAGGCAGAAGTCATGGATTCATAGATTCCAAAGCCAGAAGGGTCAACTGTGATCATCTAGTCTGCCCTCCTGGATAACACGGACCACAAATCTTCCCCAAAATAATTCCTAGAGCAGTTCTTTTCAGAAAACCATCCAATCCTGATTTAAAAATTGTCAGTGCTGGAGAATCCACCACAGCCCTTGGTAAACTCTTCCAATAGTTAATTACTCTCACTGTTAAAAAATTACGTCTTGTTTCTAATCTGGGAAAGATGTGTGAGAAAATGTGTTTCAGTGATAATTACCTACCGATAATGTAGGAAACAGTATTCCCATCCCATGAATATTTTGAAGAGTTTAATTTTTTTCTCCATTTCCAATCAGGACGAAAAGGCAAAATCTCAAAAGTATTCATAAACCAAAAAACGGATTTTTTTTTCCTGGTTTAGCTCACTCAAAAAAATTGTTTCAGTACTTTCAAAACATTTCATTTCAACTTTGACCTCCACACCCCTCTTTTTTTAAAGTCTCATGCGCCTAATAAATTAATTTCAGTTTGACCTGGAAAACTGGAATTTTTCATTTTGAAAATGTCAAAACAAAATGTTCAGACAATTTTATAACTTTTCCTCCACATTTTTTTTCAAGCCAGGAAATTCATCAAAACCAATCCAGTTTTATGAACAGTTTTGGTTGCAATGAATTGGCATTTTTTTAACAAAAAAACCATGTAGTTGAAAAATTCATGACCAGCTCTAATAATGATATAGGGTTTACCAGACTGGGTCAGACCGGTGGTCCACACAGCACAATCTCCTATTTTTAGTGATGGCCAGGATCATAGGAACATAAGACGTAGGACTGGAAGGGACCTCCTAGGTTATCAAGTCCAGATACGTAAGAGGAAGGGGCAAGAAATGCTGATGAGCACAAATAGAGTGGAAGCAAAAGCACCCAAATTGCCTTGACTATCAATAGGAGTAGGACGCCCAACCGACCTCTTGTGCCTTTGAGAATCTCTCCTTTGTTAATGAATGACATCAGGAGAGGAAGGGCAAAGGAGTTCTTGCAAAGGGAATGAGTATTGTGTGTATGATGGTTCTGGCTGGGGGAAGATGATCTTTGGAGGTGGAACTACAGTTACTGTAACTCCAAGTAGGTGTCTCTCTCTTTCAATTCAGAAATGACCAAGAAGCGGTTTAAGAGATACCATAATTAAAACCCAGTCCCAAGGAAAAGATCTCTGTAGAAGTGTTTGGCACCTATACGTGGCTGGCTTCTTCAAGTCATCTAAGGGAGTTTGACCCCTAGGTCTCATTAAATTTCAGTGGGATCTGAGTACTGAAACCCCAGCCTGAATCAATGGAGCTTCCAGTTCTTAGTGTGGGGAATGAGCATTGAGCGGGCCAGAGGTCCATATGACAAGCAAGTAGCAGCAGCAGCTGGTATTATTGTTAGGCTTCGTAGCACTGGGTGAGTAGCGATGCAAGAAAACTCCAGTTTGGGGTGGGGACAAAGTTATCCGTTCAACCAAGTATGTACCTATTTTCCAGTCTGTGTGTCCATCCATCTATCTCTGTTTCACAAAGTTTCTTAAAATACTGGGCCTAAATCCAGAGTAACATCATTTGTGATAAGAGTTTGAACTGGAGGAAGACCTGAATCAGCACCCTTGGGTCTAGTGGGTTTCTGATGAAGCTCAAAGCAGTGTGTGTATAGCGGGACAGCTGGAAAGCTAACCTTTGGGAAAGGAACCAGGTTAACTGTGAACCCCAGGGAGTATTGGTGTTAAAACCAGCCATTCTGCTTTTATAACACAATAAGATGCCAAAGGGTTCTTTGGGGATTCTTTAAAACTTGTATATTTGGTCGGTTTTGATTGATCTGAAATATATTTTCACTCCAGTTGTTGCTATCCTAAGTTGACTTACTTATGTGTGTTGAAATCAGGACAGGGAATTTCAAAGCAGCATAAGATGCTACATGCCCAAATCCCTTTCAATGTCCATGAAGCTGGGCACACAACTCCTTAAGATCCCTTGAAATATCGGCCTGAAATGTTCAGCTAGTAAAATAACTTTCTATTCATTCCCAGAGTTCATGCTCATATATATGGTGATAAGAGCTAGCTGGATGGGTGTGTATTGGGATAAGTGGGTAGATGTATGTACACATGATAATAGGCAGTTGGCATTCCCTTGCTTGCCGCTGGGATGTAAGAGATGTATTTGTACGGGGTTGTCTCACAGTGTGTATGATGCAAACAGGTTGATCTTTGGAAAGGGGATGGTGCTCTCGGTGATCCCCAGTGAGTATCACAGTCTCTTGGGAAGGTAAACAAAGAAACTGTTTAGTTTTTTTCATTATTGTAGAGGTGGTGAAGAAAAGAAAGAAATTTAAGGGTGAAAATTTCAAAGGCACTGAAGATATTGAGGGCCAGATTTTCAAAGGTGGTTCGGCACCTAAAGCTGCGGATAGGAGCCCAGATGCATTTCCGGAAGCACCTAACTCCCATTGAAATCAGTCAGTTTTATGAACCCAGATGCTTTTGAAAATCCCACTAAGGAGTCGAAAAGCCTTTAAAAATCTGGCGCTAAGTCTCATTTGAAAATGGAATTTAGCCTCCTAAGGGTACGTCTACACTGCAAAAAAAGACCCACAGTGGCAAGTCTCAGAGCCTGGGTCACCTGACTCAGGCTTGTGCTATGCAGTGTTTGGTCTTGGGCTGGAGCCTGGGCTTTGAAACTTGGTGAGTGGAGTGTGTCTCCTCACAGCCTGGCCTCCAGCTCTGAGCCCAAATGTCTACACTCCTCCTTTTCGTCCCATAGTGCAAGCCTGGCTCAGTAGACCCAGGCTCTGAGACTCACCACCATGAGGTTGACCCTAAGTCACTTAGGCCCTTTTGAAAATGTTACCCTGAGTCTACCTTATTCAGTCACTAGAGCCATTAAAAATTCTCCCTGCGTGATAGGAGAGCTATAGACAGCTCAGTCTTCTAACCAGTCAAATGCAACATAGAGGTCAACTCTCCGCTCTACGTTCCAGGGGTGACTGATAAATAATATCCACAAAAGAGCAAAATCTCTCTCTCAGGGAGGACAAAGCTCTGTTGGTTTTTGCTAGGCCATAGATCACTGTGTGAGTACTAACAGGGACAAGCTGATATTTGGCAATGGGACCATTTTAACGGTGAAACCCAGTGAGTAGCATGAATGAATGAAGGATTTCCTTTACTAATAATGATCAATGACAAAATTTGAGTGACACAAGTGAATGGCGTTTAGCAAACCTGATTTCAAAGACCAAATTTCCAATAGCAGTGCATCCATTTTTGTGGCATTTTGTATTCCCTTGTAACCATCCAGTGACATACTTTCAACTGCCTAAATTGACTAAGTTTCACGGCCAAAATGGGGCATACTGACTTAATAAATACTGAGGATCTGGCTCACACAGGGCTAGGGGGTACTTAGACTCATAGACTTTCAGGTTAGAAGGGACAATCATGATCATCTAGTCTGAGCTCCTGCACATTGTAGGCTACAGAACCTCTCCCGCCCACTCCTGTAATAGACCCTTAACCTCTGGCTGAGTTACTGACAGCCTCAAACCATGATTCAAAGACTGATTTGTGTGTGAAATTATCCCTGCCCTTTTAGGACTTGATAGTGTAAGTGTAAAATTGATAAAAAGAAATAATTTCTCCCCCATAAAATGGACAGTTAACCTGTTGAACTCCTTGGCATAGATTTCATTGAGCAGGACAGTTATATGGATAATGATGGAGAATTACATTAGCAAAGAGTAAATCTTATCAGTTTGGAAGGGATATAAACCAGGGTATAAGCCAAACTCTGGGTTCTCCCATGACTGTCCAGTGCAGGGTTGCTTTCACTTTCCTCTGGAACAGCCGGTATTGGCAACTAGCAGAGACAGGGTAATAAACTAAATAGAAAAGTCCCATGTTCTTATCCTGTGGAATTGGGATTTTCCAAGTTGGGAAGCTGAGAATTGCTTCCACAAAGGAAACAATTCTTCTGACGACTCCAGTATTGCCTGATAAACGTATAACACTATTAAATTTAATCTAATTTACAATCTATTTTATTTCCTAAACTTGCAAAGAAATGAGAATGAAGCAAGTAGCAAACCCAGGAGCAATCAGGTTAATTTATTTCAACCATCAGTAAAAAGCTCAGACTGGAGAAGGGAGAGGCTAGTTTTTGTTGGGACGCAGATCACTGTGTGTTTGATGCAAACAAATTGATATTTGGGTCAGGAACCATTTTAAATGTGGAACCTAGTAAGTAACTATGTCAGTCTATCTACCTTCCCTTGTGTCATCTCTTTATCATGGCTGGTTGGGAAATTTTTGACAAAATGTTTTGGGTTTTTTTGGTTGGAAAATGTTTATTCATTGAGAAAGTTTCTCAGGTGCAGGATGGAATTTCTGGTCAAAACATCAGGGAGACCCATCCCATAATAGCCAGGTAATTACAACACTCATCTGGCATGCAGGCGACCCACGTTCTTAAGGTCCTCTTAATGAGGAATAAGAGGGACTCAAACCTGGGTTTTCCACATTGTAGGAAGTGCCCTAAACATCAGGCTATTGGCTATTCTGGAATGTCTAGCTGTCTCTCTCTTGCTCTAAAAAAGAATAATAATAAAAATCTGAGTTTTGTTCCGGTGCAGGATGGGGAAATCTCAAAAATTCTCACAGGATGGGGAAATCATTTCCCTTCTATCTCTCGCTACACCTTTAGCATGGAGATGCTGAGAAGGCTAGAGGTGAAGTGCAGAATCTGTAGGGGTATATTTCACTGTGTGTATGATACAGGATATAAGGTCTTGTTTGGAAAAGGAACAGAACTCTCGGTGATCCCCAGTAAGTATGAACTTTGGTTGGGAAAGGAAAGTCTTCCTCCCATCAGCTGAGGATTTCTGTATTTTTAACTGTCCTGAGAGAGAGAGAGAGAGAGAGAGAGATTTATACCTCTTCCCCAGATGACCGAATCAAACTTATTTCCTTCATATGATATCTATGGTGTAGGTTATGTCCAGGGCCCAAGGGCCAGATTTACTAAGGTATTCAAGCCCTAAAGGTGTAGCTCAGTGCCTAAAGGGAATTTCAAAAATGCCTAAGTATTAAAGTCCATGGGAGAAACTCACCTACTATGGCACTTCTGAAAATATCACTAGGCACCAATTTGCATCTTTAGGCACCCAAACAACTTTGAAAATCCAGCCCTAAATGCCAATCACAACAAGAAGAGAAGAAACTCAAGGAAAATAGTTAAAACCAAGATTTGTCGTGGAGTTGGAAGAAATAGCAAGAAGAGAGCTTGTAGGGTGAGCAGAGGGATCCATTTGTGTAGCTAGAAGGGATTTTGATGGGAGGCGTAGCATTGTGCGAATACTGCAGGAAACAGGCTCATCTTCGGGAGTGGAACAAGAGTATCAGTGGAGCCCAGTAAGTACAGAGGGAAAAGAGTCTTCCATGGGTTAGAGGGATAGATTGACCATAACATACACAGGGAGACAAGGTGGATGAGCTAATATCTTTTACTGAACCCATTTCTTCAGGTCTGGGGAACTAACTCAACCCCAGACCTGAAGAAGGGCTCTGTGGAAGCTCGAAATCATGCCTCTCTCACCAACAGAAGTTGGTTCAATAAAAGATATCACCTCACCCACCTTGTTGCCATAGTATCCTGGGACCAGCATGGCTACAACAACACTGCCCATAACACACGCCGGCAGGAATGCTGGACTGAAATGGAAAAAAAATGGGGCTTAATTCCTTGCTTTGCAACAAACTCCTTGGGCAAGTCAGTTATGGGTTTTTCCATGGTACCCAGCTCCCATTGATGTTAAGTTAGATTTGGGTGCTCAAATCAATGGAAAGGCCCGTTCTTTCTTTGTTTATCCTTGTGCTCCAGAAGTGCTTATTCAACCCACAATGTCATACTGTGCCTGTATAGCAGGAGACAACAGCCTAATCCTAACATCTAGAATGTTGGATAAATTGGTAAAGAGATGATGGGAAGTGTGGGGCTGGGATTTCTGACATATGGCCAATCACTGTGTGAATTATGGAGGAACTGGTGACAAACTCCTATTTGGGGATGGAACCAGACTGAGAGTGAAACCAAGTAAGATGATCAATATTCTGGGAGTCGATGAATGTGAACATGGAGTAGCAAAAGGCACTGCTTTTGGGTGGGGTTGTTGAAGTAGCCCAAGTGAGTTTGGGCTTGTCAACATGGGGACACTCAGGAAAGTTAATCCAAATTCACTTTCAAAGTGAATAGATATAACTGGATTAAACCCATGTGTAGACCTTAACTTGGGTTAGTTTAATTCATACTATTAGTTAATCTGGATTAATTTTGCACAAATCCCATTGAATTTCAATGGCAGTTAAGGGGGCATGTTCAAAAGCATAAGAAAAGAGCCAGAAAATGTATTTGAGTGCAGGAGAAAATGCCTTACACCAGGGGTGGGCAAACTACGGCCCGTGGGACCGTCCTGTCCGGCCCTTGAGTTCCCGGCCGGGGAGGCTAGCCCCCGCCCCGCCCCCGCCCCTCCTCCCCCTCTCCCGCAGCCTCAGCTCGCCATGTCGCCTCACTCTGCGTGGCGGGACTGCGAGCTCCTGCCGGGCAGCCTGGCTGTGAGAGGCGCCGGCCTGCCCTAGTGCTATAGACTGCATGGCGGGCTCCGGCCAGGCGGTGCGTCTGCCAGTCCTGGTGCTCTGAGTGGCATGGTAAGGGGGCGGGGAGCGGGGGGGTTGGATAGGGCGTGGGAGTCCCGAGGAGGCCTGTCAGGGGACAGGGGTGGGGATAGGGGTCGGGGCAGTCAGGGACAGGGAGCAGGGGGGTTGGATAGTGGGTGTGGTCCTAGGGGGTGGTTAGGAGCGGGGGGTCCCAGGAGGGGGTGGTCAGGGGACAAGGAGCAGGGGGGTTGAATGGGTCAGCGGTTCTAAGGAGGGAAGTCAGGGGGCGGGAAGTGGGAGGTGGTGGATAGGGGGCAAGGGCCCGGCTGTTCAGGGGGCACAGCCTTCCCTACCCGGCCCTCCATACAGTTTTGGAATCCCGATGTGGCCCTCAAGCCAAAAAGTTTGCCCACTCCTTCCTTACACTGTGAGATTTAAGCTCAATCTGTTTAGTTTATCAAAAACAAGCTCAAGTCGTGACTTGATCATGGTGTATAAGTGTCTTCAAAGGAGAGGATACTACGTGGAGAATCTTGTGGAGAAAGCCATACCAAGAACCAACAGCTGGAAGTTAAATCCAGATACATTCAAAATCGAAATGGAGCACAACATTTTAACAGGGAGGGCGATTAACCATTGGAACAAACTACTAAGGGAAATAAAGAAGACACTCTTTCTTGAAGTCTTCAGGTCAAGACTTGGTGCCTTTCTGGAAGATATGCTTTAGTCAAAAACAATACAGGGTAACTGGGTCACTATAGCCAGTAGTAGGTGGTCAGGAAATGGCTCTACTTGAGGATCACTTTAGATAAGCTGTTACCAGCAGGAGAGTGGGGTGGGAGGAAGTTTTGTTTCATGGTCTCTGTGTGTATATAATGTCTTCTGCAGTTTCCACGATATGCTATGCATCCGATGAAGTGAGCTGTAGCTCACGAAAGCTCATGCTCAAATAAACTGGTTAGTCTCTAAGGTGCCACAAGTACTCCTTTTCTTTTTACGAATACAGACTAACACGGCTGTTACTCTGAGACTAGATGATGTATCTAATGATCCCATCTGGTTTTAAAAGCTATTGAAAAGTCCCATTAAAAACCTATAGGATTGTGCTGCTTAATATCTTAGGTGAGTTTGAAACTCTGCCCCATTGCATCTAATTCCCTTAGCCGCTTTTAAAAATTCCACCCTGAAGACTTTCCAAGATGGGTAACACTAGGACTAAGGGAGAGAAGTGAGTAGTACATACATACAATAGAAGAATAAATGCTGTATGTTTTAGTTAAATCGCCCCAGGATGGGAATGAGCAAGGACAGAAGTTGTGCGTGTCTGTCCATGTGGTGGTTCTGGGGATGTTTTTGTTATGCTCATAAGCACTGTGTGAACACTGGTGACTACAAATTCATCTTCGGGAGTGGGACCAGGCTTCTTGTTAAACCAAGTAAGAGGCATGCATGTTCTCCCTTTGAATCCTTCGTGGCTGTTTTGTAGTTGATGGGACAGGTGAATTAGAATGGCAGCGTGCGAATGCATGAGCCTGATATTGGTGTAGCGAAGATGTCCATGCTGTTTGCTTATTGCGATATGAATAGCCCTTCCTCCTTTCTAGTTCTCACACAGCTGTCCATCATTCTAGTATCTGACGGGACTCGATATAAGGAGATGACAGATGGATAGACTTGGTTAAAGTTACTCCTGAATTATACTGTGGTGGGTGAGGAGCGAATTACCCCCATCCACCCAGGATAACGTAAAACACAGAGATAAACAGAACATCAGTCTGGTTATTAGCATGTTCCAGGGCTGTATCCTTTCTGTATCTGTAGAGGTCATTTGTGGCTTCACTACATTAAATCCTGAGCCTAGCCTGCAGGAAGGTGCATATGTTGGTAAAGGGCTCAGAGGAAGTCGAGGAATGATGTTTCTGTCACAGCATCAACCACTGTGTGAATAATGTAGGCGCTGGGGCCAAACTCACTTTTGGGGATGGAACCAGATTAAGAGTGAACCCAAGTAAGTGTGACATTAAATGCGCTAGTGGGGTCTAGCGGACAGGGGAGTAGTGTCCTGTTCCAGACCCTCCGCGTCTGTTCCTTTCTCTGCTCTGTGACCTTGGAGGCATCATTTTGTCTCTGTTTCCCATACCGCCCTTCCTATTTTAGACTGCAAGCTCTATGGGGCAGGGTCTGTCTCTCCACATATGCTTTGTGTAGCTCCCCAATGCAATGGGGCCCTAATCAGTGACCGCTGTGCCTCGGTCCCACAGCAATAGGCGTGAGAGTGATAAGAATGTGGCCCTGACCTTGGATGGAGATTCTAGGTGTTACGAGAGGACTAATAGTAAGAGGGAAGATTATGCTAAAATCTGACAGGTAAGAAGAGTAACTGCTTAACTTGGTCCAAAAGGGGGTTAATATAACTAGGACTAAGGGGGGCATAGGAAAACATTGGATGGGTCAGAATAAATGATGTGTATTCTATCCAAGAAGTGAAAGGATTGGAATAAGCAGGGTGGAATAGGTGTATATAAAATGGTTCCGGGGAAGTTTTTGTTGTGGTGATAAACACTGTGTGAACAATGATGGCTTCAAATTCACCTTCGGGAGTGGGACGAGGCTTCTTATTAAACCAAGTAAGATGCATGTGGTTGATTCCTTTTAATTATTCAAGGAGTGACTGGTTTTACATTGGAAGAGATGGGCAATTTGGAATGGCCAAGTAATAATAAACAAGTTTAATGTTATTATAGTGAACATGTCAGTGAAGAAAACTAGAAGTATGTCTGTCTATCTGTCCGTCTGTCACACTAGTTTGTGATGGGACCAAATGGAAGAATCTAGATTGCTTTGGGGTTGAGCATTATCCAGTTAGATTACAGCCAAGAGATGTCCACAGATAGGATGAGGCTTCTTAAACTAAGTTGCCCACAAAGTTCTCATTAGGCTCATGTTCCCTGTTGTATAGTACTCTGGAGGTCCAACCACCACCTTGGGCTACCATTTCACAGCCCAGTACTCTCTCTACATTCTCTCTCAACCACCCACGTGACAGCACAGACACGCCATTTTGTAGGGCTTTGTACCACAGTGTAAATACTGGCACACTGGGGAAGCTGGTATTTGGAAGCGGGACCAAACTTCTCGTTACTCCAGGTGAGCTGAATTCCCATTCTCTGTGAGCCTTATTCTAATCTCCACTGGCCACAGTGTGTGCTCAGGTACCACGGTGATGGGCATGACATAAGCACTGAAAAAGAAAAAGGACAGAGAAGGAGGAAGACATTGAGGTGCTGGACTGGGACTCAGATGGTCTGGGTTCAATTCCTGGCTCGACTCCATGTGAGACCTTGCAATAAATCCCTTAGGCAAGGAGTTTTCCAAAGAGCCTAGGGAATTATTTGCTTGTCTCCCATTGGGCAAGCAAACCCCTTTGAAACTCAACTCCATTAAATGCTTTGGAATAGCCTAACCATAATCTCTCTGTGCTTCAATTCCTCATCTGTAAAACGGAGACATTACTCCCTCTTTTGTGTGTCTTGTATAGTTAGAGTAAACTCTTCAGGGCAGGGACTCTTTCTCGCCTCGGTGCCTGGGCAGCGACCTGCACTAGGCGGCCCTGTTCTCAGTTAGGACCTTTATGGTCCACTGTCATATAAACAGTAATACAGGAGACTTGCACCAGTGTAACTGAGGCCAGAATAACACCCAGGGCATGTCTACATGGCAAGTTAATGCACAGCAAGCCAGGGTGTAAATCTACTGTGCTCAGCGTGCCACGTACTAACTGTTCAAGGTGTCTCCATCCGCGCCCTGGTAATAGCAATGCTTTCCAGCCTGACCGGCGGGGTGTGGAGGGTTCATTAATTAATGGTTGTATAGTGCCTTGACAATTTCAAAGGAGCCTGAGGGAGTCAGGCACCCAACTCTGGTTGAATTGCAATGGGATTTTGGCACCCAACACCCTTAGGGCTGCAAACATGAATGCGGGTCAAATGGTTTTGAATATACCAACATGTCAGTTAGATTTGAAAGCTGAAATCTAACAAACTAGATTTGCCAATCTGGTAAATAGTATAGCCAATATTCCAATGGACATCTCAGAGGGTTCTTTGAAAATCTCTCTCTAGAATTACTATAAAATTGTTATTTAATCATTATAGGGGGAGATCTGCAAATACACAAATGGATATTTAGGGACCTAAATCCCACTGGAAAAAAAATCAATGGGAGTTCATCACCTAGCTTCCCTCTGTGCTTTTGAAATTCTTCCCCATGGTTGGCATTAATTTTATTACTGCTGCTAAGTCATGTGAGGAGGATTCCTTGAAGAGAATGGTCAAGATCTTTGTGGTTGTATCCTTGCTTCTCTAGCTGAAGGTGTGATCCTGGAAACACCCAATCCATTGTTTTGAAATCAGTGCTAATGAATGGAAGTTGAGGAACAGGTTCTGTGAGCTTAGACGTGTTTTTGATACAATGCATAGCACAGTGTGAACTATGGGGCAGGAGATATATTCATCTTCGGCAAAGGAACAAAAATATCAGTCGAACCCAGTGAGTATGTAACCCATTGCAAGATGGAACAACATCAAGGGATTTCAAGAGGTGATTGAATTATGAAAAAAAAATAAAGAAAAAATGATTCACTAATTGATGAGTAAATATTGCAAGAATGTACCTGAATATTATTCAGTCATCTCTAGAGATGGTAGAAACATTTCTTTGTAAGGGTCTTAACTGAAATTTTATGGGGAAATTAATCAGATAATTTATCCACAAATATTATTTAACCAACACTAAGGTGGTATTTTCAGTGGAGTCGAAGGAAGTTAGGTGTGTCAATGGGAGTTGGGTAAAGAATGACCTTCGTCTCTGTTATCCCAGTCCTCGTTCATACAGACATAAATAATGATGAGGGGACTATAAGAAAATATAATGTTTTGTGGTTCTTGAGTGGTACTCTGATACTGTGGTGATGGGCACTGAGAGAGAGAGAGAATTTATAAGTACATTACTGGTGTATCAATGTCAAATATGCCTTGAATATTTATCTTACAGCATTCAGAGACAGAAGCACTTTAATTTCTGAGGATAGATAGAGACAGATACTCTGAATGGAAGGATGGATACAGGTATTGCAATGGAAGGAAAGAAAGAAAGAAAGAGAAAGAAAGAAGTTGATATCTAGGCATGTTTTTGCTGCAGTAATAATTGCTTTTTGCATGCCAGTAGCTTCAAAGTCATGTTTTGGAATGGGATGAGGGTTCTTGTTAAACCAGGAAAGTTGCATGCAATGTTTAAATTTAACAGGGGAAGTGTCTATATATTTGGCATTGGAGTGATCATGCAACAAATGCTAAATGCTGATATAAATAGGAAAATAAGTGGATATCTCTTGAGTTGCCATCACTCTAGGTATCCAGAGATGAGACCCCCCAGAGAACCACTGTGGATTCTATTGGTCTTCTCTACTCTCCACTTCAGTGACAACCCACTAGTTTCTTTAACAATGGAGTATTTATAAATCTCTGAACAGCATCTCTTCACTCACTATCAGTCTGAGATGGGAAAGTTCTATTCCCATCAATATATTACCCAGGGTTACAATTTCAGCTCCATTGAAGTCAATGACCAAAACTTGCATTGACTTCAATGGTCCAGAGTTTCACCCCAGGTTTAACAATCCAATCCCCCCGGCCTATAACACAACCCCCGGGTCTCTCTTCGGTCTATGTCCTAGGTGTTGGGGCCCCACAACTATCTCACTGTCCTAGACTGCTGTCCCTTGAAGACCCATGGGTCTTGACTTAGACACACTATTTTGTAGAGGTCTGTGTCACGGTGTTGATTCTGGGGCAAGGGGGAAACTCATATTTGGCAGTGGAACTAAACTTCTAGTTACCCCAGGTGAGCTGAATTTCTATTCTCTATGAGTAGCTGGACCTGATGTTGATCTAAGTTACATGAGGTTATACAAATGGGAGTGACATTGATTCCAATAAAAAAAAAAAAGGAGTACTTGTGGCATCTTAGAGACAAACAAATTTATTTGAGTATAAGCTTTCCCGAAAGCTTATGCTCAAATAAATTTGTTAGTCTCTGAGGTGCCAGAAGTATTCCTTTCTTTTTGCGGATACAGACTAACACGGCTGCTACTCTGAAACCATTGATTCCAATGGACGTACTCCTGTTTTGCGCTGCGATGAGTGGAAAGAGAACCAGTCCCATTGACTCCAGTGAAATTATTCCTGATTTATACGTGGATGAGTGAGGGAAGAATCACTCTGATCTATCTGAGATAATAGAAAATATATGGGCAGAGAACTAACATGTTCCTATTTATCAGCATATCCTAGAAAGGCTTTTGTGGATCCAAAAGGTCATTTTGCAGAGGCCATAATTGTTCTGCCTTATATCCTGCACTTAGCACAGAGACCACTGGGTAGATCAGTGAGGAGATGGTGGTGGATGCAGGGTGAGGGTTTCTGTCACTCTGTGAACCGCTGTGTGAATTATGGAGGAGCAGGGACTGGACTCATCTTTGGGGATGGAACCCAGGTGAGAGTGAAGCCAAGTAAGTGAGAAGTGAGGTGAGAACGTGAAAATGTCTGATGAGCGTGAAGTGGAGCAGAGAGGGGAAGAGCTTAGAGTTCTCCAAAATATATGTAAATAGGGTTAAGGAGAATCAAGAAGGTCAGGGAGTTTGAGGCGGGATTAGGACTAAGCAGAACAAAGTTCAATTCCCATATTTACCCTTTTTGGGCAAGTCACTTAAGCTGGAATTTTCCAAAGAGCCTAAGAGATTTCGGTGCTCAGGTCCTGTTGAAACTCAATAGCAGTTAGGTGTCAAAATCCCAGCTACAATCTCTGTTTCAGTTCCTCAGCTGTAAAATGGGGACATTAATCGTTTCCCGCACACACACTTTGGCTGAGATTTTAAAAGCCACCTAGGGGATTTGGACACCCAATTCCTATTATTTTTTAATGGGAACCTGACATCTGACTCCTTCAGGCAGCTTTGAAAACCTCAATAACTCTCTTAGGTGGGCATGGTCTCTGGCTCTGCATCTGAGCAGCCCCCAGTTGAATGGGAAAAAAGTATTTCCTTTTATCAGTGTTATATTTGCTGCCTTTCAATTTCTTTGAATGTCTCCTTGTTCTTGCACTATAGATTTTCATAGCTGAGGGATATGGATAACACAAGCCATAGCATTTCATCCATATACCCCTGCCCTGAGCCCAATAACTAGTGTTTGGGTAAAGCATATCTTCCAGAAAGCCGTCCGAAGCCACCACAAAATGGAGGACCCGCCATTTTCCATGGTAGCTTGTTCCAGTGCTTAGGAGGCTGGGTAAATAGATGTGCCAGATCTACCGTCTCTCTCTCGCTCATTCATATTTTATATTCCTGTAATATGTCCCCTATTATTCTCTTGACTGGCTTTTTCAAAGTTGCCTCAGGGAGTGAGCTGTTCGTCTCCCTTTAATTTAAATGGAAACTTGAATATAATGAGGTGTATATTGGACTTGAACTCAGCCGACGTGGTTTCTATTCACAACTCTTCCAGTAACCTGCTACTTCACCGCCCCCTGCCTCAGTTTCCCCATTTGTAAAATGGGGATAAAGATGCTGACCTCCTTTGAAAAGCGCGGTCAGATCTACTAATGATAAGAAGCGGGTATTGTTATCATTAACGCTCTTCAGCCCCTTTGAAACTCCCAGCCCTCCTCTCTAAAGTATCGGATGAATTCAATGAGAGGTTAAGTTATAGGAAAAGGTCATATCAGAAGTGTGAAGTGTAAGAAAGACAGATAAAAATATTGGTTTCAGGATTCAAAATGAGCAGTGGGTTCCGAGGAACCACAGGCCTGTCTTTGGCAGCACAGAGGGGGCTCTGCCGGAAACAATGTGATTTTTTGGACAGGCACAAAGTTATCAGTTGAAGCCAGTAAGTATAAAACCCCGTAACAGACAAAACAATGTCAGGGAGTTAGATGTGGAAACTATTATTCATGATATGAATAAATCATGCACTGATTAATGGGGGGAAATCTCATCTGGTTTAATTGATCATTATTAATCCAGCCACAGTGCTGGGAAACGTCTGTTTGCAGCAACATGCACTGGGAAAAGTGAATTAAATACCTTAGTCCGAGCTGTTATTCCACCTGCTCCTGCTGATGTAATGGGGATAATTAGAAAGTGGCTGTAAGCGAATATCCAGTGTAGTAGCCATTGAATGGAAATGGGCAGCAAGAGAGAAAGAAAAGACAGACAGACCTATGTGGAGGCTGCCATGGTATTTACTAAGTGATAAATACAGAGAGAGTGAAAGGGTCAGGAAAGTGGCCAAATGAAAGGAGAATGAGTGATGGATTGAGGGATAAATAGAGGCACAGACAATGATCGATAGAAAGAACTGGGTGGCTAAAGTGGTAGAAAGAAAGAGATAAGACTTAGTGCTTATGATCCTTGCAAGTGTTTCCAAGGCTCAATGCAAAGAATATGTGGGCCAAATCCTCAGCTGGTGTAAATCAATGTCGCTTCACTTCACTTACCATCTAGTCCCTTCCCCTCCGTGCCTCTTTATCCCCATTTCACAGAAGGGGATGATGGTATGAATCTCCTTCGCAAAGCATATTGAGATCTACAGATGGAAAGTGGTGTAAGGGGTAATATCTGTTATTGGACCAACTTCTGCTGGCTAGAGAGACCAGCTTTCGAGCTACACAGAGCTCTTCTTCAGGTTCTCGAAAGCTGGTCTCTCCCACCAACAGAAGCTGATCCAGTAACAGATATTACTTCACCCACCTCATCTTGCTAATATCCTGGGACCAACATGGCTACAACACTGTGTCGAAAGAGTAGCTGTTATTATTAGAAGTCCCAGGAACTCCACTCATTTACACCAGGTGAAGATCTGGCCCATGTGGAATAAGTGCCGTGAGTCTGCTTCTTCTCATGCCAGGCATTGGCCAATAATAGTTCCACCGATTCCAGTGGAGTGCCCGCTGACTTTCCCCTTTCGCTGAGGCAGGTGGATCGGGCCTGTTGTCGTTCAGGGAGGCAGCCAAGGGAGAGTGGAGGTTGCATGGGTGTGTGGGGACAATTCTGAGCACGTTCTTGTTGTACCAGAAAACACTGTGTGAACATCAACAGCTACAAACTCGTCTTCGGGAAAGGGACCAGGCTTCTTGTCAAACCAAGTGAGAGGCCAGAGTTTTATTCATTTGAGCCGTGGCTAGGGCAGTTGGGTTCCCAGTGAGTGTTATTAAGGGCTATTTAGGGTGGCAATAGCCTAGTGAATATCTGTTTGATATTGTAACAGTGCAGGGATCAGTGAAATGTAGCTAGCTGTCCAATTAACATCCAATCTTTTTTCCATTGATTTCCATCACCATAGTGTCTGATGGGCATCGTTAGAGCAAAGGAAGATTAGATAAATAAATAAATGGAGCAATTATTTTAAATAACCCAAGTGTCACAAATTCCATCCCCTTCCTATGAGATACCATCCACAACCCAAGACTTCCTGTGTTTTGCCCTAAATTGTCTCCCACTATGGTTTGCTTCCCCCACACCATTTTGTAGTGCCTCGTGTCTGGGTGTGAACACGGGGGGTTACAGCAAACTCACATCTGGAGCAGGGACCAAACTTCTGGTATCTCCAGGTATGTTTAATGCCCCAGGGTTTTTTTTAAACTGGTTTTTCAACTTCATTAAGAGTAGAATTATATACAGGCAGGTAGGGCAATTCCCCCCATTGGTGTAAATCAGGATACATTGACTATCACTTGAGTATGGAGCTATGTTGATTTACGCTCGACCCAAAGATGCCGGTGTGATGTTCATTGGCGGGTTTGAGAAATTCAGTAATAATTAGAGGTGGTCAGAAAATGGAAGGATTTTTTCGTGAAAATTTTCAGCAAAAACCACAGGGTTTTTTTGGTTCTCACTGGAATTTGCATCCAAAAAGGTCAACGTTTTAGTGGAAAACCCTAAACACCCATAATTGCTCTATTGCCAGCACCTGAAAACCAAAAATATTCAGCTGAAAAGTTGCAGGTTTCGCCCAACAATTTTTGATTTTCATGTTCTTTGGGTTTGCCAAAGAAGAGTTTAAAAAAAAAAAAAGGAAATGAAAGGGAAGGGAAGGGAAGGGAAGGAGGCAGCTTCCATGAAGGTTTTCATTCAGTTGAAAACTCAGTTTTCCTTTGAAGGGAAGTTTGGCAGAAATGTTTCTGACCAGCTCTAAGAGGGAAAAATCAATTTTATTTTCATAGCCCTGCACTGATTTTTTTCTAGAAAGTGGTCATTATCTTGTAGTTAGGGCACTGACTGGGGACTGAGAATAACTAGGGTTTCTTTCCAATTCTGCCAGTGTCTCCCTGTGTGATCTGGGACAAATCATTCCTGGTGCTTCAGCTCCTCCTCTTCAAATTCATAATATGGTACTTTCGTGTCTATTTCCATTGTAGGCTCTTTGGGGCAGAGGCTGTCTCTTCTTCAGTTTGTACAGCTCCTAGCACACTGTGCTCCTGGATTTGGTTTGGACCCCTAGGTGTGTTACAGTAATATGTGTGTGTGTGTGTGTGTGAAGTGAGAGAGAGAGAGAGATTACACATATATTCTCTTTACGTATAGTTGTAAGTGTATATATACACATGAACGTAGCTGGAGCCTGGACATCAGCCGATTTGCTAAAAGCAAGGAAGTGGAGTTTTGGTTGCATCCAAAATCACTGTGTGAACTAGGAGGCTCAGGAACCAGACTTACCTTTGGGAGTGGCACCCAGGTGAAGGTGGAACCCAGTAAGTGAGAAGTAAGATGAGGAATATGGGTTAATATGCAGGGTGCAGACACCAGAGGGGGGTGCTTAATTTGTTGGAGGGGCTGGTAATGGGGTGAAACTGAGCAAAAAAGTAAGAATCTTGTTAAATGACAAGGGACAGAATAGACGCCCCAGGTGATCAGATATCACGGAACAAGGATCATGTGTGTACTGAGACAGACAGATGGACAGAGATACTGCGGTGAAAGATACCCCAGTTGGAAGGACAGACAGATAATGCAGATGAAATAAAGGGCATAGACACTGTGGACGGAAGGACAGATAAAGAGAGAGAGGTGCAAGAACAGATAGCCAGATTTACCTGTCCTGGGGAATGGGGCTTCCATCCCCTTCCCTTGGTGGGGTCATCCCACTGTTCAGTGCCTCCTGTGTGCGGATAGAGCTCCACACCCAGCCCAGAGAGCTATCCCCGGCCCCACCATTTTGTAGAGGCTTGTGTCACAGTGAGGACCGGGGGATTTGATAAGTTTCTGTTTGGAGCTGGGACTAAACTTGTGGTTTCTCCAGGTACGTTCAGTGTTCCCAAGTGACTTTTGTTTTGTTTAATCTGTCTTGGCGTTTTGGGAAGCGCTTTCCCAGTTAGCTGGTTGTGTTTTGGCCCTGCCGGGAGTAAAGGTGTAGGTCAGGGCCAGCCCCGTAGCTGGTATGAATTGGTGTAGCTCCCTGACCCCAAAGGAGCTGTGCTGACTGAGGCCTCCTGAGGCTCTGGCCCGACACCACGAGCCATTAGAGGGGGGCATGAATGGGCCGGTGGCAGGAGGAAGTGCTAGAAAGTGACTGAGGTGCCTTGCCAGACTGGAGCAGACCTGGGGTCTATCTGATAGTGCCCATTGTCATCATGAATGACTATGGATGGGCCTGTGAACAGACTGTGGATAGTCAGTCTCGCTCTTCGCCTGTCCCAGTGACTATCGACTTATGCGAAACCATCTGCTCCACCCTGGACTCAGCTGTGCTGGCCCTGAGTACCTTTCCCAGACCTGAAGAAGAGCTCACCGTAGCTTGAAACCTTGCCTCTTTCACCAGCGGGAGTTGGGCCAATAAAAGATATTCCCTCATCCAGCTCGTGTCGCGATAGGCCAGTGGTTAGGGCGTGGATGTACTGAGACCTGCATTCAAGCCCCTGCTCCGTTGACTTAACTATAAAAAGTGGAACAGCTTCAACAGGAGAGAATGAGAAGGCTTCGTCCCACTCTATCCCGCAGCCCAGCGGCTACAGCATTCTCCTGCAATGCGAGAGAGCCGGGAACAAATCCCGTCTCCACATCAGGCAGAGAAGGGAATTGGACATGGGTATTCTACATCCTAGGCGATTACCCCAACCACTGGGCTAATATTTATAAGGAGGTCCCCTCCAGGCTAGGCTAGGCCTGCACCAAGGCAGGTACCCCGGACAACCAAGTGTAGACGGTACATGCTGGGAGTAGTTAAAATACTGCCATGTAAGACAGGACTCCTGGGTTCCATTCCTCCCCCCGTGGCTGACTCACTTTGTAACTTTGGGCAGGCATTTATTCTCTGTGACTCAGCGCCGTCAGGAAAGCTCGTGAAGGCTTCCTGGGCTGTGTGGAGTTTGGAGCAGATCAGCTGCTGTTTGGATGAGGGACGTGGCTAAGGTCAGCTCAGGTGAGCAGGACATGGACAAATCCACAAAAGCAGAATGTGGAAAGTGCACGACGGAACTGGAATGCAGCACTTCATATTTGTGGCTGGTTTTCATGAGATAGATAAATATAACCTGAGAAATGCACTACTTGACCTATTAAGTCCTTATCACCCTCCTGTGCATTGCTAGAATCTCTCAGGTCATCACATACATCCTAGAGTTACAGAAGTCAGGGATGAAAGAGACTGGGCAGGTCTTTCCCATCCAGGTGCCAATGGTCTGTTGATCCTATAATATTCACTAGGGACCTTTTACACTCCTTCCAGTACACTTCCTTTGGGAAATCATTCCCCAGCTCCTCTGACCTGTTTTGTACGACATGGTAAAGGGAATGAGCTGGGACCATTGCCTGCATTTCGTAGAGGCCTGTGTCACAGTGTGACTAATCAGGGAGTGCGGGCAGTCGTATTTGGAACTGGGACCAAGCTTCTTGTTACCCCCGGTGAGTTTGATTTGCCTAATGCTGCTTCAACAGCAAAGCCAGCCATCCCTTTTAGACAATTGTGGTGTACTGAAAACCGGTGCTAAAATTACAGCTTTCCCTTTCAATTCCAAGGGGGCTGCTTGCAGGTTAGGGGGCTCTGGGGGAAGTGCAGGATCCTCAGCAGTTATTTGCAAAGTGCCAGCCCAGAGCAAGTTGTTCCTCTCTGCCTTAAGGAGAAGCCTGCTTTGTCTCTTGCTGGGTTTGGTTCTTGATAATGAGAGTTGTGGAGTCTAAGAGATAAAGCAGTGTTACCTTGCAATCTTCCAGAAAGATAAAACTATAAACTACTCTAACTTCTCTGCACGTATGCTGCGAATATAACACCAGCGAGGGAGTGGGCCAGGCTTTCATGGCACCCAGGTTGCCTAGACAGCTTTGACAATGTCAGCCTAAGTAACTTGACCAAGGTCACACAGAGTCTGTGACAGCAAAGCTGGGATTTGAAGGCAGATCTCTTTGTACCAGCCCAGCCAAAAAGAACAAACAAACAAACCAACCAGCCTTTCCCTTTACTTCACTAGCTGTAGCAAGTACAGACTAAGTGGACCTAGGAATCCCTGGGGATGGAACTAGATACCTCTTTTCCATCTCCAATTCCCATACGATGATGGCAGCAAAAGGGGTCCAACATGGACACATGGGGAAAATCCAGTTAGAAATGGACTTATAGACCTGGTGTCCAAAGCAGGAAGTGTTCTGAAAACCCTAATGGAGGGCAGAATCGTGTCACACATCAGCCCAGTCACGGATGTTCTTGTAAAGGCTTCCTGGGTTGTGTGAATTACGGAGGTGGGGGATATAAGCTCACGTTTGGAAAGGGGACCAGGCTGGCGGTCAAGCCGGGTGAGTATAAAATAACGATGAAATGATAAGGGCAGAAGAAGAGATTGTGTTGATGGCTGCAGAAGACAATGATTCGCATTCCATGGAATACAGAGAGATACCTAAGTGATCCTGCAGATGGAAAGATAGAAAGATAGAGGGTTAGGAAGAAGTATTCATGGGGATAGATCAATACAGCAGTGCGACAACAAGTGAAAGAAAGAAAGAAAATATAGTAATGAGGGACTTATAATTAGACAGAATGGATCTGAGTAACTAGATGTGTACATATACAGAAAGGCAGGGTACAGATAGATAGGATCTTGAGGCCTGGAGATTCTATTAGGTGACCCACCTGGGCATGAAAACCCTTGTATTTATTAAGAGGGAGTACAATTTTCAAATGAATGACCTTGGGTCCCATCTTCGAGTGACTCAGGAGGCTAAGGGGGAAAAAATCCTATGTACTTAGAAGCCTAAGACCTACTGGCTTTCAGCGAAACTTGGGCTCCTAACGGCTAACTTTTCCTAGGTATTTCGGTGACTAAAGATGCAGATAGGAAATTCAATGGGAATTAGGCACTTTACTCAGTTTGACACTTTGAAAATCCGACTAGGTGCCTATCCGCACCTTTGGGCTTCTAAATACCTTTGAAAATCTGACCATAAGGTATTTAGGTGCTGAGTGGGATTTTTCAAAAGCACCTAGACACTTAACGTCTATTGATGTTAATGGGTGCGAGGTGCCTAGGGTCTGTTGAAAATTCACTTGGTACCTAAATACCTTTAAATCTGGCTCATGTCACTTCTGAAAATTTTATCCAGAATCTTTTCACATGATCATATAATTCCTAGGTTTAGAAGAGTCAGGGTAGGAAATTACTTCGTAAATCACCCAGTCAAACTCCAATCTCTGGGTAAATATTGGATTCCTGACGAGATTTCCACCAGGGATTTCTTCAGTTCTTTTAACAAATGACTCGAGTAATGTGATTTCTCAGTCGAAACGAAATAGTTTTACAAATTTCATGTCACCTGAAAAAAAAAAATCAGACTGACTTGAGACAGTCACCCTCCCATTTCGTAGAGGCTGGCGTCACAGTGTGAAAACTCAGGGCTATGGAAAAATCATATTTGGAACTGGGACCAAACATCTTGTTACCCCAAGTAAGTTGACCTCTCTGTGCTGCTTTAACCAAACGAACCATTTTAAAGGAGTCCTGTGGTACAGCTGGGGATGGAACCGAGATTTCCCGAGTCCCATCCCAAACACAAGACCATCTTCGTCTTGAATACATTAGCAAGTCGGGTGATGGATCAGCAAGACCAGGGGTATGAGCCTAGATGGAACTTTTCCAGCTCCAATTCTATCAGGTTTTGAAATCAAAGAGGGCCCATGATGGACACATTGGAACTGCAGCTGAAACAGACTTGCAGACTTTGTGTCCGAAATAGGAACATTCCGTAAAAGCTTAAGTGCAAGCAGAATATTAGGTAAGGTCAGTGCCATGAAGAAGGTTCTTGTAAAGGTTTTCTGGGCTGTGTGAGTTATAGAGGAGATAAGCTCACGTTTGGAAAGGGGACCAAGGTGATGGTGAACCCATGTGAGTATGGCACAAGGACAAAAGGAAAAAAGGCTTCAGGGAGAGAGGCAACCAGTTTCTCATTGAAGTTCAATGGAAGTTGGCTGTCTAACTTTGAAAAATATCAATCATAGTGCAGAGGATACATGATGGAACTGAAATGCAGTGTCTCAGTATTTTGTGGTAGGTTTTCATGGCAAATCAATAGATCTATGAATGGAAAGAGTATGGCTAGATACCACAATGATTAGCCATTAACTTTAAAAAATAGTTTTCAAAACCTGGATGTGGCGGTTCAATGACAAGACCGGAACACAGCTTTTAGCAAGCAAGCGAGCTGGTCTGCTAACGGGCTGCCGCCTGTCAGCTTTCCACCTTCCCCTTTATTCTCTCTCTCCCCCCGCGCATTACATTCTCCAACAGATAAAGGAATACACTGGCTTTGTTTAACATTCTTATTTACCCAATTTCTATCTACCGCATTCCTTGCTCTCGGGCCTTGAGCCCAGTCCTGGGAGGGCTTCCCACGGTTCATGTCATCTGGGCGAGATTCCAAGGTTCATGCCCTTGAGAGGAGCTGTGTGTGCGCAGCTCCAGCACAACACTCCGGGTGTGCCCTGAATGTTGCCAAGCGCATGAACCCTGTATGAATCCCACACCTGGACTTTCTGAAAATGTCTGTCAGTTACAAAATGGAATTTGGATAACTCCCATTATGAACCAAAAATGATCAAAATGGGTATATTAAGGCTATATTTATAAATAATGTATACACGGTCAATAATCGATTATTCGGTTTTGTGAGCCTGTCAGAGGCATGATTAAGTATGTACTGTGAACAGTTATAACTCATCAGTAGAAGGTGCTAAAGAAAGGTACAATCCATGGTTATGAGCTAGTTTACTGCCTTGTTGGATTCTATAACAGTCTAAGAACAGTTGATTAACCATTCAGTAAATACCGATCAGTTGTTTCTTTAACTTTTATAAACTATACGTAAATGGAACCTGAGTATAACTGGTTGGAATCTAGTCTAGTCAATGTCTGTACCCCACTCCTCACCATAGTATCACAGAGGTCTGGTAGATCATATTTAGCTGAAATCCACTCTAACAATATTTTTCCTTGCCATATACTGTAGGGACCTCACTTAGTATCTATGCAAGCTTGGAAGATGCCGCAATTCGATAGTGACAGGCACCAATGCAAAGCCCTGCAGTAGACAGACAGACAGAACGCATGCATGGTTTTGGAAATGTACTAGCTGACGCCACCAAGGCCTTATAACCCTCACTTATTTCTCTTCATATCATCCTATAAATTCCAGAATGACAAATGTGAGAGAAGAATAAGGGATTACTGGGTCAGCCAATTCCATGCTTCCATCTCTTAGCCATCGCTGGGTTTTTTCCCACCCATCTGGGTCCCCAGAGATGTGTTAAACTGATTTGTCCAATGGGATTTCCCAGCCCTTCTCTGGGAGAGCATTTCACAGCTTCTCCACTTCGTATCCAAGATGAGCAGGCGGTTGAAAGAGTCACCTCCCATTTTGTAGAGGCTGGTGTCCAGTGTGAGTAATGAGGGGCTAGGGAAAACTCATATTTGGAATGGGGACCAAAGTTCTAGTGACTCCGGGTAAGTTTTCAAGGGTTTGTTTTTGAAGCGGCTTCCCATGTAGGTTTAAGGCCAGGTAAGAAGAAAAATTGCCCCCTATGTTATTATTCATCGTGTTTATGACATTAGTGCCTGAGGCCCAGCCTGGAAAGGGGCCCCGTTGCGCGAGGTGCTGCCAGTCCCCTGCCCCCGAAGAGCGGACAATCGAAATAGAGCAGGACAGGCCCACTGTGAGGGAAGAAGTCAGAGTGAACAACGGGATGGCAGCATGGCATGTTAGTGCCACGACTTTTTAGCTGAATTAAGTGAGGAGGAATCATCTAAATGAAAGGACAAGGGAAGGGAAGGGGGTGAGGAGGACACGGCAGGGGAGAGGGAGGTAGGAGGGACAGTGTGAAGTGCTTAACATAATAAATCTTCACAATCCTACCAAAATAGAAGAAAATGGATTTTTCCTCCAAAATGGAAAATGTTCCAAAGTACAAATTTGTGCTATGGGGGTAAAAAAAAAAAACAAAAAACCAACAGCCATGTGACAAAAATGTGCAATCAAGGAACTGCTAATGAAAAGCTAAAGTGTGGAATGACAACCGAAAAACAAGCGTAATGAGAAACAATCATTAACAATTTCAAGGAAATCAAATCCCTTAGGTGGCTTTAAAAATCATAGAATCCTAGGACTGGAAGGGACCTGGAGAGGTTATCTAGTCCAGTGCCCTGAACTCATGGTATTATCTAGACCATGCCCTGGCAGGTTGGAAAAAAAATCTAGGGTAATGTTTCCACGTTGAAAATCAAGCATGTTTAGTGGGGAAGAGCGGTAGCAAAGAAAAGTTTCAAGCACCTCTACTTGGTATCCATAGAATGAAGTATTCTAGATTAAGTAACCGAGGGCTAAATTCTGGTAAATGGAAATAGGCCTGGAAAGCTCCCCTGGAGTGTGAATACGGAGGTGGAGGCCATCAGGTTCTCTCTGGAAAGTGGAACCACGCTGGCGGTCAAGGCACAAAAAGGAAATGAGAAGGGCAGACTAGGAGAGCTCGCTGCGGGAACCGGAGTTGAATGATTCAGGGTGGATTGAGGGAGCACCGTGTATCCAGGGATATTTTAAACAATGGTTTCAAAACTGGGAAAGTGTAGAAAACAAATTCTTTCCGTTTCAAAATGGAGTCTGGCCAACTCCCAGCGGGTTTCCAAATGGGTGAAGGAAATTCTACGCGCTGGATAAAAACTGAAACGTAAGAACGAAAACTGCGGGGGGTCAAGTAAAATTTGAAACTGAGTTTTTTTCGAAAAATGGGAAAAAGTATCAGTTTGAGAGGGGGGTAAAATACCCATTTTCATGAAACAGCCTCATACTGGAAATAGCGTGAATGAAAAGTTGCAGCTCGCATACCAAAACTGTTCCCTACTTTGGCACTGCGAACACGTCCCTGAGGGCAGAAATGCTGGAATAGGTCAGTGCGGTTTAGCAATTCTCGTAACGGCCTTGGCTGGGGTGTGAATTATGGTGGTGGAAATGACAAGCTCCCATTCGGTAGAGGGAGGCAGGCTGAGGGTCGAGCCCAGCGAGTATGGCCCAGAGAGGCAGGCTATGAAAAGGGTAGGACGGAACCAGAGTGCAATGATAGAGAGAGAAATAGACAGAACTCAAGTCCACGACCACTCTGGTGTCTGTGAGGATCAAATTCATGCACCTTTATGAGGGGCGAGATACTATGAAGCTGGAACCTATGTAAGCACCTGGATTGAGAGAACAGTAAGAGAAAAACCACCACATTCATCCTGAAGTCAGAGAGTTTCCGAGTGGTTTCTTCGGACTCATTCTTGAGGAGAGTATTGTAATGGTTCGGACTGGGGTGGGAATGCTGGAATCTAGGACAGTGATCTTTGGAGCTGGAGCAGAACTCTTAGTGCTTCCAAGTGAGGTTTCCTAATTAAAATAGTCATTATGGCAGAGATTTGTAAATCATCTATTTCTAACCAGGAATTTTAATGTGAATGAGGTATCCAGCTCCTGAAGCAGCCAAATCTAGGCCAAAAAATTCTTTTGACTTTTCTAGATCAACCTAAACATCTTCTATTTTATGTGCATTTTCTTTTTTTTCTCCTCCCTCCCCCGCCCCCCCGCACTTCATTAAGTGGAGCTTTTGGCACTGCTTGAAAATGATATTTTTTAGAGCTGGTCAGGAAGTGGGTTTTTCCTCCCCCGTCCCTGTTTAAAGAAAAGTTTCCGCAATTTTCTAAACTTCATCTAAATATTGTTCAGAAACTTTTTGTTTCCACTGAAAACCCGAACCGCCCCAGAATTGGTTTTGTTTTGGGCAACCCAATGTGGTTACTTGAAAAAAAGAAACAGGTTTGGGTTTTGCCACAAACAACCCAAAAACGGTTTTCAGGTTTATGGCTCTTCAACAAACATGCCCAGGTTTGTCAATGAAAACAGAACTTTATCGCTCAAATATTTTCATTTAATTGAAAAGCAATTAAAAAAAGATGGAAGATGTTGTACCAGCTCACATATTTTTTTCCCAAAGGGGATGAAGTGGTTTTGACTGATGTAGGTGTCCCTGCGTGGGGTTCTCTGCTTGTGTTATACAGATCAGACTAGAGGCGTTTGTGATCCCTTCCCGCCTTTAATTTATGGCTGGGGATTTCAAAAGGAGCCAGAGGTCAGGTATCTTGGGCTGGCATAGCTCTGTTGGTTAGGGCGTGAAGAGCTCTGATCCCTGTGCTGGCTGAAGTTCCTAGTTTAGATGCAGTTAGACCAGCAAAGCTGCGTTTTTACTGACAGAGCTTGTCCCTCTCAGAGGGGTGGGCTGATGGACACTGGTTCAAAGCACACCTTTGCAGATTAGCGTCCGCACTAGGAAGGCCTTGGTGTTCATGGTAGCCTAAGGGAGTTAGGCACCCAGATCCAAACTCTATGGAAGTTGGGCGTTGAACTCCCTGAAACGCTCAGCCTGTGCATGTATGTAAAGTTACCTCCAAGGAATTTGTTTTGTTTTTTTCCCCCCAATGAGTTTAACAAATTCCTTAGGAAGAAACTTCTGCTGTGGGAAAATTGCCTCATAAGGGCCAGATTTTTAAAGGTATTTTGAAAAGCATAAAGGAACTTAACACCCGATATCATACGTGTAATGATCCAGCCATGACAGCCCACTGCAGAGACCCTTGTATCTTCCTGGGAAGCAGCTGGCCCTGGGCACTATCAACGGGGCTGGGCTATATGGACATTGGGTCTGATGGGGAATAGCACCCCAAAGACTTGTAGTCAGTTCTTAACACTGCCACAGGCTCACTGTGGGCAAGTCACTTTCTCTGGGACTTTTAAAAGAGATTTCGGCCCCCAAAATCCTAGTAAATGTCAATGGGGTTAATTATGCTTAACTCCCTTTGTGCTCCTTTGAAAATCCAGCCATACAATATCTGAGCCTCAGTTCCCCCTGGAGTGGGAATACTCCGAGTGGCGTGGGCGGGTAACTTCTCTGGGTGGCTCAGATACTACGGTGGCAGGAGCGCCAGATAGGAACGTAAAAGTTCGGTTACAAGGCTGATGTTGTGCCATCAGAATCGCTTCCATCGCGCCACACGACGAGGTCACAAATGCAGCCTTCCGATGCGAAGACACAGAAAATCGGGGCAGGGGAAGACATACAAGAAACAAGGGGGAACCCTACATTTCTTTCTGTGTCAAAGGTTAACGCACTCAGCGCGGGGAGACATTCTTCTTCTGAAACTTTTTTCTGTAGAAATTGCAGAGTCAGCCACACCGCTTAGCATTTCGTGAGTTTGTCAATTGCGCCAAATGCTTCTTTGGAAAAAGGGAAAACCACCAAAACCTGAAGGCCCCCTCCACCCCCCACTGTGTTTCATTTCAACATCTTTGAACCGAATTATTGACTTTTCAGTCTGAAAGAACTTTATTTAAATAAAATTAAATTAAACATTGAAGCAAATTCAAAAACAATTTAAAAAGTGGTGAAAATTGAAAGAACGAGGAGTCTGGTGGCACTTTAAAGACAAACCCATTGATTTGGGCAGAAGCTTTCGTGGGTAAAAACCCACCCTTCTCCAGATGCATGGCATGAAAATGACAGATCCAGCATTGATACACTGACACATGAAGAGAAGGGAGTCACCTCATGAGGGGAGAGACAGTGCTATATATAAATATATTATCTCGATGCCTGCATCTGTCATTTTCACGCCATGCATCTGGAGAAGGGGGGGGGGGGGTTACCCACGAAAGCTTCTGCCCAAATCAATGGGTTCATCTTTTAAAGTGCTGCCGGACTCCTGGTTGTTTTGTGGGTACAGCCGACACGGCTGCCCCCCCCCCCCACCCCGATACTTGGCAAAATTGAAACAAAACATTTCAGGTTTGTCCAAGGGAAACTTTTTTTTTTTTTACAATGTTTCGCCTCACCAACATTTTTAATTTCCGGTCTGACCCCAAACAAACCATTTGGGGGTTGACTTTTTAAAATGACCAATGACCCAAAACCGTATAATGTTGTGACTTGCCCAGCTCTAGTTTAACTGTGCCCCAGGTGGATGCCAGCCCTTTAACGGTTTGGGGTAGGGCGTGAAATGGTTTTTGCAATGCCGTTTCCCTGAGTGTGAATTATGGAGGAAATAACAAAGTTATTGGTTTTGGTAGTGGGACCAGACTAACAATAAAGGCTAGTAAGTAAGGGGACGTTCATAGCATACATCTTTGTGCAAAATCCATGTACAATGGATGGCTCAGTGGACAGGGAATGGGATATTAGGGCCTTTCGTTTCTAGGGGGTGCTGTTTTCAATTTGCCCCAGATCTGGGATGGGATATGGGGCTTTTCATAGCTAGGGGGGGTCGTTGCAATCCAGTCCCAAGTCAGGGGGGACCGGCTGGCTCAGGAAAGTTGGGGAGTAGAATGGGGGCATTTCAGATGTACATGGTACTGATTCCATCCAGAGGGACCAGTGAGGTCAGGGGATAGGATCTGATTCCTTTTGCTTCTAGGACACTTGTACCAACCCAGCCCAAGGCTGAGGGAATAGCTGGCTTGGAGAGGATGGGCAATCAGATACGACCCTCACACCTCAAGGGCGTGAGCACCAATCTGGCTGAAAGGTTTCTACGCTGGCCTGCATGGAAGAAGTTTGGTCCAAGGTTGCAACTGAACAGACATTCACCTCTGCGTCACCACTAGGGCTGGCCTCCCCGTGGACGGCTCAAGGACTGAATGGTCCCTGGACTTCCCTGTGACGTCTAGGCAAGGCCCTGGCAGTGGAAAGTTGAGGTGTGTTGGCAGGTGGTTTTGTATAGTTTGGACCTGCCCCGTCCGTCCCGCACCCGTCCTGTCAATAAAGGGCCCAGAGATACCAGCAGGCAGCAGCTCCGACGAGCCCTCTGTTCATTTAGGCAGAGAGAACAACAGGAAACGTGGGCGATGGGGCTGCGGTTATAATAGTGCCTATTTACCAAAACAACCTGCAAAGTCTCAGAGCGAGGGGTGAATTCTGTGGGCGGTTACAGGAAATCGGCCTTCGGAGCTAGAACAAAGTCTCCAGTCGCTCCGAGTAAGCTTGAGAAACAAACACACGTCACAGGCGTTGCACTCTGCAAAACCAGCCTCTCATTGTTATCTGCTCAGTCAGCCGTTTGCAAAAGTACCGCACAGTCAGAAAGGGAGTGCAAAAACCACCCCCCCGCCCCTGCTAGCGTTAGTCAAGGGTTTGGGGTACGTAGCACAGAGTCAGGCAAATAATGATTAACTGTAAAACTAATGACGAATCTATCTGGCCTTTCGCCGGCAACAGCTAGCTAGCTGCCCAACCATATCCATTCTTTCCTCATTGAGATCTACCCACTGATCTGCACTCCTCCAATATCCAGCCAACCATCCATCCATCATTTCCTCTGCAGTCTCTCTCCGTCCATCCCTCTGTAAGACCTATCCTTGTCTCCCAATAGTCCAAAACTGAAATCTAGCCATCCATGAGCAGAGACCAGAGAGTGGAGCTGCCACGACACACCGTGACACATTCAGTACAGAATAGGGGTGAGAAAGTGACTTTTCTGGGTATCCCAAACCCATAACGAAGGGAATGCAGAGAAAAACCAGACAACTGAGCCGCCGTCTGGAGGGCCTGACCTTTGGGGAAAGATTAAAGAAACAAATATTCATAGCTTGAAGTGATTATGTCTATAGGACAATTATCAACTAGTATTGGAATAGGTGTAGGGAGGAGAAATTTTTAAATCAAGGTTGCTCCTTTTCTAGAAAGGCATGCGCTAGTGCAAACAGGAATTAGTTCAGTCACCTCTTACGGTCCATGTAATACGGGAGGCCAGACTAGATCAGAACAGGGGTCTTTCCTGGCTTTCTAAGCTATGATTTTGTTCTGCCTTTGCTAGGTTAAAGAAGAGCTGCCTACTGTCAGAATCTCTTCCTTGTGTAGACTGGGGTGAAGTTGCCCCTTGACCAACCTAGTCTATCCAAGAGGAGGTTATCTTAAGTCTCTCGCTACATGGCCTGGTTTTCAGATTTAGATGACGAGGCATGCAAGGACTGTGGTTACTGACCCCCGGCCATGTGATTTTTCTCTTTCACAGATCTTGAAAGATCTAACGCTTCTATCTACCGAGTGAAGTCCCAAAATGGGATCTACTCAGCTTGCCTTATCACGGACTTCTCCCCTGGCAACATCGAAGTTGGGTTCTCAGAGAAATCTCTTACAGAAGTCAATGCCTCCGTTGTGCAGGTGAAAAACCCAGACAGCGGAGAAATGGAAGCAAGCTATGGGACGGTGCTCTTGGTAGACCAGGAGAACACTCGCTGCATTGCTAAACAAGGATGGGAACAGACAACGTGACGGAGAGTGCTGAGGAAGGTAAATGTGCAGGCTGGGAGGTGGTCTCTAGGCTGCAGGCTGGGCTCTGGTCCCAGATCGGTGGTGACCAATGAAATGACCCATTCTCATTGGCATGTGGGAGATATGGATAAGCTGGTGCGGGGACGATGGGTTTTGTAGTAGGGGTCCACAGGCACCGGCGCTAGGCAAGATGCCATTAAATCTCTTTATCAATGACCTGGAAGTAAATATAAAATCGCTGTTCTTAAAATTTGTGGGTGACCCAAAGATTGGCAGAGTGGTAAACAAGGGGGCGGCCAGGGCACCCTGGCTCATGTGGCCAGTCAAGTGAAACGTGCCTTGAGACAGCTGAAGGCAGGGTTCTACACCTAGGAACACAGGCCACCCCCACAGAACAAGGGACTGTATCCCCGAGAGCAGCGACACTGAAAGGGATTATGGAGTCACGGCGGACAAGCAGCCAAAGGACAGTTCCCAGTGCGGCCCTGCAGCGAAAAGGGCTAATGCTATTCTTGGACATGGCAACAAGCGTCCTACTCACCTGAATGCATCCCTTCACAGCCACAGGCCACGGAGCAGCTCCTGGCTAGGCTAGCGTGCCCCTGGTGAAGGTCACTGCAGACCTGTGAGGGTTTCTTTGACAGGTGGCTCAGCCCTCTGGCTGGGTCAGTCTTAGCCTGCCCCTGCTGGGGTCACAACTCCCCAAACTAACCTTCCAAATTCTTTACCAGAAACAAAACCTCCCAGCCTCTCCTGCAGCCAGTCTCTTCCCCAGTTGTCTCAGGCTTCCTACAGCCATTGCCCTCTGGCCTTTCCCCCAGCTGGGCCTTCTTAGTGCTTCCACCTGACTCCTGATACCTCTCAGGTGGGGCTTGTCCTGGAATCAGGGCGGGCTGGGCCCAGCCTGGGCAGCTCAGGGAGCGTGCCACCCTGTATCAGAGGAGTAAACAGCAGAGCGGTGAGTCAGACGGGTGGGGGTAATTTTAACTGTGTACACAGCGTGGGGGAGCCCAGTACTGCATCCAGCTCCAGCTGCCACATTTCAGAAGGGTGTAGAATAGAGCTACAGAAACCATTTGAAAGGCTGGGAAAATCCCTTGCAGTGAGCGACCTGCGGAGCTCAGTCTGTTTATCTGACCAGAAGGGCGAGGTGGCTCGATTCGAGTGCTGCCAAAGGGGGGGGCACGCAGGTCCTGGAGGGCTCCTCCCCCAGCTGCCAAAGGGGGGGCTCGCCGGTCCTGGAGGGCTCCTCCCCCTAGCTGAGAAAGGCACAAGAGGACCCCAGGCCGGAAGCTCAAGCCAGATAAGCTGAGATGAGATTTGAGGCACAGCGTTCTAGCAGCAGGGGTGATTAGCCACTGGGACAAAATCCCCAGGGGCGTGCTGGATTCTCCCGCTCTGGCTATTGTCAGCCCAAGCCTGATGTCCGTCTGGAAGATGCTTTACTCAGACACATGACTGAGATCAATACCGGGGTGGCTGGGTGAAATTCTCTGGCCTGTCTTATGCAGGGGGTCCGACTAGATGATCTAATATTCCTTCTAGCCACAAAA